>NC_091443.1:30709654-31039332 GCF_964237555.1 Oryctolagus cuniculus | reverse complement strand
GGCTCCTGGTCCAGTCGTGACCATTGTTGCCATCTAGGGGGTAAACCAGCAGGAGGAAGATTCTTTCTGTCTCTCCCTCTCTCTGTAACTCTGACTTTCAAACAAATAAATAAATATTTTAAAAGAAGGAAGAGGAGGAGGAGGAGGAAGGAGGAGACCATCTGCTTGTGGTGTTTAGGAGTAGGACCTCTGGGAGGAAACCAGGATAAGATAAGGTCATCAGAGTAAAACTCCCATGGTAGAAGACTGTTGGTTTTACAAGAGAGAAGAAGGGGCCAGTGCTGTGGCATAGCGAGTAAAGCCACTGCCTACAGGGCCTACATCCCATATGTGCACCGGTTCAAGTCCCGGCTGCTCCACTTCCAATCCAGCTCTCTGCTATGGCCTGGGAAAGCAGTAGAAAATGACCCAAGTGCTTGGGCTCCTGCACCTGTGTGGGAGATCCAGAAGAAGTTCCTGACTCCTAGCTTCAGATGGGCCCAGTTCCAGCCATTGTGGCCAATTGGGGGGTGAACGAACGGATGGAAGATTTCTCTCTTTCTGTGTAATTCTGACTTTCAAATAAATAAATAAATCTTATTAAAAAAAAAAAAAGAGGGAGGAAGACCAGAACAAGCATACATATGTTACATATGTGCTCTCTATGTCTTGCTTTGTGATGCCTGTGTTACCTTAGGACTCTGCCAACAAAAAGACCATCACTATAGGTAGCCCCTCAGCCTTGGACAAGAACTGTGAACTAAAATAAAGCTCTCTTCTATATTACTTACCCAGTGTGTGGTGGTGTTGTGATTAGCAACAGAAAATGGACCGATATAGGAATGGACCAACAACTGGGGAGATTTAGTCCTTAAAATATGACCTGTGAGGCTAGAATAATTCTCTCTCCCAAGCAAAAATTAAAGCAGGAATCATCCCTTTCTTTATCCCTGTAGATAGTACCAAGAGTCCTCTTCTGTAGAAAATGTCTCTGAAGTTGAGTTACATTCCTTCAGCCTATCCCCGATTTCAGCAGCAATTAAGGTGGACAGCTCTGGGTGAGGTTAGATCATCCAGCTTAGACTCACCCTGAAGCACCTACACTACAGAATGATGCAACATTCTGTTATGTGGTCAGATGAGGCTTCCGTCTGGGGATGAGGCTCCAGGATGCAGTGCATGCACTTCAGCCAATAGGGTAATACATAGGCACAAAACCAAGGCATGGGTATGGTGTAGGCCCCTCTCTCCATTTATTCCAAGTGACACTATCTGAAGAATCTGTGCACTCTGATAGGAGGTTGGCTCTCAAGGTCTTTCATTTCCATCGTGAAGCATGGCAAGAATTACACAAAACCTGAAGCTACACTTAGCAACCTGATCGCTTTCGGCTCCTTTTGCCAGTGGGCCAGTAGACGACAAAAAAAATTACTGTGATGCAGAAACAATCAATTCTGAATATCATGAAAAAACTAGGATTGGTGCTATGTAATGGGGCCATGGAAAGGTACATTTGTACCTGGTATATCCACTTTCATTTTTTGTTTTTTTCATATCCAGTTATACTACAAATGGGCAATTGCAGCAATCATTGCCTAACAAGAACAAGACAATCAGCAGCTATGTCTAGCTTTACTGATTTTTATGAGATTTTTAAGAGCTATGACTTCTCAGGGATGAGGGCCTGCCTGTATCACACTGCTAGGAAAGCAAGCTACACCTTCCAAAGTGCTAACTAAGGAAAACCTATTATGGGTAGTAGGAGGAAGGAGAAAATACATCATGAACTTGTGACCTACTGACATTTGTTCTTCTAACCCACTATAATGAGTTTTGCTTAGATATTTTGACCAAACTCTTCCTTGAAAACTCAGTGAATAAGTGGTCTTGATGTGGGATACAAATGAAATGAGTTATGTGAGGGGTGAGCAACAGTAAAGCTTCAGTGTCTACATCTCAAAACCCATCTCATATTTCAGCCATAACTGTGGTGGATGGCTCCACATGAGAGACTCACCTCCTGCCCCACTGCTTGCCATTTCAAGCAAATACCATAGTTCTCCTGCTTCTAACATTCACCTCCTGCACACATACATCTGAGTTCTAGCCTCCAGCTCTGTTTTCTGGGGAAAATCCTTTACTTCCTCCATCCTTGATGTTTATGCACCACCGTTACTGTTGCTGTTGCTACTGCTTTCACTTCTTCCACCTCTGATCCTGCTGTCAACAACAACCTTCATCATTTCTCCCGCTTCCTATCTCCCCTGTCCAAAAAGCCAGTCTCAGAAGACCACCTCTTCTTCCTCTCAAAGGCATGTGTTCAGGCTACCAGATCTTCACAATTAATCATTTATTTTAGGTTCTTTTTTTTTCTGGCCATACTGAGTGTTTAACAAAATATTGCACATATGTAAGGTGCACAACAAGATTTTTTTAACTTTTATTTAGTAAATATAAATTTCCAAAGTACAGTTTATGGATTACAATGGCTTTTTCTCCCTCCCACCCGCAACCCTCCCATCTCTCGCTCCCTCTCCCATTCCATTCACATCAAGATTCATTTTCAATTATCTTTATATACAGAAGATCAATTTAGTATATATTAAGTAAAGATTTCATCAGTTTGCACCCACACAGAACATAAAGTGTAAAATACTGTTTGAGTACTAGTTATAGCATTAATTCACATTGAACAACACATTAAGGACAGAGATCCTACATGAGGAGTAAGTGCACAGTGACTCCTACAACAGGATATTTGGAAACAGAGTTTAATTATAATTTTTTGCCTTGGTAACATACAAAGCCCTCCTCATGCTTTCCAATTCTCATGAAGTCGACTTCACACAAAAATGTGTGTGAGAGTGAGTAGCTGAGTCTTCCGTCTGGGTCACTAGCATAAAGCAAAGAACGTCCACATGAAATCCCAAGATAATCCATAGGTTGAACTATATCAGCAAGAAGCTTAGAAGAATATTAAGAACCACAAGAATCTATACAATTATGGGAAGAGCTTTGGACTCCTGTAGGATGTGAAGCAGACAGATAATATCATTTAGATACCCAAGAATCAAGGCCATCTTCCACCAGGCTGGCATTTAGATCATGTTAGAAGGTCTCAGTGCAGTGTGGTATTTAATAAATGTTAACTGTTAACATCTATTAACACTGGAGCACCAGTAGGAAGATATATTTATGGCACTACGTAAAGGAGAAAGAACCAGGACTTGGCAAATGACCTCCCTGGCAACTTCTGTGGGAACTGACCAGACTGAAAGAAAATTCTGCCAAAATAAGGAGATTTTCCAAGATATACAGCAGCCTTAAGCATAATTCCACACTCAGTTGTTACCAAGATAAACCAAAGGTAATACAGTAGTATCTCAAATATAGGTAAAATTCAGCAACTCAAAATCCATGCTTGAGGGGTGAGCTAGTAGTTTAGATGTCACTTGGGAAAACCGCATCGCATATTAGTGTGGTTTTAAGTTCCAGTTCCTTTCTGATTCCGCCATCCTGCTAATGCAGACCCTGAGAGGCAGCAGGTGATGGCCCAAATACTTGCGTCCCTGCCACCCTTGAGGAAGACCTGAATTGAGTTCCCAGCTCCCAGCCTGTCGCTCCCCCTCTTCATGGAGGAACGACACTAAGCCCTGCCTAGGCTTCATATCCGAGTCACGGCACCATTATGTCGCTCCCCGTCTTCGTGGAGGAGCGACACAGGACCCTGCGCTGTTCTTTTGTCTGCTCGGCCCTCCCCGGGTTTGCTGCTGGTTCTTCCCGGGTTGGCTACTATCCCTTCCACCTCCGTGGAAGGGCAGTTCCCCCTGGCCACATTCCCCACTTCCGCAGGGGAGCGGCACACCGCCGGCCGGCTTTCTCGGGGGCTGCACGGGTGTTCCTTCAGCTAGATGTTCCCCTTAGATGTTCCTGGTGAATGCCGTCTCTCTCCTCCTTTATAGTCCTCCTCCGCCAATCCTAACTCGGCTGCCCACACGCCGAGTACGCTGCTCTCCTCTAATCAGGAGTAGGTCCTACAGTTTATTGGTTGAACTGGAGGCAGCTGCGTAGAAGCTGTTTTCTCCTCTCCCAGCGCCATATTGTGGGAGAGCAGATGCATAGAATAAGTCTTAATTCCAGTAACTCAGTCCAGTCCGGGTTGCTCCCCACACCAGCCTCTCAAATAAATAAAACAAAAATTTAAATGTTTTAAAAATAGCAAAATAAAATCTACGCTTGAAAAGTCAGATAGTCAGGAAAGCAAGTGGTTTTCCCCACAGGATATTTCCCCTAGATTTTTCCAAGCTATGAATGAGGATTCAATAATGCCTGAATTCTGCCACTCACCTCTCTGTCATGTATGGTTCTTAATTGAGGGACCAATACACATAGGCTCCAAATATAGACAAAAAGTAAGGTATCAAATTATTAATGGCTGGGCAAATAAATAACATTTCCTTGTGCTAAACTTTTCAGTTAAACTGAAAGAATATTCTCTTCAACAAATGGTTTTAGAACAAATGGATACCCACATAAAAAATAATTAAGTTGTAACCCTACCTCTCACTTTAAAGAATCAAAGACATAAATACAAGAGCTAAATGTAATAAAGGGTCCAACTCCATTTTTGATGTTTGGGTGCTAAAAACATAATCCTCATTCCTCGTGCCCCACCCCCAACCCTACATCTAGGCAAATTGCTAAGAAAGCCCAGGTGCTTCTTGTGTATAAGAACCCTCACCCCGGGACCGGTGCCGTGGCTCACTTGGTTAATCCTCCGCCAGCGGCGCTGGCATCCCATATGGGCGCCAGGTTCTAGTCCTGGTTGCTCCTCTTCCAGTCCAGCTCTCTGCTGTGGCCCAGGAGGGCAGTGGAAGATGGCCCAAGTGCTTGGGCCCTGTACCCGCATGGGAGACCAGGAGGAAGCACCTGGCTCCGGGCTTCAGATTGGCGCAGCTCTGACCGTGGAGGCCATTAGAGGAGTGAACCAATGGAAGGAAGACCTTTCTCTCTGTCTCTCTCTCACTGTCTACCACTCTACCTGTCAAATAAAAAAAAAAAAGAACCCTCATCCCAACTCTACTCCCTGAATACAGCAGACATCCCTTGCCAGTTTTGCTTCCTTGTTTTTTCAAGCCATTTTCAGACAGCCTTGAGCTTACCCTGCTTTTATGAAAATGTCTCATTACACAAGTAATAAAACTTTCCCTTCTCTGTTGGTGTGGCATTATCAGTCTCAACATCCAATTCAAATTCTGTGTGAACATATAGCAAGCATCTGTGGAGTGGTCATAAAAAATGGTGCTGCGCAATGAGGTTTCACCTCACCCCAGTTAGAAGGGCTCACATTCAGAAATCTACCAACAATAGATGCTGGAGAGGTTGTGGGGAAAAAGGGACACTAACCCACTGTTGGTGGGAATGCAAACTGGTTAAGTCACTATGGAAGTCAATCTGGAGATTCCTCAGAAACCTGAATATACCCCTACCAATTAACCCAGCCATCCCACTCCTTGGAATTTACCCAAAGGAAATGAAATTGGCAAACAAACAAGCTGTCTGCACATTAATGTTTATTGCAGCTCAATTCACAATAGCTAAGACCTGGAACCAACCCAAATGCCCATCAACAGTAGACTGGATAAAGAAATTATGTGACATGTACTCTATAGAATACTATACAGCAGTCAAAAACAATGAAACCCGGTCATTTGCAACAAGATGGAGGAATCTGGAAAACATTATGCTGAGTGAAATAAGCCAGTCCCAAAGGGACAAATATCGTATGTCCTCCCTGATCAACGACAACTAACTGAGCACCAAAGGGGAAACCTGTTGAAGTGAAATGGACATTACGAGAAACAGTGACTTGATCAGCTCTTGTGCTGACTGTTGATGTACAATGTAATACTTTATCCATTTTAGTATTTTTTCTTTGTTTTGTTCTATTACTATTGGCTGAAGTCTGTATTTAACACACAATTATTCTTGGGTGTTTAAATTTTAACTGAAAAGTGATTCCTGTTAGGGTTCTGGAAAACATCATGCTGAGTGAAATAAGCCAATCCCAAAGGGACAAATATCATATGTTCTCCCTGATCGGTGACAACTAACTGAGCACCAAAAAGGAAACCTGTTAAAGTGAAATGAACACTAGGAGAAACAGTGACTTGATCAGCCCTTGCCCTGACTGTTGATGAACAACTTAATACGTTATCCTTCTTAGTATTTTTTTTGTTTGTTCTACTTAATACTTTTGGTTGAATTCTGTAATCAATACACAGTTATTCTTAAGTGTTGAAACTTAACTGAAAAGTGGGAATAAGAGAGGGAAGAGATGTGTAATTCGGGACATGCTCAAGCTGACTTGCCCCAAACGGTAGAGTTAGAAACATACCAGGGGATTCCAATTCAATCCCATCAAGGTGGCATGTACCAATGCCATCTCACTAGTCCCAGTGATCAATTTCTGTTCACAATTGATCATACTGATAGGACTAAGAGTCAAAGGGATCACATAAACAAGACTAGTGTCTGCAAATACTAGCTGATAGAATAAAAAAGGGAGAGAATGATCCAACATGGGAATTGAGATACACAGCAGACCCATAGAATGGCAGATGTCCTAAACAGCACTCTGGCCTCAGAATCAGCCCTTAAGGCATGCGGATCCAGCTGAAAAGCCCATGAGAGTATTTCAGGCATGGAAAGCCGAGACACTCTGGCGCAAAAAAAAAAAAAAAAAAAAAAAAAACTAAATGAAAGATCTCCACAAGTGAGATCCCAGTGAAAAGAACAGGTCATCAAAGAAGGAGGTACCTTTCTCTGAAGGGAGGAGAGAACTTCCACCCTGACTACGACCTTGCCTAGATATGATCAGTCGGTGAACTCAAAAGGCTTCCATAGCCTTGGCAGCTCATGACAAGAGCCTAGGGTGATTACTGATGCCATAAACAAGAGTGTCAATTTGTTAAGTCAACAACAGGAGTCACTGTGCACTTACTCCTCATGTAGGATCTCTGTCCTTAATGTGCTGAACATTGAGATTTAATGCTATAACGAGTACTCAAACAGTATTTTTCACTTTATGTTTCTATGTGGGTGCAAACTGTTGAAACCATTACTTAATATATGCTAAACTGATCTTCTGTATATAAAGAGAATTGAAAATGAATCTTGATGTGAATGGAAGGGGAGAGGGAGTGGGAAAGGGGAGGGTTGCAGGTGGGAGGGAAGTAATGGGGGGGGAGAAGCCATTGTAATCCATAAGCTGTACTTTGGAAATTTATATTCATTAAATAAAAGTTAAAAAAATGCAAATTATTCTGATTTGATCAGTATACTTTGTACATGGTTATTTTAGTAACTCATTGTACTGCATAAATGTAATATGTATTAATATGTTAAGTAAAAGGAAAAATAAAATATATAGCTAAATAAAAAAATGATGCTGTGAACAGTATTGTGTGGATGCAGATTGCCACCACTAGGGGTCCTTCTTCTACTATTCTTGGCCTACTAACTGTGTATAAATCACTGCACATACTGTAGGTTCGGTTGCCTGCTAGCAAGCTTGCATCCTGAGTAGCACAGCACTGTCCATAATGTGTCAAACACCTTCAAGCTTCAATTATAAATTTAGATAACTGAGGCCAGAAGATATTTGACATTAGGGGAAGGAGTAATATATGTTGGGCCCTTCATAAATTAGAACTGCTCCATGTCTGAACCTAGAACGGTGTATCTTAAAACAGCCATGTTATGTTCAGTGCCCCTCTGAGGATAACTACAGTGGTCTCACGGAATCTGTTTGCCTTCTTCTTCTAAAAGTATGCTGTTCCTTCAGCATCACCAAAGTTAAATTAATCCTACCTCTATCCCTGAGATGTTTTGTTGCTCAACTTAAAAATGACACTAAGAAAAATAAATACCACTGCCACTCCCACATTCTCAAAATATAGAACCAAATGTGACAGCTACCCCAATGGCATTTACAAGACAAAGAAAGATCTACATTGCTGTTGCCAACCCTGGACTGTAGTAGATTTGGTGTTATCTGAGAGAAGGAGGATAGAAGGAAAAAGCAAATTCTCCATGCTAAAAATTTTCCATGCTAAACATTTAGACTACAGGCTATGAAGTTAAGTGCAACTGAATTCAATTAAATCTGAGGCTTACGGACACTGAAGGTATAAGTAACCTGAGAGGCTACTATTGTCTTATCCTCAGGAGTAGTCCAAAGAGAAGCAACAAACTGACAATTGCTCCTTACCAACACCTTGTTTTCCTCCAGTTTTTTAATTCCTGTGGCCTTGGTTAATCTTCACTACTCTAAGGACAGCATCAAAAACATAAAAATACCTTGTCACTGGTTTCCTTCTGCTAGAGGATCTATTCTTCCCAGGAGAATAAAACAATCTGTCAATGCTACTGACAGACCAAAAACACAAAGTAGGGATTAGAGGGAGCAAGCGCTCTCTAATAGAAAAATGCATCCATAAAAAGCCTGCCATTCTGGGGTTAATTTTCTCTGACTCCAGCAAGTGTTTGCCCTTTCCTTGTGGTTTCTGTGCACAACATTTGAAGCTGCCTCTGCAAGTTTACAACCACCAAAGAAGTTCTCCTTTCCTCAAAAACAAACCAAATAAACATAGAAACAAACAAACACACACAACACTTCTCTCCCCTGTCAAGACCAAATCCCTGCCTGCCTGTTCGGGCTTCAGTCCCAGTCAAGCCTCCCCTGACCCTAAAATGAACCTTTTTCTCTTGCCAAACCCAGCTTTGGCCCCATTCCAGCAATACCATCTGCTGCAGCTGGGCTGCCACAATTTAAGTGTACTGCTGCACACCACCCAAAAGCCAAAGTATTCCCACACAGCACTTTTGACTACAAATCCCAATCTCCCTGCTTATGCAAGGCCAAGCCCACAGTGAACAATAATATTTCAGAATAGAAGGTGATGCTTAAATGGAATCTGACTGGTATTAAGCTCAAAACCTGACCCATTGCTCGCCTCTCCTGCCTATACATTTTCTAACTAGGAGGGCTATAGATAAGGCATACTAACAAGTTGAAAAATTACCACTTTATTAACAACTAAACAAGCATCCAATAACTCCCAATGCTGAAGGCTGATAGACCCCAAATTGAAGAACCTGGCTTAACTCTGGAAGCCCAGATGAGGCTTCTCATCTCCTTCTCTTAAATCAAAAATTGTTGTCTATAGAGAAAACAGACTCTGGTATTATGTAACACCCAGTTGCAGATTTGGAGTGGGAAAAAGAAAAATACAGCTCTTGTCTAAACAGCTCAACACAATTCAAGATAAAAACAGAAAGATGCCTGGTCTACTCAAAAAAGCCAAGATCTGCTTTTTTTATTTATCATGTGAAATTAGGAAGAAGAAAATGGGAAACCACTCATAGTGCTGGTATTTAAATCATAGCACCCTGATGTCTCAGTTTGGGCTACTATAACATAGTACAAATAAACAACAAAAATTTATTTCTTACAGTTCTGAAGTCTATAAACTAATCTTATGCTCTAACATTTCAATAAGAGCAAAGTGTCTTTTAGAAACAATGACATCGGGGCTGGGGCTGTGATTGTAGTAGGTTAAGCATCTGCTTGTGGCTCCATTATCCCATATGGGCAGTCCTGGCTGCTCCTCTTCTGATCTAACTCCCTGTTGGTAGCCTGGGAAAGCAATGGAAGATGGTCCAAGTGCTTGGGCCACTGCACCCATGTGGAAGACCCAGAAGTACTGGTTCCTGGCTTCGGATCAGCTCAGCTCAGGCTGTTGTGGCCATTTGGGCAGTGAACCAGCAGATGGAAGACCTCTCCCTCTCTCTCTCCCTCTCCCTCCCTCTAACTCTGGTAAGAAAGGAAGGAAGAAAGGAAGGAAGGAAAAGGAAAGGAGGGAGAGAGGGAGAGAGGGAGGGAAGGAGGGGAAGGAGGGGAAGGAAGGAAGGAAGGAAGGAAGGAAGGATGGATGGAAGGAAGGAAGGAAACAATGACACCAAGACTGGGTTTCAAATTGGTGATGCAGGAAAATTCTAGCTGCGAGATCCCTGGACAATTCTGTGAGGCAGCCCTATAGGTCTGGCAGAGCATTTCTCAGTCATGCACACAATGTCACAATGGTTCCTTTAAATATGGATGTACTCATTTGAAAACACACTGTGACTGCAAGGTACTGCAGAGTTTAGGCCAATCTGTTTCCAGAGAATAATTTATATGTTATATCAAGAGAAGAGTACAAAAACAGCAGATCATCTACAATCTCTTTATCCTGAACTCTTGTGGGAATTATTGCCTGTTTGCTATTTTGCATTTTACCTCTTAGAGGAAGGCCTCTTTCAGGGCTTCTAATAAGAAAGACAATCAAAAAGTGATCAAATGTAATCACTGCCAATCATCTTGCATGTAAAACTAGGAGACAGGTCACCACACAGGGACCATTTAGTAAAAAGATAATTTCTAGAGCTTGACTATGTTCTTTCTCTTTCAATCCCCCTTTTCAAAGATAGAAAAACCATGAGGAAGTATTTCTATTTTTTTTTATTTACTTACTTACTTATTTATTTATTTGAAAGGCACAGTTACAGAGAGGCAGAGACAGGGAGGGAGAGCGGTCTTCTATCCATGCTTCACTCCCCTGATGGCTGCAATGGCCAGAGCTGTGCTGATCCAAAGCCAGGAGCCAGGAGCTTCTTCTGGGTCTCCCACATGGGTGCAGGGACCTAAGCACATGAACCATCTTCTACTGCTTTCCCAGGCCAGAGAAGAGAGCTGGATCGGAAGTGGAATAGCTGGGTCTTGAACCAATGCCATATGGGATGCCAGCACTGCAGGTGGTGGCCTTACCCATTATGCCACAGTACCAGCCCCAGGGAGGTATTTCTAATTCAACTTATACTCTTAAAAAAATTAAGTACAGGGATCTCATCATCAAGAAGGAAAAGATAAGAATCAGTGGAGACAGCATTTTTATGTTTAACATTTTTAATGTTATCTTAAGTCAAAGAAGACTCTGATATCTATTTCTTGGAATGCTGAACCATTCACTAATTGCCTTATTAAAACAAACAATTAATTAATTTGGAACTTGGCAAGAAGAAGGAAATCTGAAATTTGGCCAACATTTTTCCTAAAACAACCTCAAAAAGCAATTAAGCATGTATTCTAATTGTCCACTAAAATATTAATTAGACCAAATCAACTTATATTAGACAGACACTCTGGTAGACAGATGGATATCCTCTTATCTTCTTATCTAACCGATTAATTCAACTAGTTATACAAAGACTTCATTGTGATCAAAGACTTATTTTATAATTCAACCCACAACCACTATCTACACATCTGTGCACACACAGACACACACACACACACACACACACATGCATGCATGCATTCTATGGCATTGTTCAAATGTCCATTAAGGCACATTTACTAAAAACAAAAGTTCAAAAAATAAAAGATCAGCTATCCAACAGAAGTCCAAGTAAGCTTGGGCTAATTGACAGGCATTCTTGTCTCCCAGAACCTACCTTCCTGACTGGCGAGGTGTTCCCCAAAACTGGCTTTTAATCCTGTCTCTTTGAAATGTTGATGTTGTTGCAGCAGAATATGCTATTGTTTCCTTTCCTCTCCTCATCTGCCAGCAACTGGAGGAGTGACAATATCACATGCCCAGATCTGGTCATTATGAATTTCAAATTCCCAGTTTGACAATTGTGAAGTAGGGCTTGTAGAGGAGTTTCTTACACTTTGGGGGAGGGAAGCTCATATATGTCAGGCATCAGATGTATAATTCAGAAGGAGAAATGGATCCTGACCCAAAGGCTTCTGCTTAGCCAACTGAGAGGATACAGCTGACTCACAATATACTTGTTAAAACTATATGCTATTCTGGTTTAGTGGCAAGAAACATGTGTGGTTTCATTTATTTCTGGAAATTATAAAGAAGAGTATAGTTGATAGTTCTTAAAAGTTATATTTGCAATGATCTAATCTTGAGATATGAAACAAAGGTAAAATGGGTTACAATCTATATAGGCAATTTTACTCTGCTAATGTTTTTCTTTTTTTTTAAGATTTATTTTATTGATTTGAAAGAGAGTACAGAGAGAGGTAGAGACAGAGAGAGAGGTCTTCCATCCACTGGTTCACTCCCCAGATGGCTGCAAAGGCTGGAGCTGCACCGATCCGAAGCCAGGAGCCAGGAGCTGCTTTTTTTCTTCCTCTTAGAAACACAGCCAAAAGCTAGTATTAAGATAGTTAGTATCCTTTGGATCAAAATTTAAAGTAATTTTAAATAATTCAGTCATAAAAAATGTCCTGATAAATTTTTCTCCATAAGTAAAAGTGATGAAGCAATTGTATCAAGACACTTCATTTTCTATTTGGAACACTAAGAAATACAAAGGAAAGAAAAGACTAAGCCTGCATGCAGATGCATAAACATATACACTGGAGATGTTACATCATCATGGGCTAATAAGAAGTTGGTTCTGCTCTAGTGGAGTAGTAAAAGGCTATCTCAGAAGGTCAGGGCCTTGTAGCTGACTGAAGCAGCCATTGGATTGATCAGTCAAACTCTTCCAAGTTCCCAAAGCCAAGAAAGCAGTTATCTTCTACCTGAGTTTGTGTCCTGTACAGACTGCCCCATCAGACTGCTCAGTGCTCTAGGTTGGGGCCTATGATTGGCAAAAAGATTGCTAGGTGGTTTATATCATCTTACTTTTTACTTTTGTCCATGAGCCAAAAGGGAGAAGCAGGAGTTGTGTTAGTAAGTGATTAAATGAATTATGTAGACAGACTAGGGAGAATTGAATGAGCTCTAAATTACTGAAGTCATTAAAATTCAAAAAGAGTCTCAATATGAATTTGTACATTAAGCAAATTGGGAGTTTTCACTATTGTCAGCTATTATAATTACTATTATTATCACTACTGAATACCTACTATCTTCTAGGTATTGTTTTACATGTTTTCCATGTAACAGTTCATTTAATTCTCACAACAACCCTTTGGTAGTTGCTTACTAAGTGATGGTTCCACAGCTACTTATGCAATCATGTTCCTGTTCATTCAATTCCAGTCCCTCTCTAGCAGAGACCTGGAATGTGCAATTCCCTCTGCTGAAATGCTCTTCTTTCCACTTTGCCTTATTTGGTTATTGACCCTTCCCATCCTCAGCTCAAGACTAATTTCTGCAGGGAATCCTTCCCATACTTCACTGACTAGATAGAACACCAGCCCTAGAGGCCCTAATGGGACTTTTTCTTTAAAGCCTTTGATGCAATTATAACTTTTTGAGGTTTTGTTTATTCATTTTAAAGGGAGGGAAGGAAGAAGATAGGGAGAGAAGGAGAGAGAGAGAATCTCCCATCTACTGGTTCACACCTCAAATGTCCACAACAGCTAGGGCTGGGCCAGGCCAAAGCCAGGAATTAGGAACCTCATCTAGGTCTCCAATATGGGTGGCAGGAATCCAACTACTTGGGTCATCTTCTGTAGCTTCCCAGGTATATTAGCAGAAAGCTGGATCAGAAGTAGGGGCAAACCCAAACCCTGGCACTCCAATATGGGATATAGTTTCCTCAAATGGCAGTTTAAACCCACTGTACCACAACTCCTGTCCCTGTGGTTGTTTTGATGAATATTTAATGTTCATCTCTAAGTATGTAGGACAAAGATGGGATATGCTATTGATCACCATGACATCCCATGTTACTAAAAAAGAGACAACTGTGGGCTGAATTGTGTCTTACAAATATTCACATGTTGAAGCTCTAACCCCACAATGTGACTATAGTTGGAGACTGGACCTCTGGAAAGTGACTAGATTTAAATCAGTTAATAAGGATGAGACCTTAATAATTGGACCAGTGCTCTTATACAAAAAGGAAGAGGAAATATTTCTCTTTCTCCACTGGCTTTACAATGAGATAGGCTGTGTGAGTTCACAGCAAAAGGCAGCTGTCTACAAGACAGGAAGAGGGCCCTCACCAAGAAGCAGACCATGCTATCACTCTGATCTCAAACTTCCAGCCACCAGAACTGTGAGATGTAAGTGTCTGTTGTTTAAGCCATCCAATCTATCACTTTTTGTTATAGTAGCCCCAAGCTGACTAATATAGTGCCTAATATACAACAGATATTCATTGAATGAATAAACGCATAATCAACAGATGAATACTTTGCCTTTGGCTTTCAGGTGGTCCGTATAAAAGTCAGCCAAATGAGGATTTTTTTAATTCATTTCTTATATAACTTTGAATAACGTTAGTTATTAGTTATACTTTTATTATTCATTGTCCTTCAATAAATGTGATAAATTAGACCTCAGAATCAGAAATCTGCATTTTCATAAACTAGCTATCTATTTATAGACAGGTTTCTTCCTGGAGGCACATTTCTAGACTATAGTAAAGGGAGAACAGCAGTACTGCTAAGGTCAGCAAAGACCAGATATGACAGAGACTGGCACTAATGGCAGTTGTGAGGCAGACTACCAGAGAGAAGAAAGTTGAACAGAGACAAAGATCCAGAAACCTGCAGAGAACGCCCTTCAGTCTTTTGCCAACTACTGTGCTGGTCACAAACAGTAAATCCATGAAACTTTACAAGGAACTAACACTGGAGAAAGAACAATAACGTGGCAGTTTTGAGTTTAATAACTCCTAGAGGTCACTCAAATTCTAGGAGGCATTCTGGTTCTGGTCTAATAAGTGAAGAGATCTTGATGAAAATGTAGCATCCAGTGGGGACCTCAGAAAGATCACATTTCAGGAGCAGGGATAACCTAGCTTCCCAAAAGACTATTTTACCCTGACTTAACAATATTTAAAAACAACTTTCATTCTAACCTTGAACATGTGGAAACTGAAATTAAAAACACTACCACTTATACTTGCTCCAAAGACAACAAACTACTTAAGTGTGAATTTAAAAAAAAATGTGTACTGAATTAGTATCCTGAAAATTACAAAATGCTGACAAAAGAAATAAAAGACCTAAATAAATGGGAACAATGCTGTGGTCATGGATTTGAAGACTCAATATGGTAGAGATGTTAATTTTCTCCAAATGGACGTAAAGGTTTAATGCAATTCCTTTTTTTTTTTTTTTTAGGTTTACATACATAGACAAGTTTATTTATACAGAAAAGCACAAGACCTAAAATAGCTAAAACAATATGAAGAATAATTAAGTGGGAGGAATCACTGTAACCAGGCTAAGGCTGGTGGTTCCTGAACCCATCCTCAGGTCCAGTGATTTCCCAGGAGGATGTACAGGACTTAGCATGTAGTCATACTCATTGCTATTATCTATTACAGTCTAAGATTCAAAAGAAAATCAGCAAAGTGTAAGTGTGCATAGGACAACATTTGGAAGAAAACAGAAACAAGTTTCCAAGATTTCCTTCCCATGGAATCATAGAACATGCTTAATTCCTCTAACAACTAGTTCTGATAATAAATGTGAAAAGCAATCTATCAGAAATCTTACAAGAGACTCAGTGCTCTAGATTTTTGCTGGGAGCTGGCCACATAGGCACACTCTGCATAGCAGCACATACCAAAACGCCAAACCCACAGAAAGAAAGCAGGTGTTCAGCATAAGGCATTACTGTCCACACAGCTGAG
The DNA here is from genome assembly GCF_964237555.1 of Oryctolagus cuniculus. Classification (NCBI taxonomy): domain Eukaryota; kingdom Metazoa; phylum Chordata; class Mammalia; order Lagomorpha; family Leporidae; genus Oryctolagus; species Oryctolagus cuniculus. The sequence goes on along the minus strand of NC_091443.1, from coordinate 31,023,693 downwards.
GCACAGTGAGCCATTATTATCAGTTAGGGAATAGTAAAAATCCTTCTGAAATCCCAATTTTCAAATGCCAACTAACAGTCAGCCTTACAAGCAGAACTTTCCAAAGCTGGTAGTGACAGATCTGTTGTATTAACTGCTTTTTGCAGACCATACAGCTATATCACTGTATCACTATACTAATCAAGATAATCCAGTATTGGCAGAAAAACACCTAAATCAATGGGGCATGTAGATAACCCAGAAATGAACCAGACTAATATGCTCAACTGCTTTTGACAAAGGTACTAAAGCAATTCAATGGAGAAAGGATATAACCTTTTTGAACAAAAGGTGCCAGAAAATTGGACATACATGTACAAAAAGATGAACCTCTACCTGTCGCTCCCCCTCTTCGTGGAGGAACGACACAGGACCCTGCGCTGTTCTTTCGTCTGCTCGGCCCTCCCCGGGTTTGCTGCTGGTTCTTCCCGGGTTGGCTACTATCCCTTCCACCTCCGTGGAAGGGCAGTTCCCCCTGGCCACATTCCCCACTTCCGCAGGGGAGCGGCACACCGCCGGCCGGCTCTCTCGGGGGCTGCACAGGTGTTCCTTCAGCTAGATGTTCCCCTTAGATGTTCCTGGTGCATGCCGTCTCTCTCCTCCTTTATAGTCCTCCTCTGCCAATCCCAACTCGGCTGCCCACACGCCGAGTACGCTGCTCTCCTCCAATCAGGAGCAAGTCCTACAGTTTATTGGTTGAACTGGAGGCAGCTGTGCAGAAGCTGTTTACTTCTCTCCCAGCGCCATATTGTGGGAGAGCAGATGCATAGAATAAGTCTTAATTCCAGTAACTCAGTCCAGTCCGGGCTGCTCCCCACATCTACCTAAACCTCATACCTAACACAAATATTAATCAAAAATGGCCTCGTACTTCTATGCAAAACATAAGGACATAAACATTTCAGAAACAAAGGAAAAAATCTTTGGGACCTAAGAGTTCTTAGACCCGACACCCAAAGCATAAAATACACCATCTAAAAACTGATAAATTGGACTATGTGAAAATTTAAATTCTTTTCCTATGAAAGGCCCTATAAAAAAGAATGAAAAGGTAATCTAAAGACTGAGAGACATAGTTTTAACTACAAATCAAACAAAGGATTGTATCTGGAAAATATGAAGAACTCTCAAAACCAGTAACAAAATAAACTAACCCAAAGAGAAAATGGGTAAGATACATTTTATTGAAGAGGATATAAAAATGACAAATATGCAAATGAAAAGATATTCAATATAACTAGCCATCAGGGAAATACATGACACCCACAATGAGGTAATGCTGTACACTTAACAGAAATGCTAAAATAAAATATATTAAAAATAACAAATGCTGATGACCATGTAAAGAAACTGTATAATTCATACATTGCTGGTGGCAGTCACTTTGGAAAAGGGTGTGGCACTTCTTACACAACTGTATCTGCATTTCCAATATGATCCAACAATTGTACTCCTAGGCATTTATCCTAGAGAAATGGAAACTATGTTCATACAAAAACCTGAACACAAGTGTTTATCAAAACCTAGAAGCAGATAACTGGTTAAATTAATCATAATACATCCCTAATATGGATGTATTAACAAAAATAAATAAATAATGAATTTTTGATACATACAACATATTGAATAGATCTCAAGGCAAATATGCTGTTTGAAAAACTCACTGTGGCTGTAAAAAAGCATCACAAGAGACTTTTTTTAAGATTTATTTTATTTATTTGAAAGGCATAGTTATACAGACAGGGGGAGAGATACGGGGAGACAGACAGACAGGGGTCTTAAATCCGCTGGTTCATTCCCTGAATGGATGCAATGACTGGGCTGGGCCAGGCCAAAGTCTATATCCAGAAGCTTCATCCAGGTCTCCAATGTGAGTGCAGGGGCCCAGGTACTTGGGCCATCCTCCACTGCTTTCCCTGGTACCTTAGGAGAGAGCTGGTTCAAAGTGGAGCAGCCAGAACTTGAATCTGTGCCTATATGGGATGCTGACACTGCAGATGGCCACTTAACCTGCTGAGCCACAACACCAGTCCACAAGAGACTCTTTATTGGAACTATTCTGCATCTTAACTGTGTTGGTGGTCACACAAATCTACATATGAGAAAACTACATGGAACTACATATACACACAGACACACTTATGCATGCACACACATAGGAGTGCATGTGAAACTGATAAATAAATCTAAATAAGGTCTGTGTGTTCTATCAATGTAAATTTCCTGTTTGTAATATTGTACCCTGGACATGCAAGATATCAGCATTGAAGGAAACCAGATGAAGGGTACAATAAATCTCTGTTATTTCTTCCAGGTGCATGTAAATGTAGAGTTATCTCAAAATAGAACGTTAACAAAAAAACTTCAAAAGAATCAAACTAATACATAAGAAAACATTCTATTAAGAACAATAAAATCAAGACTCACAATAACATGGTGTCCAATATGTACAGCATACATTGAAAAATAATAGACATGTAAAGAAGCAGTAAAATACAATCCATAAACAATTTAAAAAATAGATAACAGAAGCTGACCTAGGAATGGCTGAGATAAAATTACGAGACAAGGACTTTCTAAGAACTATTATATGCATGATTTAAAGAAAAATATTAATGTAGGGGGCGGAGCCAAGATGGCGGAATAGTGAGGGCGCGCACCGATAGTCCGGGAAAATTTAGTTTAATAAAAGGGGAGTTACGGTAGCCTCAGAAAAAAGAACCAGGAAAATATTGCAGACAAAACTCTTCTGGATCCAGTGGGCGTGAATCGGAGGACCTACTGGGAGAACAAGGTCGCCCACCGCGCGCGAAAGCCGAGCCGAAGGACCGAGCCGCGGGACTGAGCCGCGGAAGCCGAGCCGCGGGACTGAGCTGCGCAAGCTGCAGGGTCTGCGCGCAAGTGCTCGAAGGAGAGTGCAACAGCGGGGAGACTTGGGACGTCCAGGGCTCTGAATCCACACATCGGCGCTGGAAGGGGAGCAGACCTGGGTGGAGAGCGTGGGAGCCCACAGTTCGGGACACCAGCGGCAGACTCAACACACCAGCGCTGGAACGCGAGGTGAGCCGAACCTCAATAACCCGAGACACCGGCAGGCAAGTGGAGAGAGGAGACTAGAGGGAACGACCCCCGGGGCGGGGGGGACTTCACCAAGCTAACTGGAAGAGAGAGAGAGGGAAAAAAAAAAAAGGTGACTGGTACGGACACGGGTTTCTCTCTCTCCGCTCACCTCTCAAGGGTGAGCAAGACAAAGAGCAGGCGCCATCTTGGACATACGTCATAAGCAGAGCGACCTCAGGTCTGCACCGGCCCTGAGCCTAGCAGAAAAACCTGACTCTGGGTGGGGCGAATTAACAGGAGATTAGGAACTAGTAAATTTATGGTGCTACTGAACTGAGACTGTGAAAAAAGAGACGGTGGGGGAGAGAACTCACGGAATTCACGTGAGCACTCTCCAGAGACGCTACAATTCCGTAACTTTGGCAACCCAGTGGGAGACTGAAGGAGAATTTGAGCCCACTCTAAGGGCCGAACAGATTCCCTGTGTGGTCCTTGGGAAAGAGCTTCTGATCTCTGGCTCCTGTGGGTATATCATTTGCCTGCTAACTACCTCCAACTTCGTTCAGCTGTGCAGAATAACTTCCCTTTTGAATCAAAAAAAGAGAGAGAGAGAGAGAGAGAGAGGTTTACCACGCCTAACCTGGGAGTGTCACCTTTGGCACACCAAACAGAGCTCTCAGGCCACACCCATCTCAAGCCCTAAGGCTCCATCAAAAACAGATAGTCCACTTAATCTAGAGTCATAGTATAACAAAAAAAGCACCACAGTGAAGAAACCAAATATCTCCAATATGACAAATAACAAACGCAAAAACCAAGGTAATAAAAACAAGGAAGTCACCATGAAGCCCTCAAATGAAAAAGACACCCCAATTCAAGATTATGAGGATGATGACATAGAAGAAATGCAAGAAGCAGATCTCAAAAAATTGATAAGAACATTAAGAAGTTCTCAAAAACAAATTCTTGAACTACAGAAATCCTTAATGGACAAGATAGAAAATCTCTCTCGTGAAAATGAAATATTAAGGAGGAATCAAAATGAAACGAAACAACTAGTACAACAGGAAACTGTGATAGTGACTGAAGTGAAGAATTCAATAGATCAAATGAAAAACACAATAGAGAGCCTTACAAACAGAATGGGAGAAGCAGAAGAGAGAATATCGGACTTAGAAGACAGAGAACAGGAAAGGATACAGTCAGACCAAAGAAAAGACGAGGAAATTAGAAATCTAAAACATATTGTCGGGAATCTTCAGGATACTATTAAAAAACCCAACATTCGGGTTCTAGGAGTTCCTGAAGGCATGGAGAGGGAGAAAGGATTAGAAGGCCTTTTTAGTGAGATATTAGCAGAAAATTTCCCAGGTTTGGAGAAGGACAGAGAAATCCTAGTACAGGAAGCTCACAGAACCCCTAATAAACACGACCAAAAGAGACCCTCACCACGACACGTTGTAATTAAACTCTCCACAGTGAAACATAAAGAAAAGATCCTAAAATGTGCAAGAGAGAAACGTCAGATTACTCTCAGAGGATCTCCAATCAGACTCACAGCTGACTTCTCATCAGAAACCCTACAAGCTAGGAGGGAATGGCGAGATATAGCCCAGGTACTAAGAGAGAACAACTGCCAGCCCAGAATATTATATCCTGCAAAGCTATCATTTGTGAATGAAGGTGAAATAAAGACTTTTCATAACAAACAGAAATTGAAAGAATTTGTTGCCACTCGTCCAGCCGTGCAAAAGATGCTTAAAGATGTGTTACACACAGAAACAAAGAAACACGGTCATCAATATGAAAGAAGGTAAAGGAAGGAAACCAAGGAAGGAAAGCTCACAGCAAAAGATCACAGGGAATTCAAAGCATATATTAGAACTTATCTTTGGCAAATGGCAGGGCAAAGTTACCACTTATCATTAGTCACATTGAACGTGAATGGCCTGAACTGTCCAGTTAAAAGACACCGTTTGGCTGATTGGGTTAAAAATACAAAACCCATCTATTTGCTGCTTACAAGAAACACATCTTTCCAACAAAGATCCATACAGACTGAAAGTGAAAGGCTGGAAAAAGATATACCATGCCAACACAAATGAAAAAACAGCGGGCGTAGCCATCTTAATATCAGACACCATAAACTTTACCACAAAAACCGTTAAGAGAGACAAAGAGGGACACTACATAATGATTAAGGGATCAATTCAACAGGAAGATATAACAATTATCAATGTATATGCACCTAACTACAGGGCACCAGTTTATCTAAAAGATTTGTTAACGGACTTAAAGGGAGACGTAGACCCCAATACAATAGTACTGGGGGACTTCAATACTCCACTCTCAGAAATAGACAGATCAATAGGACAGAAGATCAACAAGGATACAGTAGATTTAAACGACACTATAGCCCAAATGGATCTAACAGATATATACAGAACTTTCAATCCTACAGCTAAAGATTATACATTCTTCTCAGCAGTACATGGAACCTTCTCTAGGATTGACCACATACTAGGCCATAAAGCAAGTCTCAGCAAATTCAAAAGAATTAGAATCATACCATGCAGCTTCTCAGACCATAAAGGAATGAAGTTGGAAATGAACAACTCAGGAATCCCTAGAGCATACGCAAACACATGGAGATTGAACAACATGCTCCTGAATGAACAATGGGTCATAGAAGAAATCAAAAGAGAAATCAAAAACTTTCTGGAAGTAAATGAGGATAACAGCACAACATACCAAAACTTATGGGACACAGCAAAAGCAGTGTTAAGAGGAAAGTTTATATCAATAGGTGCCTACATCAAGAAATTGGAAAGGCACCAAATAGATGAGCTTTCTATTCACCTCAAGGATCTAGAAAACCTACAGCAAACCAGACCCAAATCTAGTAGGAGAAGAGAAATAATTAAAATCAGAGAAGAAATCAACAGGATTGAATCAAGAAAAACTTTACAAAAAATCAGCCAAACGAGGAGCTGGTTTTTTGAAAAAATAAACAAAATTGACACCCCATTGGCCCAACTAACTAAAAAAAGAAGAGAAAAGACCCAAATCAATAAAATCAGAGATGAAAAAGGAAATGTAACAACAGACACCACAGAAATAAAAAGAATCATCAGAAATTACTACAAGGACTTGTATGCCAGCAAACAGGGAAACCTATCAGAAATGGATAGATTCCTGGACACATGCAACCTACCTAAATTGAACCAGGAAGACATCGAAAACCTAAACAGACCCATAACTGAGACAGAAATTGAAACAGTAATAAAGGCCCTCCCAACAAAGAAAAGCCCAGGACCAGATGGATTCACTGCTGAATTCTACCAGACATTTAAAGAAGAACTAACTCCAATTCTTCTCAAACTATTCAGAACAATCGAAGAAGAGGGAATCCTCCCAAATTCTTTCTATGAAGCCAGCATCACCTTAATCCCTAAGCCAGAAAAAGATGCAGCACTGAAAGAGAATTACAGACCAATATCCCTGATGAACATAGATGCAAAAATCCTCAATAAAATTCTCGCCAATAGAATGCAACAACACATCAGAAAGATCATCCACCCAGACCAAGTGGGATTTATCCCTGGTATGCAGGGATGGTTTAATGTGCGCAAGACAATCAATGTGATACACCACATTAACAGACTGCAGAAGAAAAACCATATGATTCTCTCAATAGATGCCGAGAAAGCATTTGATAAAATACAACACCCTTTCATGATGAAAACTCTAAGCAAACTGGGTTTGGAAGGAACATTCCTCAATACAATCAAAGCAATCTATGAAAAACCCACAGCCAACATCCTATTGAATGGGGAAAAGTTGGAAGCATTTCCACTGAGATCTGGTACCAGACAGGGATGTCCACTCTCACCACTGCTATTCAATATAGTTCTGGAGGTTCTAGCCAGAGCTATTAGGCAAGAAAAAGAAATTAAAGGGATACAAATTGGGAAGGAAGAACTCAAACTATCCCTCTTTGCAGATGACATGATTCTTTATTTAGGGGACCCAAAGAACTCTACCAAGAGACTATTGGAACTCATAGAAGGGTTTGGCAAAGTAGCAGGGTATAAAATCAATGCACAAAAATCAACAGCCTTTGTATACACAGACAATGCCATGGCTGAGAAAGAACTTCTAAGATCAATCCCATTCACAATAGCTACAAAAACAATCAAATACCTTGGAATAAACTTAACCAAGGACGTTAAAGATCTCTACGATGAAAATTACAAAACCTTAAAGAAAGAAATAGAAGAGGATACCAAGAAATGGAAAAATCTTCCATGCTCATGGATTGGAAGAATCAATATCATCAAAATGTCCATTCTCCCAAAAGCAATTTATAGATTCAATGCAATACCAATCAAGATACCGAAGACCTTCTTCTCAGATCTGGAAAAATTGGTGCTGAAATTTATATGGAGGCACAAGAGACCTCGAATAGCTAAAGCAATCTTGTACAACAAAAACAAAGCTGGAGGCATCACAATACCAGATTTCAGGACATACTACAGGGCAGTTGTAATCAAAACAGCATGGTACTGGTACAGAAACAGATGGATAGACCAATGGAACAGAATTGAAATACCAGAAATCAACCCAAACATCTACAGCCAACTTATATTTGATCAAGGATCTAAAACTAATTCCTGGAGCAAGGACAGTCTATTCAATAAATGGTGCTGGGAAAATTGGATTTCCACGTGCAGAATCATGAAGCAAGACCCCTACCTTACACCTTACACAAAAATCCACTCAACATGGATTAAAGACCTAAATCTACGACCTGACACCATCAAGTTACTAGAGAACATTGGAGAAACCCTTCAAGATATTGGCACAGGCAAAGAGTTTCTGGAAAAGACCCGGGAGGCACAGGCAGTCAAAGACAAAATCAACTATTGGGATTGCATCAAATTGAGAAGTTTCTGTACTGCAAAAGAAACAGTCAGGAGAGTGAAGAGACAACCGTCAGAATGGGAAAAAATATTTGCAAACTATGCAACAGATAAAGGGTTAATAACCAGAATCTACAAAGAGATCAAGAAACTCCACAAAAACAAAACCAACAACCCAATTAAGAGATGGGCCAAGGACCTCAATAGACATTTTTCAAAAGAGGAAATCCAAATGGCCAACAGACACATGAAAAAATGTTCAAGGTCATTAGCAATCAGAGAAATGCAAATCAAAACCACAATGAGGTTCCACCTCACCCCGGTTAGAATGGCTCACATTCAGAAATCTACCAACAACAGATGCTGGCGAGGATGTGGGGAAAAAGGGACACTAACCCACTGTTGGTGGGAATGCAAACTGGTCAAGCCACTATGGAAGTCAGTCTGGAGATTCCTCAGAAACCTGAAGATAACCCTACCGTTCGACCCAGCCATCCCACTCCTTGGAATCTACCCAAAGGAATTTAAATTGGCAAACAAAAAAGCGGTCTGCAGCCTAATGTTTATTGCAGCTCAATTCACAATAGCCAAGACCTGGAACCAACCTAAATGCCCATCAACGGTAGACTGGATAAAGAAATTATGGGATATGTACTCTTTAGAATACTATACCGCAGTAAGAAACAACGAAATCCAGTCATTTGCAACAAAATGGAGGAATCTGGAACACATCATGCTGAGTGAAATAAGCCAGTCCCAAAGGGACAAATACCATATGTTCTCCCTGATCGATGACAACTGACTGAACACCAAAAAGGAAACCTGTTGAAGTGGAATGGACACTATGGGAAATGGTGACTTGATCAGCATAGCCCTGACTGTTAATGAACAACTTAATACATTATCCCTCTTAGTAGTTTTTTTGTCTGTTCTACTTAATAGGACTGGTTTAATTCTGTAATTAATACACAGTTATTCTTAAGTGTTGAAATTTAACTGAAATGTGATCCCTGTTAAACATAAGAGTAGGAATAAGAGAGGGAAGAGATATATAATTTGGGACATGCTCAAGCTGACTTGCCCCAAATGGTAGAGTTAGAAACATACCAGGGGACTCCAATTTAATCCCATCAAGGTGGCATGTACCAATGCCATCTCACTATTCCAAGTGATCAATTTCAGTTCGCAATTGATCATAATGAAAGGACTAAGAGTCAAAGGGAGCACATAAGCAAGTCTAGTACCTGCTAACACTAACCGATAGAATAAATAAAGGGGAGAGTGATCCAACATGGGAAGTGAGATACTCAGCAGACTCATAGAATGGCAGATGTCCTAAATAGCACTCTGGCCTCAGAATCAGCCCTAAAGGCATTCCGATCTGGCTGAAAAGCCCATGAGAGTATTTCAGGCATGGAAAGCCAAGACACTCTGGCAAAAGATCTCTGTGAGTGAGATCTCAGTGGAAAGAACAGGTCTTCAAAGAAGGAGGTACCTTTCTCTGAAGGGAGGAGAGAACCTCCACTTTGACTATGACCTTGTCTAAACAAGATAAGAGTCGGAGAACTCAGAGGGCTTCCATAGCCTTGGAAACTCATGACTGGAGCATAGGGAGATTACTGATGCCATAGACAGGAGTGTCAATTGGTAAAGTCAACAACAGGAGTCACTGTGCACTCACTCCTCATGTAGGATCTCTGTCCTTAATGTGCTGTGCATTGAGATTTAATGCTATAACGAGTACTCAAATAATATATTTCACTTTGTGTTTCTATGGGGGTGCAAACTGTTGAAATCTTTACTTAATGCATACTAAACTGATCCTCTGTAAAAAAAAAAAAAAAAAAAAAAAGAAGAAGAAGAAAAGAAAAGAAAAAAAACTATCAACTCCCAACTTGACTCTCACTGGGATTAAACATGACAATAGGTCTGATCTGATTTCATCATCATTAAAAAAAATCATCTATTATTTTTCACTTTATGTTTCTGTGTGGGAGCAAACTGTTGAAATCCTTACTTAATGTATATTAAGCTGATCTTCTGTATATTAAGATAATCGAAAATGAATCTTGATGTGAATGGAAGGGGAGAGGGAGTGGGAAAGGGGAGGGTTGTGGGTGGGAGGGATGGTATGGGGGGGAAGCCATAGTAATCCATTATTCGTACTTTGGAAACGTATATTCATTAAATAAAAGTTAAAAAAAAAAAAGAAAAATATTAATGTAACTAGGAAAAAGCAGGGCATCTCAAAAAAGGGAAAAAAAACTTTTGAATATTTAAAAGAATGAAAATGTCATACAGTTGAAAAAAATCTTAAATTTTTTTAATTCATTTTTATTTATTTGAAAGGCAGTTACAGAGAGTGATAGACAAACAGAGATATCTTCCATCCACTGTTCACTCCCCAAATGGCCAGAACGGCTGGAGTTGGGGTAGGCCAAACCCAGGAGTCTAGAATTCCATCTGGGTCTCCCATGTGGATGGCAGCCACCTTCTGCTGTTTTCCCAGGCACACTAGCAGGGAGCTGGATTACAAGTGGAGCAGCTGGGACTGAACCACTGCTCATATGGGACGCCAACATTGCAGGCAGCAGCTTAACTCACTGTGCCACAATCCCATCCCGGGATTTTAAAGTTAAAGACAAATTGAATGGGGACTGGCACTGTGGCACAGTGGGTTAACAACCTGGCTGAAGTGCAGGCATCCCGTATGTGTGCCAGTTTGAGACACTGCTGCTCCACTTGCAATCCAGCTCTCTGCTATGGCATGGGAAAGCAGTAGAAGATGGCCCAAGTCCTTGGGCCCCTGCACCTACATGGGAGACCTGGCCATTGTGGCCAACTGGGGAATGAACCATCGGATGGAAGACCTCTCTCTCTGCCTCTCATCTCTCTAACTCGGACTTTCAAATAAATAAATAAATCTTAAAAAAAGAAAAAGACTAATTGAATGGACTTCACAGAAGATTACTCTCTGCTGAAGACAAGACAAGTAAACGTGAAGATGGAATAAAAATGACCCTAAGTTAACCCAAAAAAACAGGTAGAAAAAAGCCTCAGTGAAAAATGAAATAATATCAACTGCATATTATATGTGTAATCATAGAAAATAGAGATACTGGTGCAGAAAAATGTTTTTCAAGATAACGGAAATTTTTCCAAATTTAATGATAAACATTAACACATAGATTGAAAAAGCTCAATGAAACAAGTGAGGATAAGAAAAGACACGACACTACAACCAAATTTCTGGAAATCAGTCAAAAAGAGAAAACTGTTGGCATATCTAGAAAACAAAAGGCACATTATATTCAATGTCTGTAAGACTGACCACTGGCTTTTCAGAAGAATGAAAGCCCAGACAACAATGGAACGAATAACATCTTAGCACTAAAAGAAGACTGTCCAACTAGACCTCTTTATGTAGCAAAAATAATGATCAAAAATGGAGGCAAAAGGCAAAGATATTTCCAGAAACATAAAAGAAGAGAATTCATCATCAACACATGTTCAGGTTATGTAATGCTTGGTAACAAACTATCTTGAAACTCTGGCTTGAAACAACCACCGTTTTATTGTTTCATAACATTACAAGTCAGAAGTTTGTACAGGATGTGGCTGGGTGATATTCCCATTTCTTGTGACATCAATTGAGTTCACTTAGTGGTATATTCCTATTAGTTATAGCAATCATAAAGTTATAAATTTCAAAGAGAGAAAATACAGATCTTCACCAAAAAATTTGTGAATTTGTGGAAATGACTTTAAATTGCCACAGTCTGCCTTCTGGTGAAAAATTACTGCAATATATATTTGCCTTTCGGGGGGCCAGCGCTGTGGCACAGTGGGTTAATGCCCTGGCCTGAAGTGCCGGCATCCCATATGGGCAACGGTTCTAGTCCCGGTTGCTCCACTTCCGATCCAGCTCTCTGCTGAGGCCTGGGAAAGCGATGGAGGATGGCCCAAGTGCTTGGGCCCCTCATCCGTGAGGGAAGCCCGGAAGAAGCTCCTGGCTCCTGGCTTCAGATCGGCGCAGTTCTGGCAGTTGCGGTCAACTGGGGAGTGAACCATCCGATGGAAGACCTCTCTCTCTCTCTGCCTCTCCTTCTCTCTCTGTGTCTAATTCTGACTTTCAAGTAAATAAATATATCTTAAAAAAATAAAAAATATATATATATATATTTGCCTTTCCCCAAGACCCTCAAAAAGTATCAGCCCAACAAACTCAAGAGATCAGGTCAAAGTCAAGGATCTCATCCTCTAAATTAAATTCATGGATGAGGCTCCATGCAGCTTCTCACATTCATATTCTCTTCAATGAAAACCTGTGAACTGAAGAAAGTAGGTATCTGCCCCACATATACTTAATGTACAGTGGTGGGGCAGGCATAGAATAACTCCAATAAGTACTCCTGTTCAAAAAAGAAGCAAAGTAGGAAATCACCAACACACTAAAATTCTAAAATCTACTTGAGTGTATGTTACCAGTTCAAAATTAGACACAATCCCCCTTTCTGCAAATGATTTTGGGCTCTTCCCTCTGGTCTTTTGATTTTGCCCTCTAAGTTAGTCTTCCATTCCATGAAAATATCACGTTTTTGCAGATGAGCAGCCTAGTCAGTCTGCTTCCTGCCTATACAAGTTTGGGGATCCAAAAGTCTCTTTTCATTGTATAAAATCTGCTCTTTTCCATGCAAGCTGATAAAATTATTTCAAACATTTTGTGGATTTCTTAGAAGTATCAATTTACAATCTATTCCATTAGATAGAAGCCATACTCACAAATGTCCTCTAGATAATCTCTTTTCTACCATGAGCTCCCTGTGAATCTGATGTACTACAATGTCCATATGATTCTTAGCAACCATGTTTGGCTTTTATTTTTTTTTTAAGATTTATTTATTTGAAAGGCAAAGTTAGACAATCTTCCATCCACTGTTTCACTTTACAGATGTCTGCAACAGCCAGGGCTGGGCCTGGCTGAAGCCAGAAGTCAGGAACTTCTCAATCTCTCACATGGGTACAGGAGTCCAAGTGCTTGGGCCATCCTTTGTTGCTTTCCCAGGCACATTAGCAGGGAGCTGGATCAGAAGTGGAGGGGCTGGGACTAGAACTGGTGCCCATACGGGATTCTGGCTTTGCAGACAGCAGCTTAACTCACTATGCCACAATAACCGGCACCAAAAACCTTGTTTTTTAAGAGAAGGAAACTGGGGAGGGCGTTTGGCCTAGGGTGAAGAGGTCCACAGCCCTTATCAGTCTGCCTGGGCTCCATATGCACCTCCAGCTCCTGACTCCAACTTCCTGCTAATGTAGACACCAGGAAGCAGTGGCAGTGGCACAAATAGTTAGGTTCCTGCCACCCATGTGGGAGAACTGGATTGCATTCCTGATTCCTAACATTGGCTAGATAGGTTGTAGATACCTGGGGAGTGAACCAGAGGAAAGGAATTCTCTCTCCCTTTCTCTCTTTCTACCTAATAAACTATTTTAAAGGTTAAATGAGGGGCCAGCATTGTGGGGTAGTAGGTAAAATCATGGCCTGCTGTGCCAGCATCTCATATGGGCACCGGTTTGAGTCCCAGCTGCTCCACTTCTGATGCAGCACCCTGCTAATGTGCCTGGGAAGGTAGTGGAAGATGGCCCAAGTCCATGGGCCCTGCACCCTCATGCAGGAAGAAGCTCCAGGCTCCTGGCTTCGTATTGGCCCAGCTCTGGATGTTGCAGCCATTTGGGGAGTGGATCAGGAGATGGAAGACCTCTCTCTCTGCCTCTGTAACTCTGCCTTTTGGAGTTTATTTATTTATAAATAAATAAATATTTTAAAATAAATAGATAAATGTTAAATGAGAAAGAATCTTTATTTCAACTCAAGAACCTTTCAAGACCTTTTATCTTCTAAAATAATTTTGCATGCACACTACTAAATAAAGACAATGCAATTTATTACATATAAATGAGAATAAGTTAACAATGATCAGTATTTCCTAAGTTAAAAAGGTGACACTAATAGCAATGAGTATTCAGCCTTTTATTTACTTTCTTCAGATTCTGAGTTTTGGTGTTTTTTTCTTTTTTTTTTTTATTTTTATTTTTTTTTTTTTGACAGGCAGAGTGGACAGTGAGAGAGAGAGACAGAGAGAAAGGTCTTCCTTTGCCGTTGGTTCACCCTCCAATGGCCGCCGCGGCCGGCGCGCTGCGGCCGGCGCACCGCGCTGATCCGATGGCAGGAGCCAGGAGCCAGGTGCTTCTCCTGGTCTCCCATGGGGTGCAGGGCCCAAGCACCTGGGCCATCCTCCACTGCACTCCCTGGCCACAGCAGAGGGCTGGCCTGGAAGAGGGGCAACCGGGACAGAATCCGGCGCCCCGACCGGGACTAGAACCCGGTGTGCCGGCGCCGCTAGGCGGAGGATTAGCCTAGTGAGCCGCGGCGCCGGCAGTTTTGGTGTTTTAAGTATACAAAGATGAGGAATCAGTTTGCAACCTAAAAACATTACTAATTTTTAATAAGCAATATAAAAAGTGGGACAAACATGAAAACTTATAGAACTGCATCTGAAAGGTCCCTGCCGAGGGAATTCTCAGCCTGACATCATTTATCTGTGAGGATAGAGAGCATTACTTATGTGTATACACACATTTACTAACTCAGCCAGCATGGTCAGCTCCTCTTCAGAGGGTTTCCTTCCATTATGAAATTGCACATTCGGTTGTCTTCTTCCTACATCAAACATTTACCTTCTTCATCTACCCATCATAGGAGGATGACTAGGGCCACACAGATGATTGAGTTGACCCATTCTTCCAGGAGGGTTTCCTGGTGGCCCCCTTCTGTCATCATATTTGGAGTCAGATGAGTTTCTTTAGCCTTCTCTTTTTTTTTGCCAACAGAGGAGGAGACACAGAGAGGAGGGAGATCTTCCATCTGCTGGTTACTCCCCAAATGGCCACAACAACAACGGCTGGGCCAGGTTGAAGCCACAGGCCAGAAGCATCACCAGGTTTCCCACGTGGGTGCAGGGGCACAAGCACATGGGCTGTCCTCCATTGCTTTCTCAGGCACATTAGCAGGGAGCTGGAAGGGAAGAGGAACAGCTGTGACATGAACAGGTGCCCAAATGAGATGCGGGCACTACAGATGGTGACCTTACCTGCTGTGCCACAGAACCAGCCCTCGCTTCTTCTTCATTTAACATCTTGCTATAGCAAAGTTTTGAAAAACAAAACCACAAACTCTGCTATTCCCCACAAGAAATTTATTATCAAAAATAATCTCCATGGAGACTGGCTCCAGCCTTTAACTTATCTATTCAAGATGTAGACCATCTTTGCCTCCTGATCCCCACTATGAAGCAACTGGGAAATCTGTTTTCAAAAATCCTACAAAAAGGTTTCACATTCTTGGCTTTATCTCTACCTTAAGTCCATGCTTTTCGAATGGAACCTTGGATTTGACCTTTGTTCTGAAGCTCTTTCTTACTTTGCATATCTTTTGCTGGGATAAACTAAAGATGAGAAATAGTTTTACTTTCAGATCTTGCCATTATATAGCTCTTCTTTAGTACAACTTTATCTATCCATACCATATGAGACAGGGAAGGCTGGAAGGCTGGACTCAATTGGCTTTGTTGTACTCAATGTAGTCTCTCCAGTATATTGATCTTCTCACATGACAGCTCAGAGCTGTAAGAACAACTATTCAAGTGAATAAAAGAAAAATTGCTTGGTCTTTTATGATAAAGCCTCAGAAGTCTCTGAGTTTCATTTCTTCTCTACTTTGTGGATGAAAGAACTCACTTACCTGCCAGATTACAAGGACAGGGGACAGAGATCCAATACCTCAATGGAAAAAGTGTCAAAAAATGTCTATTTAAAAAGAAGGAAAAAAAAAACAGCAGTTCTATACTGCAGAAAATGTTAAAGGAAGTTCTTCAGAAGGAAGTAAAATAATACCAGATGAAAACTTAGACCCATACAACAGAATGAAGAGCACCAGAAATGTTAAACATACAGGTAAGCAAAAAGGACATTGTTTCATATAATATAAAAATATAGATCTGACCTTATGCAATTGCACAATCACTCATTTTATCAACCCCTAAGGAAACTATCAACTAATGAAGCAAGATAGAAAACACGTCAATTTCAAAGAGCATAACAGTAGGAGAAATGATAACATATCATATCAGAAGAAGGAAAGCAATGTCAGTTATGTATCCCCCAGGTCTCTCCTGGAGGTGTCACCATGGCTTGGCTGTGTACATTCAGTGGCTTCCTCAAACATGTTCACTGCCTTTAAGATCAGATATTAATGTCTGTGGGGAGCAACTCGGACTAGACTAAGTTACTGGAATTAAGACTTATTCTATGCATCTGCTCTCCCACAATATGGCGCTGGGAGAGGAGGAAACAGCTTCTACACAGCTGCCTCCAGTTCAACCAATAAACAGCAGGACCTGCTCCTGATTGGAGGAGAGCAGCGTACTCGGCGTGTGGGTAGCAGAGTTGGGATTGGTGGAAGAGGACTATAAAGGAGGAGAGAGACAACATGCACCAGGAACATCTAAAGGGAACACCTGAGCAGCCCCCGAGAGAGCCGGCCGGCGGTGTGCCGCTCCCCCGCAGAAGTGGGGAAAGTGGCAGGGGGAACCGCCCTTCCACGGAGGTGGAAGGGTCGGTAGCCAACCCGGGAAGAACCAGCAGCAAACCCGGGGAGGGCCGAGCAGACGAAAGAACAACGCAGGGTCCTGTGTCGTTCCTCCACGAAGAGGGGGAGTGACAAATGTCACTCTTACATCCCAGTGTACTCACTGTATTATCCCTTGTGGTGAACTCTTGAGTTTTTAAAACATCTGTCAAAAAAATTTACAGATTCGAAGTAAAAAGTCAACTTTTACAAAAGATTAAAATAGTTTAATATTAATATAAGTCAGCACTATAAAAACTAGTACAGTAACATATGCATATGTTTAAAGAAAACATTTTGAAGTACTTGATATGAAAATTTCAATGCATAAACCCATTAAGAATTTCAACCTTAGATGTCTCTGTGAAAGACATTTTAAAAGATTAAGTTATCTGAATTCTGATTGATAACATAAAAAATGATCTGTCAATTGAAAAAAAGTAATAAATCCTCTTTTTGCTATTTGCCATCGTTTTTTTTTTTTTTAATGTGTAAATTCAGGGCTAGACTTTCAAAGTTAGTTCACAAAAGGGCAGACAAGATCTGCCTTGTTCACTGAAATACTTGGTCTTAGAGCTCCGTTCCACCATATAACAAGACCATCATGCTGCAGAAGCCACCTTCTGTCAATGCATCAGCTCAGCCCAGCCTTCTCCTACCAAGAGTAACTTTAAAGAATTTAAGATTGGCTGGCGCTGCGGCTCAATAGGCTAATCCTCCATCTAGCGGTGCCGGCACACCAGGTTTTAGTCCCGGTCAGGGCGCCGGATTCTGTCCCGGTTGCCCCTCTTCCAGGCCAGCTTTCTGCTGTGGCCAGGGAGTGCAGTGGAGGATGGCCCAAGTGCTTGGGCCCTGCACCCCATAGGAGACCAGGAGAAGCACCTGGCTCCTGCCTTCGGATCAGCGCGGTGCACTGGCCACAACATTGGGGGGTGAACCAACGGGAAAAGGAAGACCTTTCTCTCTCTCTCTCTCTCTCTCTCTCACTATCCACTCTGCCTGTCAAAAAAAAAAAAAAAAAGAAAGAATTTAAGATCATTATTAGTAATATCAAAGAGATTTTGTCAGTTATTCCAAGCATAAAACCCAGTATCCTATCATGAAATGTTAAATTTCCTCATCAAATTTTAAATAGATTTTGAGATACTTTACATAAATTCAATATTACATGTCTTCCTCAGCATGTTGCATTTTTCTAACAATATACAATATAAAGAAAATGCAATGAATTTTCACTACACTTTCTAATATCCATCAGTTTACTCTTTCACATTACCCAACTGGAATCATTTACCACAGGGGTAGGGAATCTTTTTTTCTGTCAAGGGCCATCTGGATATTTATAAAGCCACTCACCAGCCACACAAAATTATCAACTTAAAAATTAACCTGTTATAGACTGATTGTGCTTACTTACAGTTGCCTAGGCAGGACCTAACCACATGATTTTGCAGGCTTTATACAGCCCACAGGCCAGACATCCCCACATTCCACCCCCCCCACACACACACACTGACTCACCATCTATGGGTGTGATAAAATTAAGCACTGACATAGGAGACATCTGCCCAGAGGGCTTCCCCTGTGTTAACAGGCTTCATTGTCCTTTGGGGAACTATCTGCTTCCTTATCAACCAGGTAGCTAAGATCTGATTGCTCAGCTTTTTCTTCAATCTACTATGTTTCACATTCTTCCAATACATTTATCATTTTATTTAAGCTAGCAATACTTGGTCTCTGGTCTTTGCAATCAAAAAGCACTGATACACATATTTCCAGTGCAAGCACATTGTCTGACACATAGTTGTGATGAGTATTAAATAAAATGCTTATAAAATGGACAACTGAATTTTGACAAAAGCACAAAGGTAACTGAGTGAAAAAATATTATTTTCAAAATACATTGCTGGAAAAATTAGATATCCATATGTAACAAAAAGAAGAACTTGGATCCAAGCTTCAAAAATCATTTTAAAGTTCTCTCAAATGCACCACAGACCTAAATTTACAGCTTGAAACTGCAGTTACTATAAGAAAACAGAGAAAGTCTTTGGGAGACTTTACGAGATTGGGGTAAGCAAAACTTGCTTAGAAAAAATATTAAAAATGCAATGTCCAAAAAATTAAAACTTGACTTTACTAAAACCTTTGTTCTTCAAAATATACTGATAAGAGAATGAAAAGACAAGCCACATACTGGTCGAAAATATTTGCAATACGTCTATCTGACAAAAGGGGCCAGCACCACCTGCAGTGCTGGCATTCCATATGGGCACCAGTTCAAGCCCCAGCTGCTCCACTTCCTATCCAGCTCCCTGCTAATGCTCCTGGGAAAGCAGCAGCAAAATATGGCCCAAGTGTTTGGGTCCCTGCCACCCATGTGGATGAAGCTCCTGGTTTCTGGCTTGGGCCTAGCCCAGCCTTGGCAGTTGCGACCATTTGGGGGAGTAAACCAGCTAATGGAAGATTCTGTCTCTCCCTCTCTCTATGTAACTCTGCCTTTCAAATTAATAAATAAATCTTTGAAGTAAATAAATACTTGTATCTAAAATATATTTTTATAAAAACTCTAAGAACTTGAGGCTGGCATTTTGGCATAGCAGGTAAAACCACCACTTATGATGCCAGCAGTCCATGAGTGCCTGTTTTTGTCCCAGCTGCTCCACTTCTGATCCAGCTGCCCACCCAATAATGGCCTAGGAAAGCAGTAGAAGATGGTTCAAGTGTTTGGGCCTCTGCCACCCACATGGGAGCCCTGATGAAGCTCCCGGTACTGGCCATCCGGGGAGTGAACCAGTGGGTGGAAGATCTCTGTCTCCCCCTCTCTCTGTAACTCTTTCATATAAATAAATCTAAAAACTGAAGAAAATCAACAATTTTTTTAATGAAACAAAGATCAGAAATATGTCTCACCAGGAAAGATAAGCAGATGAAGCAGATGGCAAATAGCACATGAAAAGAAGCTCAACATCATTAATCATTAGGGAAATGCAATTTAAACCACAAAACAACATATCACTCACATATCTATTAGAATGGCTGAATTTAAAAGACTGAAATAAGCAAGTGTTGGTAAGGATGTGGAGGAGCTGGAACTCTTGTTCATTCCTGATGGTAATGTAAAATTGTACAACCGCTCTGCAAAATAATACACAAATGTCAGTGGAGGATGGCCCAAGTCCTTGGGTCCTGCACCCACATGGGAGACCAGGAAAAGCACCTGGTTCCCGGCTTCAGATCAGTGTGATGCTCCGGCCATGGCGGCCATTGGAGGGTGAACCAATGGTAAAGGAAGACCTTTCTCTCTCTCTCTCTCTCTCACTGTCCACTCTGTCAAAAAAAAAAAAAAAAATCCCCATGTGACCCAGCCACTCCACTTCTAAATACTTAGCAAAGAAATGATGTGTCCATACAAAGACCTGCAAACAAATATTCATAGCAGCTTTATTGGCAACAGTTCAAAATCAGACACAGCCCAATGTCAACCAACAAATTAATATATAAACAAATTATAGTATACATATATACAATAGATAAAAAACAGTGAATTATCAGTACACAGAAGATGAATAAATCTTAAAACAATTATACTGAATGGAACAAATTAGGAAAAAAAAGAGTATATACTGTCATTCCTTTTATATAAAACTTTAGAAAATGGAGATGAGTTGATACTAAAAGGAAGCAGATCAGCAATCACTTAGGTGTAGAAAGCACAGCAAAATATGAGGATAATGGACATACTCACTTGATCATAGTGACAGCTTCAAGGGAGTATACATACTTCAAAATTTATGGAACTCTACACTGTAAATATGCTTTATATATTAAATATCAATGATAAAAAGTTATCTTTAAAAAAAAAAAAACCTCTGAGGCACAGTAGGCTAAGCCTCTGTCTGAACCACAGGCATCCCACATGGGCACCTTTGTGTGCCAGCTGCTCCTCTTCTGATGCAACTTCCTGCTTATGGCCTGGAAAGCAGAGGAAGATGGCCCAAGTGCTTGGGTCCCTGCACCTGAGTGGGAGACCCAGAAGCTCCTGAATCCTGGCTTCAGATCCATCCAGTTCCAGCCACTGTGGCTATTTGGGGAGTGAACCAGTGGATGGAAGACCTTTCTCTGTCTCTCCCTCTCTGTCGGTAACTCTACTTCTCAAATAAATACATAAAATCTAAGAAAAAAAATAGCAAAGAAACAGAGACAAATTACAATAAAAACCTCTGCAACTCAACCATCACAAGTTTACAGTAAAAAGGAAACAGAATGGATATCTCAGTTAAAGGATTCAGTGAGGTTTGTGAATTATCCAAGTATGCAAGCAATCCACACTCCCTCCACCAGCTGAGGCTCAGTACAGTTTAATGAACCATCTTGCAGCTATTCTCCAGAAATAGTATCAACCAGCAACCTTATCTCTTTTGGGGGGGTGGAGGAAGAAAATGACCTAATCATTACAAAATAAAATTATGGCCTATGAGAGATTTTCAATTAAATACACAATCCACATTTTAAAACATTTTTGAAGGGATTTTCAGTTTGCAGGATAGGTGAATATTTTGCATGAAAATTCTAACACACTAGTTCATTTACTCTTAGCACACTAGTTTCCTCACTGAAAATGCTGTAAGAAAAAAGAAAAACCAAGATAATTTTTTTTTTAAGTAGTAGGGACCAGAATGTGGTGTAGCAGGTAAAGTCGCCGCCTGCAGTGCCGGCATCCCATATGGGCACCAGTTTTGAGTCCCGGCTGCTCCACTTCCAACCTAGCTCTCTGCTATGGCCTGGGAAAGAGACTGCCAAGTCCTTGGGCCCTTGCACCCACAAGGGAGACTGGGAAGAAGCTCCTGGCTCTTGGCTTCCAATCGGCAAAGCTCCGGCTGCTGCGGCCAATTAGGAGAGAACCAGCCAATGGAAGAACTGTCTCTCTGCCTCTCTTTGTCTCTGTAACTCTTTCAAATAAATAAACAAATCTTTAAAAAAAAAAATCAGGCGTTGCCAGAATTACTTGTTTTGGGACAAAGCCATCTTCCTTCTCCCTCTGCTCTGAGGTACATCCATTTCTTCCCATCTCCATCTGTAGTAATCATCTCCGGTAAAGTTAACTGCTCCTCAACCTCCCCCTTCTAGCACTAGATTCCTTGGAGGAAGTCCATGAGGAAGGTCCCTGCCATAGCCATTATTAACCATAGAGTTGGCCTAGAAAGTATCCAACTTCCCCCAGGCTTTGCCTTTGATTGAAAATCACACCAACCTGCTGTGCTGGCCTAGAGCACTCTATTTCGGGTGCATCTGGAGGCTAGGTCTCACTTCCAAGCACTCATTTGTTGAATGGAAGGATGAGGAAAATCTCCGCAGCATCATTATTGCTAAGTGCATGTGAGGGTCGTTTTCCAGGGAGGCCTTTGTTCTCAGGGTGCAGAGTCACCTGAGGCTTTGGCTCTCAAAAGCAAGACAAACAAGGCCTAATGAGCCGGAATATTGGTTGGGCCCATGAACTCTAGCATTAAGCAACCCAGTTCTGTTACTTGCTGTGTGGAACCTTATCACATTGGCAAAATTAATTTTTCCACTCTACAATGGGGCTAAAGATATCTAGTTTTTTTTAAAAAATAGCATTAACTGCCATTTTTAGTTGTAGTATATTAGCCTATCATAACCTTGAACACTAAAGTTAGCATTTTATATACCAATTGAACTTTTTCCCTCAATAAGGAATTTGTAATAAAACAATTGGAAATATCAAATTTTTTGAATACTTCATGAAGTTTTCTCCAAGAATTTGAGGAGACAAAGATCTATATGCAAACTACAATCAAGTGTAGTCCTAAATAACACAAACCTTAAAACCCCATCTAGCTTGCCAAAACTCCGCCTCCGTGCAAACGCAGCCCACTTCCGGCCGCCCCGCTCGCTGCTTTCTAATAGTGGAACCCCACCCCTCTCCGCGAGGTCCCGCCCCCCGCACCTGATCCTAGTTCCCATTGGGCAGATCTGAACGCTGTATACACACCCGACCCACGCACGCTTGGCCGGGGCGCCTTCGCGCCTGCGCACTAGCGCCATTAGGCGGCTGGAAACAGAGCTGGGGGGGCGGGGGAAGAGGTCAGGCCGAATCTTCCTCCGTAATAAGAAGCGACGCGTCCCGCGGTCCTGGCTCCGTGGGTCCGGTCGGGTCGGGCCTGGGCGCTGGAGCTGCTGTGGCTCCCGCCGCGGCGGGTGCGATGGAGGCCGTAACGGAGTCCAGCGTTCACGCCGGGGGAGGACCAGACAGCCGGCGGTGCTAGTAGATGAGGCGGCGGAGGTGGCGGTGGCAGCCCGGGCTCTCCATGAGCAAGCGGCGGCGGCGACGGGTGCGGCGGCACCGACGGTTTTCGGTCCCCAGGGAGGTACGAGGAGTCGGCTTCCTGGTGGACGGCCGCTGGCCGCTGTGCGGACGCCTTCCATGGTCCGGCCAGCAGTCCCGGGCGCTCGGCGCGGGCACTGCCAGCCTGGAGGCGGCGGCGCCCAGCGGTGTCAGCAGCCCCGGGCTCGGGCACCCGCCTGCCGAACGGGGCAGGGCCTAGCTGGACAGGATGGGCGTGGCCGGGACGCGGGGGCTAGGGGAGCGAGCCCACCGAGCGCCCCCGGGGTAGCTGCCCGGAAGCCCGGGCAGTGTTTCGGGGAGACCCCTGGGACCCCGGAGCTTTTAGGGAACCCGTCCTTCGATGCCGTGGGCAGGTGGTGTGGCCCTCACGGCCAGTGTTGTTGGACTGTCACCCTTGGAAATGACCGCTAGAGAAAGGTGTTGGAGGGCTGGAGAGTTTTTTCACTTAACGTCGGAGGGCCTGTCGAGGCAGGAAAGTAAAGCCAGCGAATACATGCTCTAGTGCTTCCATTACAATGCCTAGTATATCAGTCTTAGACGTTGAGGAAACTTAAGACAGTTTTAGGTAAAGCTCTTTGCAGCTCGCTCTCCATCCTTTTCCTTTTTTTTCCTTCATACTTCCGTTTGCCATTTTTATTGTAATTGACTTTGGAGCAAAGCACCAAATGAATGCTGGAACTAGATGTGGCTTCTGGTTCTTCCAGGCCTCCCCTGCTCACTTTTTTTTTTCCCAGAAGATACTGAAGTTACTTTCATGTCATGTGTATTATTATGGTTCAGTTCTTTTAGGTATAACTGCTGCTTTTCAGAACCATACTGTACTTGTGGTCGTGTCTAAAAGATAATTAGAGGGAAAATCATGAGGAGTTGCTTTCCAAAGCAGTATTTAGGATTCTGAACTTGAGGTTTTAAGCAATCTTAAACCTTGCTATAAAGATCTTTAAAAATTCAACAGGCATGAATCAAAACTGGAGAGACCTATTAACATATTTGAAGTGTTTTAATGCATTATGATTTCTGTAAATGAAACATGTTTGTTCCTATAAGAGTTGAGTGTGTGTTTTCTTAGGCTTCAGATTTGCCACACCCTCTGATTCCTAAGTGGTCTAGAGCCAACATGTTAGACTATATATAAACATCTACAATTCAGACTAAATATAGCCTGGAATATTTTAGAGTCCACAGACTCTCCCTTCTTGCTGGAAATACTTTCTGCATGTATGCTCAGTGTACTGTAGAACTGAATTTTTAGTCTGCAAGAAATTAAAATAGTTTTGAACTTTTTTTTTTTTTCACAAAAAAAAACACAGAGGACTGTAGTATTGAGTGTTAGGTTCATGTGCATGAAAGAATGTCTTTGAGAAGATGGTCAGACACTGACCTCGTTTCTAAGTACCTATTCTTTTAAATAAAAATATGCTTTTCCATAAACAACACATTTGATAGCAATATGATAGTTTAGACTTTTGTCTTTCCCAACTGAAGCAATTTTTTCCATATAATTTCAGTAGGAACTTTTAAAAAAATTTTGCTCTGCGTAACATAAATGCCACAAAAATGTGTAATAAACTGTGCTGTTGGTTTAAAAACAAATGCTTAGCTCTTCTCAAGGTTGGGGGAAGGATAAATGCCATTTTAAGGAGGTAGGACACTTACAGTCATTCCCAAAACTTGAAGTAGGGAAAACCAGGATATAAGATTCTGAATCAGCTCCTCATAGCATGGCCTTTGCAATTACGATTATAGGAAATGTAGCACAACTCTAAATTGCAAGTAAAAGTTCTCAAAAGTGAACAGAAATATTAGCCATGCCAGGGCTGGCATAATGGCATAGCAAGTTAAGCCACCTGCAGCACTGGCATCCCATGTGGGCTCCGGTTTTGAGTCCCAGCTGTTCCATTTCCCATCCACTCCCTGTTGATGTGCCTGAGAAAGTGGCAGAAGATGGCCCAAGTGCTTGGGTCCCTCTCCCACATGGGAGACTCAGAAGCTCCTGGCTCCTGCCTGGGCCAGCCCTGACTATGGTCTGCCATTTGGGAAATGAACCAGTGGATGGAAGACCTCTCTGTCTCTGTCTTTGTAACTCTTTTAAATAAACAAAATAATCTTAAAAAAGAAGAATGAAATATTAGCCATGGTAGTATTCAGTTCTTATGATTATTCCTCATTTGTCTTTCAAAAGTAAATGCCAGAATCAATCCATCAATAGCAACAGGTGCTGGTTTGTATTTTTTATACCACAGATATATGTGTACTATAATTAACAAAAACTGTAATTAACATAAAGACCACCAAATGGCTGCTATTCTGTACTCTCAACTAAAGATCCCATTATTTCAGTTTTTTTTTTTTTTTAAGATTTATTTGATTTATTTGAAAAACAGTGTTATAGAGAGAAGTAGAGCCAGAGAGAGAGATCTTCCATTTGCTGGTTCACTCCCCAGATGATTGCAACAGCCAGAGCTGAGCTAATCTAAAGCCAGGAGCTTCTTCTGGGTCTCCCACATGGGTGCATGGGCCCAGGGACTTGGGCCATAGCAGAGAGCTGGATCTGAAGTGGAGCAATCAAGACTCTAACCAGCACCCATAAGGGATGCCGGTGCTACAGGTCAGGGCTTTAACCCGCTGTGCCACAGCCCAGCCCCTATTTCAGTTTCTTAAGTAGAACCACCTATATTACAAGAAAGTGAAGCACTGTTTGTATTTTGAAGGGAAGAGGATGTTTACATTAAGAATATACATAGGGGCTGGCGCTGTGGCATAGCAGGTAAAGCTGCTGCCTTCAGTGCCGGCATCCCATATCGGGGCTGGTTCGAGTCCCAGCTGCTCCACTTCCCATCCAGCTCTCTGCTATGGCCTGGGAAAGCAGTAGAGGATGGCCCAAGTCATTGGGCCAGTGCACCCACGTGGGAGACCCAGAAGAAGCTCCTGGCTCCTAACTTTGGATCGCTGCAGCACCAGCTGTTGTGGCCAATTGGGGAGTGAACCAGTGGATGGAAGACCTCTCTCTCTGTCTCTCCTTCTCTGCATAACTCTGACTTTCAAGTAAATAAATAAATCTTAAAAAAAAAAAAAAAGGAATACACAAAAGCAGTTTGTATCTTTAAATAGTTTTAAGCTTTATTTAGCAGTTTTACAGAGTTTTCCTGTGTAGCAGATAAAATATGTACTATGATTTAATGCACATCAAATGGGTATGCTGTGCCTAAGGAAAAAGCGGC
Organism: Oryctolagus cuniculus; assembly: GCF_964237555.1. Lineage (NCBI taxonomy): Eukaryota > Metazoa > Chordata > Mammalia > Lagomorpha > Leporidae > Oryctolagus > Oryctolagus cuniculus. The sequence continues at coordinate 30,997,398 of NC_091443.1, read as the reverse complement.
AGATTTTAAAAATCTTTTGCATATTGCCCCCAAAACAGCACTTTTTTTTAATATTGGGAGACCATCTGATGAAATTTAATTTGAATATTTAGGTAGACTAATGTTCAGTTAAACACATCTCATGTTTTGTTTTTGAACGTTTTAAATGCAGGATGAAGACACTGTTTGAAGAGATCAAAGCATCAATTAAAAATAACTATAACCAAGATCGATCGTTTTGGAGGCCTGTTCTTCCTTGGGGAGGTGTTTTTACTATCAAAGCTGGCCGCAAAGCAGTATCCTGTACACCACTCTATGTTGAAATAAGACTGAAAAATACCTGCACCATAGATGGATTCCTGATGTTGTTATATGTCATTCTGAATGAAAATGAAAATTTCCCCAGGGAACTCTCTCTTCATCTTGGTAGAGAGTTTGTAGACTATTTCCTTTATTTAATGGACACCTACAGCTTTACAACTGTGAAGCTACTTTGGATTTGGGACAAGATGGAAAAACAGCAATACAAATCTGAAGTTCATAAAGCATCATTAATAATTGATTTATTTGGGAATGAACATGATAACTTTACCAAAAATCTGGAAAATCTTATGTCTACCATTCAAGAGAGTTACTGTTCCAACTGGAGATGCCCAACTCGAGTGCAGGAAGATCAGCAGCGTACAATTAATATAAAGTAGGTTGCTCTACACTCTGTCACTTTTACATTCTTTAAATGAATGTTGTTTTAAATATGTATACACATATAAGTACATATAGCAAAAATATTTGTTAAAGTACAGAGCCTGTGTATTTATGTGTAAAACAACTTCACAGATGCAAGACTCCTTTGTAGGTCCTCTGAAAAAAATACTACAATTTATTATATCTAAATATTTTAGAATTAGTTTATAAAACCAACTGAAAGCTTTTTCAGCAGCAAAGTAATAAATTATTCAGTATAGAATGTGTTTACCCTTGTTCTAAGCTTACTAATTTGACTGTGTACGTGATTCTTTTTGTCAAAAGTTAGTCTTTTAAGAGCACTTAATACTGTTTTGCCCCTTGAATGGATGTATCTCTGTCAGGAGGGCTAGTTCCAAATGAACAAAATGACTAAAAGTATTCTTTCATGTCACAGCTAGGGAATAATAACAGACAGAAACCCTGAAGTTAGCATCTCACACCTGAGGAAGGAAGTGAATGTGAGAAGCTTTTACACTGACTGGGAAAGGTGCAGAGAGCCAACTGAGTGTTTTTGGCCTTCAGAGAGAAGGCAGACCTCCAGGCTGGTAAATGACAGGGAGAGAGGCCAAACTGGCAAGGCTGAGTGGAGTGCTGGGAAACATTAAGGCCTCTAGAGAACAGAACTGGGAAGGGATCATTGCTTATGGAAGAAAACAGATGCAAATGTGTTGTGTCAGAAAGGGCATTTGGCCCTATGGTTCAGGAAAGCAGCCTAATACTTGAAGACTGTTCCCATTCAGGAATGTAAATCACATTCCCTAATTTATTAAACTCATGTTTTCCTGAAATAATACTTTTTTTCTATTTTCCTATACTGCTGACATGTTGATTTTGAAATTTTCTATCAGTGCAAAAAGTTGCCTTACTGTATGTGAAAATGGACTAGAGAGTTTCAGAAATTTATCTTTTTTTTGGAAACTATCTTTTAATTTGTAATACTAATTTATATTTATACTAATAATTTATATTTCTCATGCAGTAAAATATTTTTCATCATACTCTAAAACTTTTTAAAGCTTGTGCCTATTTCTTTAAATCCTGTATTAAAAAACTCTAGTGGATGTAGACAAACATTTTAAACAGATCAGGTAACGGTGGCCAAGAAGGTTGTGACTGCATTAGTCCTGATTCTTGGTCTTACATTCTACTCACTAGACCAGATTGTCACTATTAAATCCTCTCACAACTTTTTAAAATTAAAGTACCAACAATTGCATATTCAGAAGCAGTTTTCAGAAAAATTTGGTGTTTATTGGAAAGCTTGATGAATTAATACTCAACTGATTTGTTGAGTATTAATTACAAATTAATACAATTAATACAAAGATAGCTAACAAAAATTGTGCCTGGTATGCTTGGTTTTGCTAAGAATGGATTGGTCTAAAGAATTTGGTATCCGAATGCATTGATCTGTAAAATGTTGATGCAGTTCTTTCATGTATTTTACCATTATTATAGTCCTCCCCAAGAAATTCCACATGGAAACTTAATACGACTGGCTGTGGATGAGTTATTCTGTTCCAAGATTGAACTGTGTGAAGAGCGTGGGTGAGTATCAGTAGACATTAAAGATGAAAGTACATCTGTTTTGTATATAAGGAAACCTGGGCTGATGTGCCTTTTGAAGTTAATAAGTTATCAAATAGCAACTCATAAGAATTTAGAATACCTAACACTTTGAATCTAACTAACAAACCTAGTTAACTGTGCATCTTGCATTGCGTTTTCATTATTAAATATCACTATATAGAATATGGTACTACAAATAATTGATGGATGCAAAGCAAATGCCTTTTCTTTTTTTCTCCACTGCTGAGTAGGTACAATAAAACCTTGGTTAACCGGAACCCAGCTAATCGGGACCCTCAATTAACTGGATTTTTTTCTGCATTCCTCATTTAGGAGAACGAGGTAAATGACAACCAAAACAATTTAATATAGTAAAAAAATTCAGAACATATTCATCCCAAACTCTTAACAATATTTATGTTTGCATTATTGTCCAATGAGAATTAACATTTAGGATGATCTTATAGCTAATCATTCACAAAAGAAGGGAATGATAAAAATACATTCAGTTAATTATTTGTAAGTCCAGAAAATGAACTAATGTATTTTAGCAACAAATACTGAAACAAATCATTTTTTGGTTAACTTAGCTTGGTCAGTAATGTTAACCAGAATACTGTGCTCTGAACATTCCGGTTAATCGAGATTTTACTGTATAATTATATTTGTTATATTCTGATACGTGTGCTTAATATTTGATAATACTCAGAAAACAGAATTGGCTTCATCCTTATGAAAGATCCTGATGGCAAAAGGAAGCAATTAGAATCTTACTATTTATTCTCTTCTCTGCCATTGCTAGGAGAGAAAAATCTATCTACAAATAAAAGCCAACTCATGCTTTTATAAGCCTGGATAGAAATAGCTAGCTCTTCCTGGAGTTTTAAAATGCCACTTCAAGTGCAGAGAACACAGCTTGTAAACTTCTGGGAATAGTTTTATAAGGTAATAAACAGCCACATTATTACCCATACCTATAATACATTTAAAAAAATAGAAATTAGAAATTAAAGTCACAAAGACAACCCAGAAGTGTTGAAAGGCAGCTTTTCCTGTGCGTAATAATGTTCATTCCTATTTTCCATTTTAGTTGTGGTGGCTTAAGAGAATTTGCCCAGCGAGTTTTCTGTCATGGGGCACCTCCTTTTGTTGTCTTAAATATGCAGCACTGGAAATCTGAAGATCTGGCATATGTACCTTATTATTTGGATTTATCTGATCACAAGTAGGTGTTTCTTAATTTGTAATATTACTAAAAATTAATTTTTAATTCCATCATGATTTGACTAGTCATTAAGAAGATACTTTTGAAAACAATAATATCTCTAAATTTATGTGATTAGAATCTACTACAGGAAGCCAATGCCTTATTTTTTATGATTGATTTATTTATTTGAAAGAGTTACACAGAGAGAGGAGAGGTAGAGAGAGAGAGAGATCTTCCATCTACTGGTTCGCTCCCCAATTAGCTACAACAGCCGTAGCTGCGCTGATCTGAAGCCAGGAGCCAGGAGCTTCTTCCGGGTCTCCCACGTGGGTGCAGGGGCCCAAGCACTTGGGCCATCTTCTACTGCTTTCCCAGGCCATAGCAGAGAGCTGGATGGGAAGAGGACTGTCTGGGACTAGAACCAGTATCCATATGGGATGCCAGCGCCACAAGCAGAGGATTAACCTACTGCGCCACAGCCGGCCCCTTGACCTTTTTTTTTTAAAGATTTATCTATCTATCTATTTATTTATTTATTCATTTATTTATTTATTTGAGAGAGAGAATCTTCCATCCACTGGTTCACTGCCCAAATAGTTAAAATGTCCAGGGCTGTGCCAGGCCAAAGCTAAGATCCTGGATCCATCTGAGATTCCTACATGAGAACCAGCTTGGGCCATTTTCAGCTGCTTTCCCCAGGCCATTATTAGGGAGCTGGATCAGAAGTGGAGCAGCCAGGAGTCCAACTGGTGCTTATATGGATGCCAGCATCGCAGGCAGCAGTTTAACCTGCTTCACCACAATGCCAGCCCTGAGTTAGGCTTTTTAGCAATTCTTAAATTGTATCAATGTTTATAAACACTTTATTCAAATTACCAATTATAGTACCTGATTTATAGAGGTAGATGTTTTATCAGGGGATAGAATGCAAATTTCACTCCTTAGTTAAAAACTTAAGGAATGTTTATCTTAAAAAATATAATTTTCTACTACACTTTGTTATCTAATTTGCAGATATTTATTGGAAGGTGCAACATTATTTAACAAAGATGAGCATCATTATTCTGCAGCTTTCCAGATTGATGGACATTGGATGCACTATGATGGCCTCAGAAATGTGAATTTAATTTTGTTAAATAAACCCCCAGAGTTTCTCCTCTTGTCATCATTGGTTTATATTCGAGCAACAGAGAAATAAATATAGACTGATGCTAAATTAAATTGTTTTCCCTCCTGCCCATGCTCCTCCAGATCTGAAGGGCTTTTATTTTGTGTATACTTGGTATCCAAGGAAATAGTTCAACTATACTAGTTTCAGAGGTGTATTTTCCATTGTTTGGCCCCAGAAAAAAACTTTATATAGAGGATCTATGCAAAAATGTTTGTATTTCTTTTTTATATAACCTGGGTTATTTTTATATAGGCATATTTTATGTTGAAATAAAATACATCTTGTGGCCTTTGTATTTTTTATTTATATGTACCTCAAAAATTTTTATACTTTTATCCTTAAATCTAAGAAAATACTGTATCATTTGAAGACTAAATTTTTCTTTTTTGGATTTCCAAGTAAAACCTGTTAAATGTCAGTATTTCAGTTCATATAAATTGAGCAGTTCAAAAATATATTGACTATGTTTCTTTGCCCTACCTCACTATTATCCAAAGTGCACTACTGGATTTAGTATGGGTTTGAATATACAGTTTATGGATGGCTTAGTTTATCTTACCTGTTGATTTGCCTAAATTCCCTGCAGAATTTTTAAATTATTTATGTGAGAATTTTTTCTAAACTTTATTTCTTTGTAATGGCATTTTTAACTACCTACTAAGGTATTATAAACCTGCCAATGGATTTTAAGTGTTAACTAAGTTTTCAAGCTTAATTAAAGTTAGTATTACAAATAAATTATGTAACTATACTGAATATGTATCTCATAACTAAATTTAATCTGATGAGTATTTTGCAGATAAAACAACTACAAAGGCATTAGGCAACTGGGTGTTTATTACTGTTGGACTAACAATAGAAATGTACTTTAACCGTATGTTTAAAAGGAAAATGGGTTTCTGAGTATTTTCTTTAGTTATGTATTGACACAGAAAAAATAATAAATTTTAAAGTAACATTTGCTGGCTCCCTTGTAAGTAGTAATTGAAAGCAGAAGGGTTTGATTTGCAATATAAATCCCTAAAATTTTATAGTTATCAAAACGCTGTTTAAAAAAAAAAAACTTAAGATGGCTCTTTGCATTAAAGGGAAAAAATAAAGATTCTCAAGGGAAAACAATTTTTGAAATTTATCAACATATATTTTAGAATTTATATTTCATTTAAGTAGTCTGCTTTAGTTTTGGGTTGAGATTAAGTGCAATATATGGAGAAACTTTATAACAACACAGTTCACTGCCATATACCAAATTGCTAAAATTTCATCCAATAAACTTACATTGCTTGGTGCCATGTTTAGATTTATGTATAGAAGAATGGATAAATGTCGGTGAAACATTGCTGAAAATGTATTTCTTTGAGTAAATGCTATGAAAATTCCTTTTTTACCTAAGATAAAAAATATTGATTTATTTTACAAAAAAAAACATTTTACCCAGGGTTTATTTTACTAGTTCACCAAGTGTGTTTAATTAAGATTTTTACAATAAACTATTGCAGAAACATGTTACTGCATGAATCAAAACATAACAAAATACGCAAATATTAAAGTATACATAAAATGGTGTTCTTAACAAAATTATTCCTAATGCAGACTTATTATTTTAGGAATTGTGCTTTATTGAGAATAATTCTAGTTTTATCACAAAACAATGACTTACCTACCTCACAGGGTTGTTGTGAGGATTAAGATGTTTGTTAAAATCTTGACTACGTTGAACATGCTAATAAAAAAACATTTTTTTCTACCTCTTTGATGTACAGGCAAGGCTTCCAGATTTTCTTTCACTACTGAACTATTCAGAAAAGTTACTTAGGCAAGAACTCATATCACTAATATTTTTAATGTGTAATGAGATTAAGTATGCTTTCTTGATCCCAGATTGAGGTTTAATGAGATGAGGTAGTTCATAATTATGATAATAGTTGATTGGTAGAAGAAGTTATTCGCTGCTGACCCATGAAAAGAAAGGGTCAAAAGGAGTTAATTAGATTATCTACAGAATATGAAGGTGAGGATATGGAAAATTCTTTATAACCGCCCCTTAGAAAAATCAGAATAATCTGTTGGCCTGTTTGGGGCAAATCATATGAGAGAATAATCAGAATATATTCTTAAAATTACCACAAACCACTACTATACTCACTGAGCAAAAATAATTTTAAAACTGTGGCCGCACTCTGAGGGAGATCAAGAACAAATAAGAAATTTATGGAAGAAATCTCCTACTTGCTTCTCTTCAATGAAGAAACATTTTGTTTTCCTACTTCTGCAAATAACCTTAGAGTATTCTCTCAAAGTACCTTTTTAAATTTTTTTTCATTTATATAAGGGGAACAAATTTTACATATTTCACATATGCAAATTTCAAAGCTTAGTGATCCTTTCCTCCCTCCCACCCACCCTGCTACCCTCCCTCCTCCTTCCTTTCTTATTTTTTCTTTTAATTTTTACAATTACATACTTTCAGTTTATTTTATAATCACATTATTTGGTTTAATGTCTGAGGCATTACCACTAGATCTGATCTTTCGAAAGGAAATTACCCTAGGCAGGCTTACTGGGCTGAGTGCTGTGTTCTACTTTTTTCTTATAGTTTGAAGAAACCAACTAAGCAGCTAAGTATTATGACAAGCTATACATGCCAAACATACGAACAAGTGAGTTTTATAATTAAATGATTTAATGATATTTAATTACTTGAAAATACTGCAGTTAGCAGAAAGGGTAAGCAATTCATGTAAAATGGCTGTAATTAGCATACTACAGCCAAAACAAACATTTATGTTCTCATCTTTATTAGTACTTTAGCATTTAAATCCACATTAAATTCTGCCCTGAAATGGCATAGCTTTTAAAATTCATCTTATTAAGATATTTTTATTTAGGTCTTTAACCTGATGCCTATCAGGGTTTTCTGCATCCTATCCAACTGTACTAGGGCTCAAACTCTGATCACCCAGAGAGCCTCTTTTGAATGATGATGTCTTCTCCAAAATTCATGTTGAGTTTAATCCCCACAATTGTGGTATGGAAAGGTGAACTCTTTTGAGAAATAATTAAGGGTAAGTGAGTTCTGAGTTCTGCCATGTGAGAATGCAAGAAGGCCCAGATGCTGGCATCATGATCTCAAACTTCCCAGCTTCCAGAAGTTGTTGATAAATTACTCCATTTCCCCACATGGATGGAGTTCCTGGCTCCAGGCTTGGGCCTGGCCCAGCCCCAGCTGTTGTGAGCATTTGTAGAGTGAACCAGCAGGTGGCAGATCTTTGTCACTCTGCCAAATAAATAATATTTTACAAAATCTGAGTTGATTTTAATACTTATGTACATGAAATTGATTTATCGTGAATCTTAGTTAAAATTACCTGAAAACTTTTGTGGGTTTTTTTTAAAGATTTATTTATTTACTTGAAATGCAGAGTTACAAAGAGGGAGAGAAGATCTTCCATCCACTGATTCACTCCCCAGATGGCTGCTGGGGCTGGGGCTGGGGCCGGGGCCGGCCAAAGTCAGAACTGCTTCCAGGTCTCTTCTTCTTTTTTTTTTTTTTTTTTTTTTTTTTTTTTTAATATTTATTTATTTGAAAGTCAGAGTTACACACACACACACACACACAGAGAGAGAGAGAGAGAGAGGTCTTCCATCCGATGGTTCACTCCCCAAATGGCCACAACGGCTAGAGCTGTGCTGATCTGAAGCCAGGAGCCAGGAGCTTCTTCCAGGTCTCCCACATGGGTGCAGGGGCCCAAGGATTTGGGCCAACTTCTACTGCTTTCCAGGGCCATAGCAGAGGGCTGTGCAGCCGGGCAGCACAGGGTCTCGAACTGGCTCCCATATGGGATGCTGGTGCTTCAGGCAAGGGCGTTAACCCACTTCGCCACAGCACCGGCCCCCAGGTCTCTTCTTTAAAGATTTATTTTATTTGGCCGGCACTGTGGCATAGCGGGTAAAGCCCCTGCCTGCAGTGGCAGCATTCCATATGGGTGCTAGTTTGAGTCCCGGCTGCTCCACTTCCAATCCAGCTCTTTGCTATGGCCTGGGAAAGCAGTAGAAGATGGCCCAAGTGCTTGGGCCCCTGCACCCATGTGGGAGACCTGGAAGAAGCTCCTGCCTTTGGATCAGTGCAGTTCCCACTGTTGCAGCCATCTGAGGGAGTGAATCAGCGATGGAAGACCTCTCTCTCTCTCTCTCTCTCTCTCTCTCCCTCTCTCTCTCTCTCTGACTCTATTTAATTCTTCATTTGAAATATATAAATTTTTTAAGAAAAAAAGAGATATTTATTGGAGAGACAGACAAGGAACTCTTCTGTCCACTGATTTACTCCCCAGATGGCTGCAACCAGCCAAAGCCAGGAGCCTGAAGCTCCAGCTGTGTCTCATGTGGGTAGCATCTTCTGCTGCCTTCCAAGAGAATTAGCAGGGAGCTGGATGGGAGGTGGAGCAGCCGGAATTCCAACCAGTACTCTGATATGGGATGGCAGCATCACAGGTAGCCACTTATCCCGCTGTGCCACAACAGGAGCACCTGGTTTGTTTTTTAAAATATCAGGGATTGTGCCTCCATATAAATTTCAGCACCATTTTTTCCAGATCTGAGAAGAAGGTCTTCGGTATCTTGATTGGTATTGCATTGAATCTGTAAATTGCTTTTGGGAGAATGGACATTTTGATGATATTGATTCTTCCAATCCATGAGCATGGAAGATTTTTCCATTTCTTTGTATCCTCTTCTATTTCTTTCTTTAAGGTTTTGTAATTTTCATCGTAGAGATCTTTAACGTCTTTGGTTAAGTTTATTCCAAGGTATTTGATTGTTTTTGTAGCTATTGTGAATGGGATTGATCTTAGAAGTTCTTCCTCAGCCATGGCATTGTCTGTGTATACAAAGGCTGTTGATTTTTGTGCATTGATTTTATACCCTGCTACTTTGCCAAACTCTTCTATGAGTTCCAATAGTCTCTTAGTAGAGTTCTTTGGGTCCTCTAAATAAAGAATCATGTCATCTGCAAAGAGGGATAGTTTGAGCTCTTCCTTCCCAACTTGTATCCCTTTAATTTCTTTTTCTTGCCTAATAGCTCTGGCTAGAACCTCCAGAACTATATTGAATAGCAGTGGTGAGAGTGGGCATCCCTGTCTGGTTCCAGATCTCAGTGGAAATGCTTCCAACTTTTCCCCATTCAATAGGATGTTGGCTGTGGGTTTTTCATAGATTGCTTTGATTGTATTGAGGAATGTTCCTTCCAAACCCAGTTTGCTTAGAGTTTTCATCATGAACGGGTGTTGTATTTTATCAAATGCTTTCTCGGCATCTATTGAGATAATCATATGGTTTTTCTTCTGCAGTTTATTAATGTGGTGTATCACATTGATTGTCTTGCGCACATTAAACCATCCCTGCATACCAGGGATGAATCCCACTTGGTCTGGGTGGATGATCTTTCTGATGTGTTGTTGCATTCTATTGGCCAGAATTTTATTGAGGATTTTTGCATCTATGTTCATCAGGGATATTGGTCTGTAATTCTCTTTCAGTGCTGCATCTTTTTCCGGCTTAGGAATTAAGGTGATGCTGGCTTCATAGAAAGAATTTGGGAGGACTCCCTCTTCTTCGATTGTTCTGAATAGTTTGAGAAGAATTGGAGTTAGTTCTTCTTTAAACGTCTGGTAGAATTCAGCAGTGAATCCATCTGGTCCTGGGCTTTTCTTTGTTGGGAGGGCCTTTATTACTGTTTCAATTTCTGTCTCAGTTATGGGTCTGTTTAGGTTTTCGATGTCTTCCTGGTTCAATTTAGGCAGGTTGCATGTGTCCAGGAATCTATCCATTTCTGATAGGTTTCCCTGTTTGCTGGCATACAAGTCCTTGTAGTAATTTCTGATGATTCTTTTTATTTCTGTGGTGTCTGTTGTTACATTTCCTTTTTCATCTCTGATTTTATTGATTTGGGTCTTTTCTCTTCTTTTTTTAGTTAGTTGGGCCAATGGGGTGTCAATTTTGTTTATTTTTTCAAAAAACCAGCTCTTCGTTTGGCTGATTTTTTGTAATGTTTTTCTTGATTCAATCCTGTTGATTTCTTCTCTGATTTTAATTATTTCTCTTCTCCTACTAGATTTGGGTCTGATTTGCTGTAGGTTTTCTAGATCCTTGAGGTGAATTGAAAGCTCATCTATTTGGTGTCTTTCCAATTTCTTGATGTAGGCACCTATTGATATAAACTTTCCTCTTAACACTGCTTTTGCTGTGTCCCATAAGTTTTGGTATGTTGTGCTGTTATCCTCATTTACTTCCAGAAAGTTTTTGATTTCTCTTTTGATTTCTTCTATGACCCATTGTTCATTCAGGAGGCACAAGAGACCTCGAATAGCTAAAGCAATCTTGTACAACAAAAACAAAGCCGGAGGCATCACAATACCAGATTTCAGGACATACTACAGGGCAGTTGTAATTAAAACAGCATGGTACTGGTACAGAAACAGATGGATAGACCAATGGAACAGAATTGAAACACCAGAAATCAACCCAAACATCTACAGCCAACTTATATTTGATCAAGGATCTAAAACTAATTCCTGGAGCAAGGACAGTCTATTCAATAAATGGTGCTGGGAAAATTGGATTTCCACGTGCAGAATCATGAAGCAAGACCCCTACCTTACACCTTACACAAAAATCCACTCCACATGGATTAAAGACCTAAATCTACGACCTGACACCATCAAGTTACTAGAGAACATTGGAGAAACCCTTCAAGATATTGGCACAGGCAAAGAATTTCTGGAAAAGACCCGGGAGGCACAGGCAGTCAAAGCCAAAATCAACTCTTGGGATTGCATCAAATTGAGAAGTTTCTGTACTGCAAAAGAAACAGTGAGGAGAGTGAAAAGACAACCGACAGAATGGGAAAAAATATTTGCAAACTATGCAACAGACAAAGGGTTAATAACCAGAATCTACAAAGAGATCAAGAAACTCCACAAAAACAAAACCAACAACCCACTTAAGAGATGGGCCAAGGACCTCAATAGACATTTTTCAAAAGAGGAAATCCAAATGGCCAACAGGCACATGAAAAAATGTTCAAGGTCATTAGCAATCAGGGAAATGCAAATCAAAACCACAATGAGGTTTCACCTCACCCCTGTTAGAATGGCTCACATGCAGAAATCTACCAACAACAGATGCTGGCGAGGATGTGGGGAAAAAGGGACACTAACCCACTGTTGGTGGGAATGCAAACTGGTCAAGCCACTATGGAAGTCAGTCTGGAGATTCCTCAGAAACCTGAAGATAACCCTACCGTTCGACCCAGCCATCCCACTCCTTGGAATTTACCCAAAGGAATTTAAATTGGCAAACAAAAAAGAGGTCTGCACCCTAATGTTTATTGCAGCTCAATTCACAATAGCTAAGACCTGGAACCAACCTAAATGCCCATCAACGATAGACTGGATAAAGAAATTATGGGATATGTACTCTTTAGAATACTATACCGCAGTAAGAAACAACGAAATCCAGTCATTTGCAACAAAATGGAGGAATCTGGAACACATCATGCTGAGTGAAATAAGCCAGTCCCAAAGGGACAAATACCATATGTTCTCCCTGATCGGTGACGACTGACTGAACACCAAGAGGGAAACCTGTTGGTGTGAGGTGGACACTATGGGAAATGGTGGCTTGATCAGCATAGCCCTGACTGTTAATGAACAACTAAATACATTATCCCTCTTAGTAGTTTTTTTTATCTGTTCTACTTAATATGACTGGTTTAGATCTGTAATTGATGCACAGTTATTCTTAAGTGTTGAAAATTAACTGAAATGTGATCCCTGTTGAACATGGTGGTGGGAATGGGAGAGGGAAGAGATGTATAATTTGGGACATGCTCAGGCTGACTTGCCCCAAGTGGTGGAGTCGGAAGCATACCAGGGGATTCCAATTCAATCCCATCGAGGTGGCATGTACCAATGCCATCTCACTGTTCCAGGTGATCAGTTTCAGTTCACAGTTGGTCATGGTGAAGGGACTGGGAGTCAAAGGGAGCACATAGACAAGTCTAGTACCTGCTAACGCTAACTGATGGAGTAAATAAAGGGGAGAGTGATCCAACATGGGAAGTGAGAATCTCAGCAGACTCATAGAATGGCAGATGTCCTAAATAGCACTCTGGCCTCAGAATCAGCCCTAAAGGCATTCGGAGCTGGCTGAAAAGCTCATGAGAGTATTTCAGGCATGGAAAGCCAAGACACTCTGGCAAAAGATCTCTGCGAGTGAGATCCCAGTGGAAAGAACAGGCCATCAAAGAAGGAGGTACCTTTCTCTGAAGGGAGGAGAGAACCTCCACTTTGACTATGAGCTTGTCTAAACAAGATAAGAATCGGAGAACTCAGAGGGCTTCCATAGCCTTGGAAACTCATGACTGGAGCATAGGGAGATTACTGATGCCATAGACAGGAGTGTCAATTGGTAAAGTCAACAACAGGAGTCACTGTGCACTTACTCCTCATGTAGGATCTCTATCCTTAATGTGCTGTACATTGAGATTTAATGCTATAACGAGTACTCAAACAATATATTTCACTTTGTGTTTCTATGGGGGTGCAAACTGTTGAAATCCTTACTTAATGCATACTAAACTGATCCTCTGTAAAAAAAAAAAAAAAAAAAAAAAAAAAAAGAAGAAATTATCAATTCCCAACTTGACTCTCACTGGGATTAAACATGACAATAGGTCTGCTCTGATTTCATCATCATTTTAAAAAATCATCTATTATTTTTCACTTTATGTTTCTGTGTGGGAGCAAACTGTTGAAATCCATACTTAATGTATACTAAGCTGATCTTCTGTATATTAAGATAATCGAAAATGAATCTTGATGTGAATGGAAGGGGAGAGGGAGTGGGAAAGGGGAGGGTTGTGGGTGGGAGGGACGGTATGGGGGGAAAGCCATTGTAATCCATAAGTCGTACTTTGGAAATTTATATGCATTAAATAAAAGTTTAAAAAAAAAAAAAAATATCAGGGATTGGCCGGCGCCGCGGCTCACTAGGCTAATCCTCCGCCTAGCGGCGCCGGCACACCGGGTTCTAGTCCCGGCTGGGGCGCCGGATTCTGTCCCGGTTGCCCCTCTTCCAGGCCAGCCCTCTGCTGTGGCCAGGGAGTGCAGTGGAGGATGGCCCAGGTGCTTGGGCCCTGCACCCCATGGGAGACCAGGAAAAGCACCTGACTCCTGGCTCCTGCCATCGGATCAGCGCAGTGCGCCGGCCGCGGCGGCCATTGGAGGGTGAACCAACGGCAAAAGGAAGACCTTTCTCTCTCTGTCTCTCTCTCTCACTGTCCACTCTGCCTGTAAAAAAAAAAATAAAATAAAATAAAATAAAATAAAATATCAGGGATCTTCTTTTCACCAAGATGGCGCCGAAGGCGAAGAAGGAAGCTCCTGCCCCTCCTAAAGTCGAAGCCAAAGCGAAGGCCTTGAAGTCCAAGAAGGCAGTGCTGAAAGGCGTCCACAGCCACAAGAAGAAGAAGATCCGCACGTCCCCCACCTTCCGGCAGCCCAAGACACTGCGCCTCCGACGGCAGCCCAAATACCCTCGGAAGAGCGCCCCCAGGAGAAACAAGCTTGACCACTATGCCATCATCAAGTTCCCCCTGACCACGGAGTCGGCCATGAAGAAGATAGAAGACAACAACACACTGGTGTTCACTGTGGATGTCAATGCCAACAAGCACCAGACCAAACAAGCTGTGAAGAAACTCTATGACGTTGATGTGGCCAAAGTTAACACCCTGATCAGCCCTGACGGAGAGAAGAAGGCGTGTGTGCGGCTGGCTCCTGACTATGATGCTCTGGACGTTGCCAACAAAATTGGGATCATCTGAACGGAGTCCAGCTGGCTAATTCTAAATATATGTTTTTTCACCATAAAAAAAAAAAAATATCAGGGATCTTGGGGCCGGCGCTGTGGTTTAGCAGGTTAACACCCTGGCCTGAAGCGCCAGCATCCCACATGGGTGCCAGTTCTAGTCCCGGCTGCTCCTCTTCTGATTCAGCTCTCTGCTATGTCCTGGGAAAGCAGCAGAAGATGGGCCAAGTCCGTGGGCCCCTGCACCCGCATGAGAGACCCAGAGGAGGCTTTTGGCTTCAGATCAGCACAGCTTCAGCCGTTGCAGCCATCTGGGGAGTGAACCAGAAGATGGAAGACCTCTCTACCTCTCTCTGTAACTCTGTCTTTCAAATAAATAAATATTTTAAAAAAAAATATGAGAGATCTTTAAAAGTTCATGAGAAATTTATATTACGAAAAAAATATGCATGGGTATCAATTTTTTTACCCCAATAAACTTATCTTTTTAAAAACTTTAAAAATTTTTTAAAAAATTACCCAGTCTCAGAACAAATGGGCTAATATACTCCTTTAATCTCAAATTTAATCTGATTACAGGGAAATAACAACCTTTTTATCTGAGAGCTTGAAGAGGAAGAAATTAATAGGGAGGCCTTTTTAGCTATCTGATTCCTTTAATATAGTAATATTTACTTGAGGAAGTAGAAAATTTACCATCACATGAAGGATTAGGCCCATAATTTGTCCATTGTTTCCTAATACAGTGTTCTGCAAAGGATCTAGAAAAATATCACTTAAAAATGAAAAAAGTGAGCTGCTTTGGCTGGGCCCTCTAAGAATGTGGACTGGAACAGGAGCTTTGGGAACAAATTAGCTAAGTAGACATGTTAACCGCAGTAGAGTTAGAAACTTGCTATATTGTATGCTTGGCTGCATTTTCATTACTTGTTTCCTCTTTAAATTTTGTGAAGTCTAATTTTTTAGAATAATTATAAAAATATGCAAATCAGTTAATAAAACGAAAATGTAAAGAAGATAATAAAGATCACCCATTATTTCTCCACCCAGTGGTAAACAATGGTGCATGCCACACAAACCTTTTCAGAAACTCCAGCATGGCTCTGTAGCACTGAAAAGAACTAAGAATCAAGGAGTAGGGGCTTTGAAGGAAGAAGTATATACTCCTGGAGACTGGCATGGTGGAAATGGAGGTAATCAGCGTGAGAACATTCTAAGAGGTCAGTGAGACTAAGGAAAACATTACTGCAACCACCTATTTCATCATTTCTTTGCACCCAGACACTTGTCTTCAGAAACATTACATTTTCTCAAGCATTCAAGAACTTACTAGTTTACGAAGATGTCATTCCTGCCGGCGCCGCGTCTCAATAGGCTAATCCTCCACCTGCGGTGCTGGCACACTGGGTTCTAGTCCCGGTCGGGGTGCCGGATTCTGTCCCGGTTGCCCCTCTTCCAGTCCAGCTCTCTGCTATGGCCCTGGAGTGCAGTGGAGGATGGCCCTGCACCACATGGGAGACCAGGAGGAAGCACCTGGCTCCTGGCTTCAGATCAGCGCAGTGCGCCGGCCACAGTGCACCGGCCGCAGCGGCCATTGTGGGGTGAACCAACGGAAAAAGGAAGACCTTTCTCTCTGTCTCTGTCTCTCTCTCTCACTGTCCACTCTGATTGTCAAAAAATAAATAAAATAAAATAAAATAAAATAAAAGATGTCGTTCCTTTACAATATCTACATCTCATAGTCTCCTAGGTGCTAGGGTTGAGAAGCAAGACCCTAAGGGTATGAGTTGTCCCAAAACATACAACCAGATAGTTTTTCTGTTTCACTATTAATATAACATAGAAATAAAGATTAAAATACAGGAGCCAGTGGCTGTGGCATAGTAGGTAAAGCTGCCGCCTACAGTGCCAGCATCCCATATGGGTGCTGGTTTGAGTCCCAGCTGATTCACTTCCAATCCAGCTCTCTGCTGTGTCTGGGAAAGCAGTAGAAGATGGCCCAAGTCCTTGGGCCCCTGTACCCATGTAGAAGACCCAGAAGTTGTTCCTGGCTCCTGGCTTCAGATGCGTGCAGCTCCGGCCACTGTGGCCATTTAGAGAGTGAACCAATGGATGGAATACCTCTCTCCCTCTCTCTCTCTGCCTCTCTGTAACTCTGCCTTTCAAATAAATAAATAAATCTTCTTTTAAAAAAATACACTAAAGTGAGGTGACTATAGTTTATAATGATGTGCTATACACTATATAAAGGACTAGAAGACAAGAGTTTGTAGGCACCAACATAAAGGAAAGGAAATGAAACTGTCTTATTTGATCAGTTTATGTTGTATACATGTATTGAAATATTGTAGAAATATTATACATTAATCATCACAACATAATTAACTGGCTAAGGGATTTTTTCAAAGAGGAAGGAAGTAGGCACCAAAAATAGTTCTGCATACTCAATATATTGGAACTTTAGAGCAAGAGAAAGGGAAGGGAAAGGAGAAATTGGGGAAAACAGGAGAATGGAGCTGGTCAAGAGACAGGAGGAAATAGCAGCAAGCTGGGAAAATCTTTACCCAAGTAGGCTAACATAACATCAGGCTGGGCTGGCGCTGTGGCATAGTGGGTAAAGCTGCTGCCTGCAGTGCCAGCATCCCATATGGGGGCTGGTTTGAGACCTAGCTGCTCCACTTCTGATCCAGCTCTCTGCTATGGCCTGGGAAAGCAGTGGAAGATAGCCCAAGTCCTTGGGTCCCTGCACCCACATGGGAGACCTGGAAGAAGTTCCGGGCTCCCAGCTTCAGATCTGCACAGCTCTAGCCACTGCACCCAATTGGGGAGTGAACCAACAAATGGAAAACCTCTCCCTCTCTCTCTCTCTCTACCTCTCTTTCTCTGTGTAAATTTGACTTTCAAATAAAATAAATATTTAAAAAGTAACAAAATTTAAAGATAAAAAATCAAGCATATTTTCTCTACTGTATTAATTAAATGCATACTTACTGACTATGCAAGTTGTAAATTTTAAAAAAGATTTATTTATTTAGTTGAAAGGCAGAGAGAAGGAGAGACAGAGAACTTCCATCTGCTGGCTCACTCCCCAAATGGCTGCATCAGCCAGGACTGGCCCAAGCCAAAGCCAGAAACCAGGAGCTTCTTCCAGGTCTCCCCAGGTAGAGGTGCCCAAGGATTTGGGACATCCTCCACTGCTTACCCAGGTGCAATAGCACGAAACTGGATTAGAAGTGGAGCAACTGAGACTTGAACTAGCACCCATATGGAATGCCAGCACTGCAGGCACCAGTTTAAGCTGCTGGGCCAAAGTGCCAGCCCCTGTAATTTTAATTAAATATGATCTCTGCCCTAAAGGTGTGTTCATGACTAGAAGAGGGAAGATCATGGCTGTATAGAGGGAAGTACTGTGGCAGGCTCAGAGACGTTTTGTGAGTTTGTGAGATGGGCAGTTCTGCAGACAACTGCTGTGAAATCCTTGAAATAGGCTTTACACAACTGATGCCTCACCTCCCTGAGAATATCTGTGGACTAAAGAGACTACAGGGGCTGGCGCTGTGGCGTAACAGGTTGAATTGCTGCCTGCAGTGCCGGCATCCCATCTGGTCACCGGTTTGAGTCCCGGCTGCTCCACTTCCTATCCAGCTCTCTGCTCTTGCTTGGGAAAGCAGTAGAGGATGGCCCAAGTGCTTGGGCCCCTGCACCCATGTGGGAGACCTGGAGGAAGCTCCTGGCTCCTGGCTTTGGATTGGGACAGCTCCAGCCGTTGCCAACTGGGGAGTGAACCAGTAGATGGAAGACCTCTCTCTTTCTGCCTCTCCTTCTCTCTCTGTGTAACTCTTTCAAGTAAAAATAAATAAATCTTTAAAAAAAAAAAAAGGAGACTACAGATTGTTAAGTTTATGATTTCACAGGCATTGTAAAGTTTTTTACTGGTACATTTATCCTAAGTCAAACTACCTTCAATTTCACATTAGAACATTATAAATCTTACAATGAAAAGAATTTCAAATACCTTCAAATTAAAAAAAAATATTTCAGGGGGTAGTGCTGTGGTTTAGTGAGTAAAGTCGCCACCTGCAGTGCTGGAATCTCCTATGAATACTTTTGAGTCCCAGCTGCTCCTCTTCCCATCCATCTATCTGCGATGGCCTGGGAAATCAGTAGAGGATGGCCCTAGTCCTTGGGCCCCTGCACCTGCATGGGTGACCCGGAAGAAGCTCCTGGCTTTGGATTGGCACAGCTCTGACCGTTGCAGCTATCTGGGGAGTGAACCAGCAGTTGGAAGATTAACCAAAATGGATGGAAGATATCTCTCTCTCTCTCTCTATCTCTGCCTCTATGTAACTCTGCCTTTCAGATAAATAATCTTTAAAAACGAAAATCTTAGGTACAGTATAAAAAAATATTGCAGCTAGAATAACCCGTAAAAGGTTTAATAATCTCAAAGATTTCTGTTACTGATAAAAAGTGAGAGGGTCATTTGGGATGGGTCTTCTTCAAAAACTTGGTGAAGGAGATGTCAGCTGGACTTCTAGGACAGTCTCAATTCTTGCTGTATTCTTGATGAACATGAGGTGGAAGACACTTCTCAGTATAGAATGTAGAACACCTGGAAAGAAAGAACCATACCCCAACATAAAGTAGTAATCCCACTTGTTAATTTTGGTTAATTCAGGTCTAATGTTCCTTTTGTTCTTTGACTCTGCTAGACTCATAGATTGGAGAAAACACACAACATGGAATCTTTCCTAAGTTCAGCTGTACTCTCCCTCTGCAAACGGCACCACAGACAAAATATTTGTTAGCTTGCTCCCAGAGTTTCTTCACAACTTCCTCCCAACCTTTATGATCTCTGGAGTCCTCATCTGTTTCTCCATCTTTTGCAAAGGCTTAGAAACCCCTGTCCTTAGCCAGCTTATGGAAATGCTGAAAGATATAATTGGGATTACATTTTTTAAAAGATTATTGATTTATTTGAAAGGCAGAGTAACAGAGCGGGGGGGATCTTCCATTTGCTAATTTACTCCCTAAATGGGTGCATTGGCCGTGGCTGGGCTGGGTTGAAGCCAGGAGCCAGTAGCTTCATCTGAGTCTCTCCCACGTGGATGCAGGGTCCCAAGAATTTGGACTATCTTCCGCTGCTTTCCCAGGCACATTAGCAGGGTAGCAGGGAGCTGGGTTGGAAGTGGAGCAGCTGGGACTTAAATTGGCACCCACATGAGATGCTGGTGTCACAGGCAGTGGCTTAACCTGCTGTGCCACAACACCAGCTCCAGAATTGCATTTTTTAAATCTTTTTAATCCAGGAAAAGGATTTGAACTGTGGAATTTTTAAAAATAAAAGACTATTTATTTATTTATTTATTTGAAAGGCAGAGTTACAGAGAGGCAGAGGCAGAGAGAGAGAGAAAGTTCCATCCGCTGCTTCACTCCCCAAATGGCCACAATGGCTGGAACTGGGCTGATCTGAAACAAGAAGCCTCTTCCAGGTCTCTCATGTGAGTGCAGGGGCCCAACGACTTGGGACATCTTCCACTGCTTTCCCAGGTCATAGCAGAGAGCTGGGTCATAAGTAGAGCAGCTGGGACTTGAATTGGCACCCATATGGGATGGTGGCACTGCAGGAAGCTTTACCCACTAAGCCATCGCGCTGGTCCCTTGAATTGCAGACTTTCATTTTTGTTGTTGTTGTTGTTTGTTGTTTTTGACAGAGTTAGACAGTGAGATAGAGAGAAAGAGAGAAAGGTCTTCCTTCTGTTGGTTCACCCCCCAAGTGGCCACTGCAGCCGGCACCCTACACCAATCTGAAACCAGGAGCCAGGTGCTTCCTCCTGGTCTCCCATGCGGGTACAGGGCCCAAGGACCTGGGCCATCCTCCACTGCACTCCCGGGCCACATCAGAGAGCTGGACTGGAAGAGGGGCAACCGGGACAGAATCCGGCGCCCCGACCGGGACTAGAACCCGGTGTGCCAGTGCCGCAGGCAGAGGATTAGCCTAGTAAGCCGCAGCACCGGCCTTGAATTGCAGACTTTCTAAGTGAATTATCATATATGGTCATTTTACCACTAGATTGCTTGTATTCTTGGTTTCTTGCTGTCAAGGAAAGACAAGAGTACAGAGGTTAAAAGCCTGGGCTATGAATTCATATTGCTTATGCTAAAATCCATGTTTGGTCCCTGGTGTGTGATTTTGGACCTATCATTAACCTCTCTGTTCCTCAGTTTCCTATAGACAGATAGATAGATGCATAGATAGATAGATAGACAGATAGAGATTGTGGTGAAGATTAAGTGAATCATTATAAGACTTAGTACCTGACACATAGTAATTACCATGAAGTGTAAGCTACCATTATGGATTTATTGATTCCTCTTTTGGCATTTTATCAAGAAATGCAATAGGTAAGTAGTGCTGCTGTAGAAAATGAGCTTAAATTTTTGCAAATGTTCAGTTTTTTTGGCTGAAAATCACTGCTGGTATTTCTGTGGCAGTTAAGTTCACAGAACACATTATTAAAACAATAAAAAGATTTTAAATACACAAATGAGTTTGAAATGTAAAAATAAAGCAGAAGAAAAAATGGGAACATAAGTGAATTTCCATAGATAGCAAATGATAGTGAAATATCACATCTGGTTCCTGTTCAAAATTACTTATCCAACAGATTGTCCAAAACTGTTTACCTCCCTACTGTGGTCTGAGTGTTTGTGCCTTCCTTCTGCTCCCTTCTAACTAGGCCTTGAGCTCATAACCTTATAAATGAGAGTAGTCCCATTATAATAGCTCCCCAGGAGAGATTTCACAGCTCTCCCAACCACACCTCTTCCACCATATGAAGACACAGCAAGAAGGCTCCAGCCATGAGCCAGCCAAAGGGTCCTTACCAGAAACCAGGTCTACCTTAATCTTGGCCTTCCCAGCCTCCAGAGAAAGCTACACGGTTTGAAGCAGTCTGTTCCAGCAGCCCAAACACACTAGGACACCATCATATATGATTTTAGGGTCTTTTAAAATCTGGCTATAAAATTTTGAGATATATTGCTCAAAGTAGTGGGAACTACCTACTCTATTAAATGCTGTCTATTTTAACTCTTAACTCTCCTCAGGCAACACACAAGAATATATTTTTCAAGACTTGCTTTCTGATCACCAAGACAGAAATGACTCACTCACCATTGTTTATATACTGCCTTATTCAATAAGATATTTAAACTAGCCTTTAATGTATATTAAAACAAGGAATTTTTCATTTCTTTAATTATATTTTAATATTAGACATAGTTTGATCCAAAAAAAATCTGAGCACAAACAACATTTTTTTTTTTTTTAGATTTTATTTATTTCTTTGAGAGGTAGAGTTACAGAGAGAGGGAGAGACAGACAAAGAGGTCTTCCATCTGCTAGTTCACTCCCCAAATGACCCCAATGGCCAGAGCTGGGCTGATCCAAAGCCAGGAGCCAGGAGCTTCTTCTGGGTCTCTCACGCAGGAGTAGAGCCCAAGTACTTGAGTCATATTCTACTGCTTTCCCAGGCCATCAGCAGAGAGCTTGATCAGAAGAGAAACAGCCAGGACATGAATCAGAGACCATCTGGGATGCCAGCGCTATAGGCAGAGGCTTAGCCTACTATGCCACAGCACTGATCCCTCCAAGTGTCAGCTTTTAATAAACCCCTAAGTGGGTGGACCAATAAAAAAATTAGTTTGTAAGGCACTCTTATCTATGACTATGAGTATGCAAAATGGTACAACCACTTGATAGAACTGGGCAAGATCTAGCAAAATTACCTGGCCTAGCAAATCAACTTCTAAAACCCTATCCTCAAAACATAAAATGACAAATGCATAAGGCTCATAATTATAGCAATATTTGTAAAGGTAAAAGTCTGAAAATCCAATGTCTATCAGTAGACTAGTTAAAAGTCCATGGTGGAGCCAGCCCTGTGGTGCAGCGGGTTAACACCCTGGCCTGAAGCGCTGGCATCCCATCTGGGCGCCGGTTCTAGTCTTGGCAGCTCCTCTTCTGATCCAGCTCTCTGCTATGGCCTGGGAAAGCAGTGGAGGATGGCCCAAGTCCTTGGGCCCCTGCACCCACGTGGGAGACCTGGAAGAAGTTCCTGGTTCCTGGCTTTGGATCAGCGCAGCTCCTGCCGTTGCAGCCCTCTGGGGAGTGAACCAGCAAATGGAAGACCTCTCTGTCTCTACTTCCCTCTGTAACTCTGTCTTTCAAATAAATAAAATGAATTTTTTTTTTGACAGGCAGAGTGGACAGTGAGAGAGAGAGACAGAGAGAAAGGTCTTCCTTTGCCATTGGTTCACCCCACAGTGGCCGCTGCGGTGCACTGCGCTGATCCAAAGCCAGGAGCCAGGTGCTTATCCTGGTCTCCCATGCGGGTGCAGAGCCCAAGCACTTGGGCCATCCTCCACTGCACTCCCAGGCCACAGCAGAGAGCTGGACTGGAAGAGGAGCAACCGGGACAGAATCCGGCGCCCCGACTGGGACTAGAACCTGGGGTGTCAGCGCCGCAGGCAGAGGATTAGCCTATTGAGCAGAAACGCTGGCCAAAAATAAATCTTAAAAAAAAAAAAAAAAAAAAAAAAAAAAAGTCCTATGATAAGGGCTGGTGCTTTGGCATAATAGGCTAAGCTTCCGCTTGGGGAGTTGCCATTTAGGGAGTGAACCAGCAGATGGAAGACCTTTTTCTCTGTCTTTCCCTCACTCTGTAACTCTACCTGTCAAATAAATAAATACAATCTTAAAAAATAAAGTCCTATGGCAAAGAAAAGTACCATGCAACTATTAAAAAAAAGGATGAGTGGTATAAAGCAATATCCAGAATATATTAAATGAAAAAACGTTAAAAAGAGTGTTTTGGGGCTGATGTTGTGGCGTAGCAGGTAAAGCTGCTGCCTGCAATGCCGGCATCCCATATATGCAACCGTTTGAGTCCCATCTGCTCCATTTCTGATCCAGCTCTCTGCTATGGCCTGGGAAAGCAGTAGAAGATGGCCCGAGTCCTTGGGCCCCTGCACCCACGTGGGAGACCTGGAAAAAGCTCCTGCCTGGCTCCTGGCTTCGGATCAGTGCGGCTCCGGCCGTTGGGGGCCAATTGGGGAGTGAACCAACAGAAGGAAGACCTTTCTCTCTGTCTCTCTCTCTCACTGTCTGTAACTCTACTTTTCAAATAAATAAATAAATAAATAAATAAATAAGCTTAAACAGAGAAGATGTAAAAATTAGTGAATCTGGGGGGCTGGCAGCTGTGGTGCAGTGGGTTAAAGCCCTGGCCTGAAGTGCTGGCACCCCATATGGGTGCCAGTTCTTGTCCCGGCTACTCTTCTTCCGATCCACATCTCTGCTATGGCCTGGGATAGCAGTGGAAGATGGCCTAAGTCTTTGGGCCCCTGCACCTGCATGGGAGACCCAGAAGAAGCTCCTGGCTCCTGGCTTCGGATGGGCACAGCTCTGGCCATTGCAGCCATCTGGGGAGTGAACCAGAAGATGGAAGACCTCTCTCTCTGTGTCTTTACCTCTCTCTGTAACTCTTTCAAATAAATAATATAAATCTTTTAAAAAGTTAGTGAATCTTGGAAAGTGTATACAAGACTAGTTCTATTATTTTTACTGTTCTACAGATTTGACAATATTTTATCTTAATAACAGTTTTTTGGAAGTTGGTTGAAAAGCAAGGAAACTTTCAGTAGAACCTAAGAGGTATATATGCCTAAAAAATAAACAAATACATAAAAATTCCTGAGATAATGATAATCAGTGGCTTTTGTGGGTAGCTATGGTACCAGTTCTAAGGAGTGAAAGAGGAATGAATCAAACATTTCCTGCTACATTTTTTTTTAAATATTGTCTCTAAAGGCAACCAATTAGGTGATGAGGACAACTTTCCTTTGTACAATTCCAGCTAGTAAATATAGAAGGAATGACAGAATTGGAAAAATCGCCATTTTGCAATCCTTAATATAGTAACAGAGGCCGTCAATAACTGCTAAAATCACCAGGTGAGAAATTGAAGGGAAACCTGATAATGTCAAAGAATCAGACTGGCAGTTGAACTTCAAATTCAGTAATTAGTCTTAGCATTACCAAAATTGAAATAGCCAGACATAATATATTTTATGACACAAGGCAATGGGAAGTGTACATATCAACTATGGTGGCCCAAACAAGTAAATAATAAATCTAATCAAGAGTCTACATCTATCAGTTTATAGAAAACTTGAAGAATGAGACAAGTTAAAAAAAAAAATACCACAAGACAGGGCCAGCATTGTGGTGTAGTGGGTAAAGCCACCGTTTGCCACACTGGCATCCTATATGGATGCCTGTTTGAATCCCAGCAGCTCCACTTCTGATCCAGCTCCCCACTAATGGCCTGAGAAAAGCAGCAAAGATGGGCTAAGTGTTTGGGTCTCTGTCACTCACTTGAGAGACCCAGATGAAGTCCCTGGCTCCTGGCTTTGGCCTAGACCAGCCTTGGCTGATATGGCCATTTGAGGAGGAACTAATGGATGAAAGATCTCTTTCTCTCTCTCTGTCTCTCCCTTTCTCTGTAACTCTGACTTTCAAATAAATAAATAAATAAATCTTTTTTAAAAAATACCACAAGAAAATGATCACCTAAATCTAGAATATGGGGTAATCTATTAGACAAATGACCTTGTTCATTTGACAAAATGCAGGAAAAAAAACTATGGGTGAAGGCAGTGACTAGTGGAGATTAAAGGGGATTTAAGGGGGCTGGTGCTGTGGCTTAGAGGGTAAAGGCACCGCTTGTAGTGCCAGCATTCCATACGGATGCAGGTTTGAGACCTGGCTGCTCCACTTCCAATCCAGCTTTCTGCTGTTGCCTGGGAAAGCAGTAGAAGATGGTCCAGGTGCTTGGGCCCAGAAGAGGCTCCTGGCTCCTGGCTCCGAATCGGCGCAGCTCTGGCCATTGTGGCCAGTTGGGGAGTGAACCAGCGGGTGGAAGACCTCTCTGCCTCTCCTCTCTCTATGTAACTCTGACTTTTAAATAAATAAAAAAATCTTTTAAAAAAATGAGATTTAAGAGACATAAGAGTTAAATGTAATATATAAACCTTATATAGATACTGACTCAAAGCAACCAATGCTAAAAACAAAATATCTTTCAGACATCAAGGAAGTATGAATATAGACATGGTACTAAATATTACAAAGGTATCACAATTTTAAGTGTGACTATATCATCATGACTTACAGAATATATTTTTGTATTTGTATCAGTTAGAGATACAGCTTCAGTTACTTAATAGCCACATCACATTCTGTCTGGGATTTTCAAAAACGAAAGAGTAGTTGAATAGACGAAGTAGGATTAGAAAAACATGGTTAGCAGTTGAAGCTGGGTGATATGTGAAGATTTCAGTTCTATTAAAAAGAAGAAAGAATAAAAAACAAGCACATGTAAAAACTCACTTGATGTATTCTGATACTGTCTCTTTACCACAGGACATAATCTGACTCCTAGCCTTGAGTACTGGCTCTGCACTGGAAGGGCTTTTTATATTCCACTAGATGCAAAATTGAATTCTGTTCCATTCCAGTTATTGCTGACTCCTACCATCTACCCAACACATGATCTTCCAAATTAAGGGTTGCAACTTCCACCCTCATTACTGTCCCAAACAAGAGAGTCATCAGTAATTTTATGAAAGAACCCAAGAGGCACAGATGGAGCTTTGCCAGAGCAGCATTTTCTTCCTCCTCCCTGGTGTCTTCACATTCCGCAAGAAGATTATAGGTTAGGTTTCACCAGACCTTCCAGCATTCCTTGCACCTCCTAAGCTCCCAGTTAACAACTGACAGATTTTATACAGTGACTTTTGGGTACTATGAGAACTATCTGTGCATTGTGCATGCCTTAGAATAAAAAGAACCTAAAGAGTCACTTAACCAAGAAATCTTGATTTTAGTATTTTACCATGTGTTTCTTTCAAAATGCATATTTATGTATTTTTGTCATCTACATTTTATATATTTATATTTTTATTTAAAATACGTAAAATATTATAGTATACATTATATACTATACTATATAATATATAAATTATAAATATATAAAATATAAAAATAAGAAAAAATAAATATTTAATATATATATCTTTTTCAGGACATATCTTTAAATTCCAACTTCAACACAAAATTGCCCTCATCAAGAATGCTGGCATGCTAACAAAAAAATTGCTGTACTCAAGGCAACTGCAAGTCCTTGTTAACCATAATGATTGACACCAAATACTTTGCTAATGAACATATTAAGTGTCAGGAATATGTATTGGGGAAGTGGCTAATAGATTAACATGGTACCAGAAAGTTGCTCTTACTAGTGAAATTAAAGATTTGAATCAATTCAGATCATTCATTTACAACTTCCTTTAAAAATATCATCTGGGACTCAATGTTTTGTTTATTACCCTTTCTTCAGGACCACTGCTTACTTTATGCTGATCATAAAGTAATAGAATCTTTTAGGACACTACCTTGTCTGCTCAAGTAAACTTCTCCTCCCAGAAGGCTAATTACACAATCTAAAAGTACAGAAGTCTGGGGTGTACTAAGGTGTCTGAGGTGACTGAACTCTTTTGTACCTGCTTTGCTAATGCATGTTCCTTTAATAAATGTCTGCACAAGTGGCAGAATTTGGCCTAAAAAGTGTTTTCATTATAACCTAGTGATGAGGATGTAAAGGGTGGCTATCCCACACCCACTTCAACTTCTTTTAAATTTTTTTGAGAGGCAGAGAGAGAGAAACACACACTCCTCTCCACAGACCTTCCATCCACTGGTCCAAACCACAAATGCTTGTAAGGCCTAGGGCATGGTCAGGGCTGGGCCAAGGTCTAAAGTCAGGAGCCAGTAATACAATCCAGGTTTCCCCATGTGGGTGACAGGAAGCAAACCACTTGAGTCATTGCCATTGCCTCTGAGGGTCTGCACTGGCAGGAACCTGGAGTCAGGAGCTGGAGCTGGGACGGTGTGGGATGTCGGCATCTTAAGGCTAAATGTTCGTCCCCTACACCCCTACATCTCAATTTTTGAGGCCACTACCTATTTACCAAAATGAATTTATGAGTTGAGCATGATAAAGTTGGTTTTCAGGTTCACAACAATAATCTCATGAAACATTTAAATTTTTCAATTTTATTTTAAACATTTCACAATAAATGAAATTTAACTATAATCATTACAGAACATTACCACAATAATATAAACAAAGAACTTTTAAAATAAAAGACAAAAGAATACAATCTTCAACAAGATAAATGCCACTTTACTATGTAAACAAAAATAAAAAAATAAAACCCTGATGCTAAAAAGGTACATATTTGGAGGTAAAATGCAGATACAAAAACATTTAAATAGTAACATAATCCACAACTAGATGACATTCTTTGCAAGAGAGTACAAATATTAGTACTCTACATCTACAAAATTTCAGAATCCTGTTAAAATCAAAACCATCTCTGGTTTATGGTACAGCATAATTCATAAGGCAAAAATATAGGCATTATCATCCAGTTCTTTAATTTCACTTGTATTTTAAGGCAAACTTGGAACTTTTTGCTTGGTATTTTGAAATAAATGGGACTTACACATGATAACTTGACAAAATTAACAATAAATTACCTCTAGTTAAATATATATAATATAAAAGACATATGGATAACAATTTTTCTCTCTGCAGAGATGTAAACTGGATTTTTATTTTACTCCATATTCACACCAATAAGAAAATTTGTAAACCTATAATTGAAACGTATTGTATTTTTTACTTTTTTCAAATGTGTCTCAACACTGAATAAATATACTGTAAGTGAAAGTCCAATATGTATCCAGCCACAGAATAGTCACCATCTAATAAATCATGTCTAACTAAAGTGCTGTTTACAAAGGGAAAAAACAGTTAAGAAGTTGAACTGGATGTTAACTTGACATGTGACATGTTATAATTGCTTACCTTTTAAATTACAGAGGTTATAGAGGTTATCACAAGTTTATTCAACTTTAAGCAGTAAGTGTATCATAGTATCTGATTTTCCTGAAAATGAGCACTTAGGTGACAATACTAGGAATCCAATACCAAAACTGAAAACAAATATAGCATTACTATATACATTTATGTATTTCCTTTGATGTTAGCCAGAGCTCTGACACTAAGAAATAGTTGCTGTTTTTTAATTTCTGTAGTTTTATTTTTCTATTTGAAAATACATTATCCATTTCCAGAAAATTGGGAATTCTATAAACATTAGGTTTTTCATAATTCTTATTCATGCCATTAAAACTCAATTGAACACTAAAGAATTGTTTATATATATAGACTAAGTTTCTAAACACTTCTTATGATACTGGAGATAAGGAATTAGATACATCTTCTACTCTAACAGTTACTTGGGTACAGGTCTCTCACACTATATTTTACCCTCTGAGTGAAAAGAGCTTATCTCACTGGTATTTCTAGCTCTTGCAGCATGTAGCACATTAGTTATACATATAGTAGCCCTCTGTATGTGTCAAACTATTAACTTCCATAACCCAATGCCATTTTCCTATAGCTTGATACCACTCCCTACAATTTAATATCCACTTATATTTAAAACAATTTTAGCATTAACATATAGAACTTGTAAATATCCTTTGGGTTACATCTAAAATCAGTTAAGTTATATTATTACATCCAACAAATATTAAAGTCAAATATTCCTAACAGGTTAAGTCTTTGTAACATAATTATAGAAAGCAATTATCTTACAACTGATTAATTTCTAGTCCCCATTGCTGTTATTTTCTATTTTCTAGAATATTTCTGGGCAACCATAAAACAGCTTTCCCTTCCTTGCCTAAATAAATGTAATTACTTTCTAATACCTTAAACCCTGGGGATTTATAAGCAAACATTTTGATCCTTTTTAACATAAAAAAGTGACTTTAAATTCACAATTTTTCAGCAGAATATTTACAATAAAATTTCTCAAATTATAAGAGAATGCCCTATTGTAAACTTATTGTCAGGTCATATTAGAAGCTCTGGTTATTTTGAATACTATAGTAGGTTTAGAAATCCTAAAATAAATATATTTTTAAATTTTGAATGATTTTTCTCTTCCCTTCACAAGTTTTCCTAAGTTGTTCACTGGTATATGGCTCCTACTATTGCCCAAGATGTTTCACATTTAGTCTTGACTAAGAAGAAATTTAGATTTTTCAATAATCAGTGCATGATTTTGATCTAATCTGCCAAATGATTATGTATTTTACACTAACTGGACAGTAGAGACAAGATGCAAATAAAACATTTTAAAATAAAGTGTACAGTATAGATGTGTTTACAATTAAAATAATTTTCTACAGTTTTCCAAATTCCCTTGTCTTCTGGGAGACGACTTTAAAACTAGAATAGGATGATTTTAATGATTTTATGGATATAAACAAAGAAAATCATTTAGGGATTTAAAATGAAGTATATTATGAGATCTATTTTAAATTGCTTTTCTTTAATGTGTAGGCCAAGTACAATAGTGCACCTTATTTCTATTCAACAGATTTATTGAAATCAATGAAAAAGTTATTGCTATATATCATTATGTTATTCAAACAAGCAACATAGAAAATAATCAGGCTGTTGATTTTATTAATAGTTCCTGTTGAGTTCTAAATTAGAAGAGAGTAAAAACTGCAAGGTTTTATAATTTGTGCAAATATTCATAATGCATGATACTACTCTTATGACTAAATATGATTTTACATAGTTTTATAGTATATGTTCAAATACATAACTGGCAATTTATGGAAGAACAGGAAAACTATAAATTGCCCAAGAAGTAAAATATATTCTAAAAAATGAATCTATGTTTTATAATTACAAATGGCTTCTTCACAATAGTTTAGAACATTATGGCACTTAAGAATGCAGAATGAATGTTTTGTTAGGAAAAAAATATACACTGGTCTTGCAGAGACTTTATAAGGAGATAGTGGGCAAGTTAAAAAAATCAAGAAAACAAAATGAATACAGTACCAAAATACAAGTACCAACATCATATTAAAATGCAAGCTAATGTGTTTAATAGACATTTATTAAAACATGCTAAAATAAAATAAGTTAACTGATCTTTTAAATAAGCTATCATTGGCTATAGCAAACAATTTTGCTTTAAAAGACTTTCTCCAATTAAAGCAGAACCAAATTTAGAACCACTACTCAAGTAAACATCGAGTTCCAGTTTTCCTCAATAACTTCGAAATATAAAGTTACCTAAGAAATGTACAAAGTAATGCATAACTGCCTCTAAGTGCTTGATATTTAATGCATATATTCCTGTTTTTAAGAAAGATGTGTAACATCAAGCACAAGAAGAAAGAAGATCAAAATATGTATCTTTCTTTAAATCACTATTCAGGAGCCATGAAAGCATAACATAGGCCATTTAGGTGATTTTTGGATGTTAACATTGGTGTAATCACAGACATTTTTAATAAGCACTAACGAATCAAACCAGTAAAAATGAAAAAGACTACCAAAATCTGTCATGCATATCTCATAGTGAACATCCAAAAGAACATCAGTTATAGCCTTTTATAAATCCTACAATTAGCACCATTTTTATCTGAACACTTTGAAAAAGCAAACAAAAATCTTAAAAATTAAAATTATTATAATGATATATGAAAAAACTAATATGCACTAAGGGTGGTACTGAAACACATCTTAAATACTTACATCAACACTGGGAAGCTTGCTCTCTACTACTTACTAAAGAAAAACTGAAATAACTGATCTTATTAATTCTTTCTATCCACATTTATCATAATGTAGATGAGTAACTAAAATCATCCTGCATTAACCTCCCAATATATAAAAGGCATACACAGTGAATATCTGACTTCTTAAAATAGGACCCCAAATATCATGTTAGTAAAAGCAACTGTCATATAAACCTATTAAAAGGCCAGCCCTAAAACCACTTAGTAGGAAGAGTATTCAGATGACTCACTATGATATGTTGTTTACAACCCTTAAAAGTACCAAAAGGAAAAGCAGCCCTTTGTTTTAAAAAATGCAACACATATGAATTTACATCCAACAGGCAGTGTCAGTACTCTGTCCAGTCACTCCATATACTACAACATCTAAAGCCTCTGTCATCCTAGTAAATCATGGTATATATCAAGGAGGAAAAGCTAAAATAAAAAATAGAAAACAAGCAGCGAGGTCTTCTCTGCATGTACACTTAGGAACATAATATTAGTGTAGCTCAGTTGTAAGGGAAAAAAGTGCACAATTAAACTGGCAGGGTCTTTCCTCTTTTTTTTTTTTTTTTGTCTTTTTTCTTTTTGATTATTGTTTTACTGTGTAATCAAGAGCAACCATAACTACTTGTGAATTGGAAGAACCCAACAGAACTTTAAGTCTTCATGCCACTTCAAGTTAAAAAGAGAGCAATGCAGCTTTTGGGTTTCAGAAAGCTGGGCATCCTTTCATGCGGTACAAGTTTCACCATCACATTATTTCCAAGTAGTCACACCTGTCAAAGTGCAGTTAATCCAAAGTTGCAGCGACAGTATATCATGCCAGCTGAATCCAGCCATGTGTCTGAGATAGGGTCATATTTCTGCACTGTATTCAGATAGGAAGACCCTGAATGACCTCCGACTACATAAAGGTAGTTGTCGATAACTGCAGCACCCACTCCTAGGAACAGTGTGTAAAAAGAAGGAAACATGTTAACCATGGAGTAGACCTCTTCCACTAACAATAAATGGATTTGTAATGTTTTCTTAAAATTTATTTCAACAACCAACTGTAATTACACAAGCAATGTAGCAGTAAGTGCTTACCGGGAGAAAGCCCCATTAACAGAAAAGTCTTCCTTTACTTCTAATTCTACTCTTCTCTTTCCATGACAGGAAAGTACTATTAAGAATGCAGTACAAAGTTTTCCATATACTTTCCTATCAATTTATGTATGTTTTTCTAGAACTGATTCATTTGATCAGATTTTCAACATATTCAAATATACTAAACTATGTTTTTAAAA
This sequence comes from Oryctolagus cuniculus, assembly GCF_964237555.1. NCBI lineage: Eukaryota > Metazoa > Chordata > Mammalia > Lagomorpha > Leporidae > Oryctolagus > Oryctolagus cuniculus. Next base: position 30,964,780 of record NC_091443.1, on the reverse strand, counting down.
ATTCTGCCTTAGAATTGTCATGTAGAGTTCTAAAAAGAACAAGCTCACTCAAGTTTTTTAAAGTACCCACTGCTTATATGGTTTTCCCTGGCAAGCATACCAAAGAGACTAGATATGGTAAACCCTGTATTAGAGTAAAGAAATTTTATTTTGTCTAGTTAGTCGTATTCACAATTATCGCAAAAAGGTTTAAACCAAAGGTTAATAGCTTTGTGAGGATTTGCTTTAAGAGTTTCTTTCATAAATATGAAAAATAAATACTGCACCCCTAAAGCATCTCCCTCAGTAATTTAAAACTTGTCCCTTAAAATAATGTGACTGGAGTTTGGGTTCAAAGACTGCAATTTCTTCATACCTTCAATTATGTATTTTTTTCTTTTCCTAGGAATCCTGAAATCAAATACCACCCCCCTTTTTTTCTTTTTTGACTGGGGGAGAGAGAATCTTTACAAGTGAATACACATAGAATGCTGGGGCACAACAAAAAACAAATCAGAACAATCCAAGAAGGGCATGTACATAACATATAAAAAGATGATATCTGTTATATGCAAAAACAAGCTTCTATAAAAAATATGCTCTATTATCCTTTTGAGAAATGATTAACATGCACAGTGGCATATTAAAATTAGATCAAAGAAACTTTAATTTTGTTCAGCTAGTTTATTTATTATTACCACAAAAAATTTTTCTACATAAGTAATACCCTTATTCTTATATTTCCAGAAGAGCAATGCCCTGTAGTTTGGAAATTAATAAAATTATTACCTGTTCTGGGTTCTTTCATTGGTCTACACACAGTCCACTGATTTTGGTGAGGGTCATATCTTTCAATGCTTGACAAATGTGAGACACCATTATGTCCACCCACTACAAAAATAAAGCCTAGCATGACACCAACGCCAAAGTGAATCCTTTTATCTGCCATGGATGCAACCATCTCCCAGCAATCCTTACTTGGATCATAACGCTCCACACTGCAAATATCCACAAAAGAATAAATTAATTAACAGATACTTTATGTTACTCTTCCTGCCAAAGCAAAACTAAAGCCCACTATAATTTTTAAAGCTTAAATAAATAAATATAAAACAATAGTAGGTTGTTCCAAATGTTTAGATTCTTGCTGATAAGACTGCAGGGATGGGGGGGCAGCACTATAGCGTAGCAAGTAAAGCCACTGCCTACAGTGCAGTGCATCCCATATGGGTGCCAGTTCGAGTCCCGAATGCTCCACTTCCAATCCAGCTCTGTGCTATGGCCTGGGAAAGCAGTGGAAGATGGCCCAAGTCCTGGGGCCCCTGCACCCACGTGGGGGACCTGGAAGAAGCTCCTGGCTCCTGGCTTTGGATCAGTGCAGCTCTGGCCGTTGCAGCTATCTGGGGAGTGAACTAATGGATGGAAGACCTCTCTCTTTCTGTACCTCTCCTTCTCTCTCTGTGTAACTCTTTCAATAAATAAATAAATAAATCTTTGGGGAAAAAAAAAGATTGCAGGGATGAACTGTAACAAGACCTCAAATTTCAAGAACATATCTAAAATTAAATTACATAATATCTTATAAAGTTTAGCCAGATAATGCATTTCATAGACAGAAATGCATTATCTGGACCTGAAATATTTTTTCAACTCCAAAAATTATATGTATGTGTGTATGTGTGTGTGTGTGTGTATATATATATATATATATATATATATATATATATATAAAGGAATACTTAGACTGTAATAGAAATGTATAGATGAAAGGCTGTTATGTCATCATTTCTGATTCAGTTAACAAATCATACTCTTTCGTTAAAATGCTCACAATCAATAAAACACATACCTCTTTACCCATTAGACATGTACTCTTTGGGGCATCTGTTGTCGACAAAGCTTCAGAATTTTAACTAATACTCCATAAAAATAGTGACTTTAGATTTTTATTTTCTCATATGTATCTTTCACCCTTTATTCCTAAACTACTGAATATAGAAATCTGTAATTCAGACTAACACAACTCAGATGCATCATGATAAATGCATGCATATAAGGTAAGAGTCCAGAAAGGAAGATTTAAGTAAGGCTTTTAGTTTATGACATTAAAGGATTTGATTGGCATATAGGAATATTTCCATTTCTTTATTCTATTAAGCAGTGGCATAAAAGACCATATCATATACACATACCACCTTGTAAAATCTAAAGTTGTCTAACTTTGTCTTATTTTCAGTTGTTTTAAAATCTAGTCATTTCTACTAAATGACTACATGGAAAATGTAGTATGAGGGATTTAATTCTTTTGGGGGGTTTTGATTCTTAAGTGTGTATTAAACATTTACATAAAACAAAAACAATTACATTCATGGAGCAGATTAAATTTTCCAAATACCTCCAATATTACTTAAAAATTTTTAAAATAAAGTTCATTTGTACACACAAATTGCTTGAAACTCAGAAACTATCATTAAAGATACTTCTAAAAATGCTATAAATACACAGAATCTGATTAAGTTAAATACCTGTTCATGTGTGCAGGACCATACCCACCAATGGCATATATCATTCCATCCAACACAGCTGCAGCAAAACAACTTCTTGTTGTGGTCATTGGTGCCACAGGTTGCCATCTTCTTATTTGGGGGATATATTTCTCTACAGATTGTAAATAAGACTGTCCATCATAACCACCTAAAGCATAAAGTTCTCTGGCAAGTACTGCTACTCCAAGTGTACTTCGGCTTTCATTCATTCTCTCTAAAGAAGTCCAGGTATTTGTATCAGGATTCCAGCATTCTACTGAATTTTCATGCTTTCTGATCGTGACTCCAGGACGCACATTAGTTTCAATACCACCGATAACATACACTTTTTGATCTAAAACACATATTCCAAATTCATAGCGAGGAATGTTTAGTGGTGCCAAGCCAATCCAAGAGTCATTCTGAGGAAAGTACATCTCCACACTGAAGAATAAGCAGAAAAACATTCAATTTTAAAAACAGAAATAGTGCATAAATAAAAAGCTTCAATCCTCTTAGTAATCAGGGACAGACACATTTTAAAGCCATGATAAACCATGACACATCTTCCAGACTGGCAAAAATGTAGGAATTGCTAAGAATGTGGAGCAGGAATGCAGGCTGTGTTGGGTAGATTTTAAACTTGTACAAATTACTCTGGAAAACAATTTTACATTATTTGTAAAACTGAAGATACACAGGTGCTCAGACTCAGTAATTTCATTCCTGTGTATCTATTCCATTGAATGCCTATGTAGGCAGTTTTGAACCAGGACACATACACAGAAATGTTCATAGCAGTACAGTATAATCATCCATCAAAAGCAGAATGATTAAATAAGGTATGATCTCTCTTATGACTGAGCAATCCCACTCTTTGCACCCAAGAAAAATGCTTGCATTTGTGTATTTCAAAGGATGTTCACAGTACTTTTATAATAGTCAAAAACTGGAAACAATCCAAGTTTTCATCAATCATAAAATGGATAAATAAGTTGTGTAAAATCATATCAGAGAATTCTACACAGCAATGAAAATAAACAGAACAAACTATAGCTGCATACAACTGGGGTGAATCTTACATAAAATTGAGAGAAGGAACTCAAGTTAAAAAATATTCCATATACTCTCATTTACATCAGGTCCCAACACAGATATAACTAATCTCTAAATTAGAAATGAGGATAGTGGTTACCTTTGGGGAGGGAGCTCAAGGGTGGCTCTTTTGTACTGGTCGTGTTTTGTATATTGAACTGGTTTGTAATATGCACTTTCTGATAATTCACTGAGCTAGAGATGTGGGATTTGTACACTTTCTTGAATGTGTGTAACTTCAATAATCAGAATAAAAATTTTCATTATAGAAAGAAAAAAATTGTATTATGTCCATATGCCATAATACCACATACCAATAAAAGTATTATGTTATGCAAACTCACAGATAATTTAATAATTTGCTGCTCAGTGAAAAAAAAACCTCTGAAGAATACATACTTACATATAGCATTACTGCATTTATATAAAAATATGTAATATCTAACAATATATTGGGGCACATACAGTATATAGCAAAATTTCATGAAAAGCAAAGAAATAATATATAGAAAATACAGAATAGTGGTTACTTCTGGGGAGAGAGACAGAATGGGGTGGAGGTCCATACAAGGACTTTAAAAGTATTGTTAATAACTTATTAAACTGGATAATAGGCACCTGAGTACTTATTCTTTACACCCTAATGTATGTTACATATGGTCTTTTGCCTCAAAAAGTTGAGGGAAAGTAGCCAATGTTCTCAAATGCAATACTGCAAAAGCAAAAAGTATATATTCTCTACCCAACATACATTGACTCATACAATAGTGAATGAATGCCTACTTTTGTCAGTTTTACTATATTGCTTATATTCAAAATGTATATTTTTCCATACATACCGATATATTAGAATACTTTGATTTTAACAAGGGAAGTTTTACTGAGGTAGTGGGGTGGTTCAAAAGTGAATGGGAGATGAGGAAAATGGTGAGTACAGGCAATTTTTCCAACAACTTTTACTACTAAGAGTAAAACTTGTAAGAGGAGGAAGCTACAAAGCGAAACAGAAAAACCATGGGAATCAGAGGGTAATTTGGTCTCAGACCTTAAACCATACCATGTTTGTATTCTATTTTCTCAGTAGAATAAGAGATAAGGTAATCATATTGAATTAGAAGGTTACAGAAAGGACTTGGGATGTTTTTAAGGACACGGCAGGTGTGACACAGTCCCTGGTAAGAGAATAAATTGACTATGGAAATGTAGAGTGGTTCCTGGGGAATGCTGAGGGCCTCAAGTGAGAACAGCTAAGATGGGTATGTTTCACTGCTTAGGTGTAGCCATGGTTTATATGGACAGCTGAATGTAACTAGAAAAATATGATGGAGGAACAGAAGGGCAAGGGAGCCATGTGTTTATCCAAAGGAATGATGTCAGTGATCTTCCTCAAATGTATGCTGAGAAAGCACTAAAGTTGAGGACATGTGGTGGTTAATAAGTCAGTTCTACTAATTTATTGCTGGTCCAATGGAATGAAAATCCTGAAGGACACAAAGAACCCATGGAGTAAGTCTTAGTCCATTTTTCTGTTATAAAAACAGATCATCACAGATAGTAAACTATCAAAAATAGAAGTTGATTTGGTTTACAATTCTGGAGGCTGGAAACTGTAAGATCCCAATGAAGACCTTCTTGCTGCTTCTTAACATAGGAAAAGGCCTCACATGATGAGAGAGCACGTGAGAGAAGGAGGAATAGGGGGCAAACTTCCCCCTTTTATAACTAACCACAACTGGAAAAGTGGTCTAAATTCATTCATGTGAGTGGTGTCCCCATGACCTAATCACTTCTCAACACTGTTGCACTGGGGATTACATTCCCAATATTTGAATTTTGGGAAACATTCAAACCACAACATTATGCCCTGGCCTCCAAAATTAATTCATTCCATCTCAGTATCTCAAAAATCTTATTTCATTGTGGCATCAACTCAAAATTTTAAAGCCCAGGGGATAGCATTGTGGCACAGTAGGTTAAACCCACAGATTGTGACTCCAGCATCCCATATCAGAGCAATGATTCAAGTCCTGGCTGCTCTGCTTCTGATATAATTCCCTGCTTATGTGCCCAGGAAAGAAGATGGTCCAAGTCCTTGGGCCCCAGCACCCACATGGGAGACGCAGAAAAACTCCTGGTTCCTGGCTTCAGCCTCATCCAGTCTCAGCCATCATGGCCATTTTGGAAGTAAACCAGCGTTTTCCCTCTCTGTCTTTTCCTCTCTCTATGTAACTCTGCCTTTCAAATAAACAAAATAAAACCTAAAAAAAAAAAAAAGTCTATAGTCCAGAGTCTCATCTAAATCAGATATGGGTGAAATTCAAGGCATGATTCATCTTAAGCTAAATTCCCTCCAGCTGTGAGCCTGTGAAGTCAAAACAAATTACATGATTCTAAAATACAATGGTGATACAGACATAGGGTAGACATTTTCATTCCAAAAGGGAGAAAAGGGCAAAAAATACAGGGGTAACTGATCCTAAAGTCCAAAATGTAACAGGGAACACAACAGTGAATCTTCAAATTGCAGAATAATCTCCTTTGACTTCATGTCTATATCTTGGCACACAGAATTAGGTTTTAGGCTTCCAAAGCCTCAGGCAGCCCTGCTCCTATGACTTTGTTGGGCTCAGTGCACCCAGCAGGTCTTATATATTGGAGTTTCATGCCTGAATGTCTCCCAGGCTAATGCTGCATGTTGGTAGCTCTAAAGTTTTGGGGTACTGAGGACAACCCCATTCCCATGGTTCTACCAGGCACTACCCTAAGGTGTACTCTCTTCAAAAGCTCCACTACTAATCCCACAGTTCTGCTCAGTACTGTAGCTGTAGGGGCTTTTTTGTAGTGGTTCCATCTCTGCCACAAGTCTCTCACTGGGCCCTCGAGCTGACCATGATGTTCTTTGAAATCTAGGAGGGAGCTATGCTCCCAAAGGTCTTATATTCTGTGTGCCTGCAAAATTAGCATCACACATGTGCTGCTAAAATTTACCACTTGTACCTTCCGGAGAGGCAGGTCAAGCCACACCTGGATCCACCTGAGTTACAGTTGTGGTGGCCAAAGAGTGCTGCATTCAGAAGGCAGGGAGCAGAGATCCAGTGAGGCCCTGGGCAATGAGCCTGGAGAGCACCCTGGACCTGTGATAAGAGTTGGCAGCCTCAAGTATCTCTGAAATGCCTTCAGAGTCTAGCTCCAATAGTCGATGAATAGAATATGTCTTTCTTCTGTCCATGCTAATCTCTTCGGCCAACGGTTCTTGGTCATACCCTTGGTTTGATCTCTTAAACACACTTTTTCACTCTTTACCTGACTAGGCTGTGGATTTTCCACATCTTTCCAACTTGCTTCTCTTTTAATTATAAATTCAGTCTTTAAGTCATTTCTTTCCTCTTTCATCTCAATGTAGGTAATTAAAAATGGCAACACAGCAGCTTGAAAGCTTTGATGCTTAGAAATTTCTTCTGAGTTGTTTTTAAATTCTGTACTCCATAAAGTTCTAGAACATGTTACACCAAGTTCTTTGCAAATGTTTAACAAGACTGGCCTTCACTCCAGTTTCCAATTACTTATTTCTATCTGAGACTTCATCACAGCAGTCTTTACTATCATATTTCTAACAACATTGTGATCAAGACCACTTAAGTAATTTCTAAAAAGAAAGACTTGCCCTCCAACTCTCCTCTTCCTCCAAGCCCTCACCAGAACTGCCCTTCATGCTTTGTGGCAATCTATGCATTTTCTGGCTCACTCCTCCAAAATTTTTCAGTATTTACCCATTACCAAGTTCCAAAGCTACTTCCACATTTTCAGGCATTTGTTACAGTGAATAATCCTACTTTCTGGTACCAACTTCTTTGTTTTCTGCTACTATAACAGAATACTGAAGACTGGGTAGATCATACACAACAGAAGTTTATTTGGCTCATGGTTCTAGAGGCTGGGAAAACCAAGATTTCGAAGCAGCATTTGGTGAGGACCTTCTGTATTATCACACAGCAGAAGGTATCACACAGTGAGAAAGCATTTAAAAGAGAGGAGAAGGAGGCTGAACTTCCCCCTTTTTTAATTTTCCCATTCCTGTGATAACTAACCCACTCCTGAGATAAGGGCCTTAAGTCATTCATACAGGCAGGGCTCCAAGACCTAATCAATTCCTAATATTCCTACTTCCATACTAGGGATTAAGTTTTCAAGACATGAATTGGGAGGACCATTTTTCAAACCGTAGCAGAATGCATCTATTAAAATGAATAATCTAGAAAGAAAAGTGGTAGAGAGTACAATGTCTGAAACTATCATTTTGAATTCACTGAACTCAATGGTGATGATAAAGGCTGGCATTTGAAATAGGGAGAGTCTTGTGAGATGGAGTCTTAAACATGGGGTCCAGGCCAACTGGGAAGTTAATGTCAAAACTCAATTGACATCTGGTTGGTGCTGGAGAATTGGAAAACTGGTTGGTGTAAGGGGGAGAAAACCAAAACCTATCAGTGATGATAAGATTAGAGTTTACGGGGGTCAGCACCCTGGCTTAGTGAGTAAAGCCACCACCTGCAGTGCTGATATGGGAACCTGTTCAAGTCCCAGCTGTTCCACTTCTGATCCATCTCTCTGCTATGGCCTGGGAAGGAAGTACAAGATGGTCCAAGTCCTTGAGCCTCTGCACCCATGTGGGAGACCCAGAAGTTCCTGGCTCCTGTCTTTGGATCAGCACAGCTCTGGCCATTGCAGCCATTTGGGGAGTGAACCAACAGATGGAAGACCTTTCTCTCTCTCTGCCTCTCTGTTAACTCTGCCTTTCAAGTAAATAAATAAATCTTAAAAAAAAAAAAAAAGACGACTAGAGTTTATGATGATGTATTATCTAGAATTCATAGAATTCTAGAGATAATTTAGGTAAGTGGATGCAATATAAAAAGGCTTTCAGTCTTTTTGAGGGCAAATGGCAACCAGTTCTAATGAGAGTTTCTTTTTTGAAAATTAGATTTGTAATTTAATGTGTTGACATGAATGATGCTGTGAGTGTTGTGGTTAAAGGTCCATTCAATATTTAACATATATGCATAATTACTCATAAATGTTTTCAGTGTATTTTCATCATTATAGCTCCCTACATAAAGTAGAAACAATACCATTCTTGGAACTTCTCCAATTTTATTAGGCTCTCTATCCCATTCTCTACACTCTCCTCTAAAAAACACTTTACTCTTCTAAAGAAAAAACTGAAGCCATTGGACAGCATGTATCATAAATCCCTTTCTCATCCTTCCTGACGTCCAGTAAACCTACTTTTACATCCCAGTCTCCCAGCTATTCAAAACCTTTTATTCCTGCTTTTGATACCATCCTTTTCTTTAAGAGTATTTCAAAAAGTTTAGAAATGGAACTATAAGTTTATTTTGTTGCAAAAAAAATTTGAAATCGATGCATATGAGAGGGTCTTAAAAAACTTCATGGAAAATGCTTACTATGAAAAAATTTCATGGATTTCCAAAGATTTTCCATCAAAATGAACTCATCTTTTAATTCCATTTTTCCATTAACTTTTTGAAGTACTCTGTGTATTTCCTCTAAGATTTTGGTCCATCAATGACTATTCCTTTACCTTGTATATTCATTCACCCCAACCCCCTGCTTCACTGGCATTTCATTATTATTATTAACATATTCATGTCTTTCTCTTCAAGGACAAAATAAAATCAACACAAAAGCCTCCTCTGACACTCTCAGTTACTGCTTAAGTCTCCTTCTTGTTCTTGCCAAGATTCTTCTTGCCAAGAACAGTTTTCACTCACAGTCAATTTCTTTACTTACATTCACATCTCAACCCATTGAAATATATCTACAGGATTCTTACAATCCTGTTGATCACCAAATTCATTAATGATTTCCAAACTGCCAAATCTAATAGCCACATTTCATCTTTTTCTTTCTGGATCTTTCCATTACATTTTGTACTGCTGATAACTATCAAATTTCTAGCTCTGATCACTTCTTTGAGCTATGCAGCTACATCCAGCTAGCAGTGAGGCATCCTTTACTTGAGTATTCAATAGGAACTTCAAACTCAGAATGTCCAAAACTAAACACATTATTTTCTCCCCTTAAAGTAGTTCTTCCTTTTGTATTCTCTTTCCTTCCCTTTCTCCCAATCTCTCCCTATATAATCATCCTCCCAAAAATCTAATAAAGAAATCACACTTATCTTTGATTCCTCTCTCTCTCTGACAATCCCTCCACCATATTCATTGAAATGGCGAATCTATTTAATTTAATCTCTGTTTCTTAAAGTAATGTCTTATTTTCTGTCTTTACTACTTTTAGCTTAATTCAGGATCTGATAATCACTTGCTTGTACTTCTACAATTGCCTCTCACCTAATTTCTCTGATGCCAATCCTGGCCCTGTAATCTTTCTTCAAAATGAAGCCAAAATGATCTAATATACAATTCTGATCATTTCACTAATCTTCTTAAAGTAGTTTTATAACTACTTCTTTTCATGATGACATACAATAATTTCTTGACTTAGTTTATGTAGATCATTGCTGGACAGTTATTGATTAGAACTTTATATTTCTAAATAAATAGCTTTTAGTAACTTGAATATTGCATACTGTATCAGGCCATTGTGTTTTCATGCAGTTCCTGTGCTTTTTTTTTTTATTGAGTCTTACAGAGCCCTCAACACTCAGATTATACATTAACTTTTCTATAATATCCTACACTAAGCCCCACATGTGGAATAAATATCTCACCTTAATACTTCCATAGTATGATTATTATCATTATATTACCACTGTGTAAAATAACTATCTATTTAAATGTTTACTTTACGGCCGGCGCCGGCCAGCACACTGGGTTCTAATCCCGGTCGGGGCACCTGAATCTGTCCCGTTGCCCCTCTTCCAGGCCAGCTCTCTGCTGTGGCCCGGGAAGGCAGTGGAGGATGTCCCAAGTGCTTGGGCCCTGCACCTGCATGGGAGACCAGAAGCACCTGGCTCCTGATCAGCGCGACGCACCAGCCGCAGCGCGCCGGCCGGGGCGGCCATTGGAGGGTGAACCAACGGCAAAAGGAATACCTTTCTCTCTGTCTCTCTCTCTCACTGTCCACTCTGCCTGTCAAAAAAAAAAAAAAAAAAATTAAATGTTTACTTTACTAGGTTATGAATTTGATAAAGGCCCATTATCTAAAGGTGTGTCTGCTGCACAGGTGTTTAATATTTTTGTTGAATTAAATTGAATTCTAATTCAGATTGCTTCTAATTTTTCCAGAGTTAAAAATAATACTACAATAAACACCTCTGTGCAAGTGATATTTTAATTTTAAATTTTATTATGATAAGATTCTATAATAAAAGATTATTGGGTCTAAAGGTATGGATAGTTCTTAAAGACTCTTCATATGGCCCATAGTTGAAAATATCTGTTAGTTCCTCACAGAACAAGTCTCACAACTATTAAGTAATTAGAAAACAAAGCACTTTTTTACTTTTGGCTTTAAAAACTATTTATACTAAAGAAAACAAATTACACATAAAGCTCTGATCTATATTATCCTATTTTTTTCTTATTTGCTAGTTCTTTAAATGAACTGTTTTCCACCCTCATCACAGGTTCTTATCTCAACTCTTTGGCATCTTCTGATGCACTTGACCTAGTATGAGATAAAGAAAGTAGTAAATGATTCCAGAAAGAAAACAAAAAAGGATGACATAAAATGAAAGATTTAGTGAGGAACAGGTACGATAAAGTGTGTGTAAAGGTTAATGATTGAGGCCGGCGCCGCGGCTCACTAGGCTAATCCTCCGCCTAGCGGCGCCGGCACACCGGGTTCTAGTCCCGGTCGGGGCGCCGGATTCTGTCCCAGTTGCCCCTCTTCCAGGCCAGCCCTCTGCTGTGGCCAGGGAGTGCAGTGGAGGATGGCCCAGGTGCTTGGGCCCTGCACCCCATGGGAGACCAGGAGAAGCACCTGGCTCCTGGCTCCTGCCATCGGATCAGCGCGGTGCGCCGGCTGCAGCGCGCTGGCCGCGGCGGCCATTGGAGGGTGAACCAACGGCAAAGGAAGACCTTTCTCTCTGTCTCTCTCTCTCTCACTGTCCACTCTGCCTGTCAAAAAAAAAAAAAAAGGTTAATGATTGAGAGAATTGTAGAGAATGGATGGCAATGTGATTAAAACAACCACACAAATATTTTAAGAGGAAAAAAAGAACAAAAAGAAAAAAAGTAAAATGGAAAATCAAACTATTTTTAAAATACAGAAAGCACATTTAAAAAGCATAAAATCTGTTAGCATTGTTTCTTTAAGAAAGTCTTCTAATTACCTATCCAAACAGGCAAACAGTCCAGATTTTCCACCTACTGCACAAAGTACTTTGGGAGCACAGCGAGGTCGTGTTATCAAGACTGTCTGATGAGACAGTCTATGTTCTGGCATAAAGTGGTACTTTAGGGCTTCATTCAAAAGATGTTTGCAAGTGCGGTCATCGCGAATAAGATGATTTGCTTCATAGAGTCTAGTGAGAAACTTAACACTCAGCAAAGGTAATCGTACACTATTTAGTAGCTGTGCTAAGTATTTCTGGCGTTCTTGTACATCATACTTGATCCAAGACTCCAGTGCATAAAAAACAGTCTCTTCGGTAGCTACATTCAAACAGTCATTGGAGACAATTTCATCCAAATCAGCATGTGTAAGCTCAAAAAACTCTTCAGTCTGGCAAACAGCTTCAAAATTCTGGCATATGTATTTAGTGGCTGCCAAATAAAGGTCATGGCAACCATATGTCTCTGCAAAACGAGAAATTCCAATGCAATTACCAGGATCAAGCTGGCTTTCAAGAAACGCACAACATTCCTTAAGGACAAGTTTTATCTGGAGTAGGTTGGCTGCTGGAAGGAGAGATTCAACTGTGTCCTGAGAAATAAAAACAGTCCCCGTATAGGCATATTCCACAATGGCCTGCAGAGCAGTTTCATCGATACATTGAAATTCAACTTCACTGTTCTCTTTTTCGGAAAGGTTTCCAGTGAACATAGCTTTGAAATATGGGCTGATGCTGGCAAGCACCACTTTGTGAGCATGAATTTTAACATCACCTACTCGAAGAATGATGTCACAGAGTTCGTGATGCTGACGAAGAAGATTCAAGCCCTGCAGGAGTTGTTCAGAATGTAAGTGGGTTAAGTTAGCAAGCATGTAGGTCGGGGATGTGTGGTCCATCTACAGAAAAACAAAAAGCATGGACAGTTATGTCAAAATAACCTGTGAAAATAACTGTTTTTCAAATAGCAAAAAATAAACCAAATATTTTGTTTATTTATGTGTATATTGATTATATTGATTTCAATTCACTAAATACTAGAACAGAGGCTATTAGGGTTAGAAGAAATTCAATAGAACCCTTTGGGGCTGGCACTATGGTGTAGCAGGTAAAGCTGCCATCTGCAGTACCAGCACCCCATATAGGTGCCAGTTCGAGACCCGGCTGCTCCACTTCTGCTCCAACTCTATACAATGGCCTGGGAAAGCAGTACAAGACGGCCCAAGTCCCTGGGCCCCTTCACCCTCATGGGAGACCCAAAAGAAACTCCTGGCTCCCGGCTCCAGCTGTTGCGGCCAATTGGGGAGTGAACCAGTGGATGGAAGACCTCTCTCTCTGTGCCTCTCCTCTCTCTGTGTAACTCTGACTTTCAAATAAATAAACAAATCTTAAAAACAAAACAAAACAAAGCAAAACAAAAAAACAGGCCAGCACTGCGGCTCACTAGGCTAATCCTCCACCTGTGGCGCTGACACCCCAGGTTCTAGCCCCAGTTGGGGAGCCGGATTCTGTCCTGGTTGCTCCTCTTCCAGTCCAGCTCTCTGCTGTGGCCCGGGAAGGCAGTGGAGGATGGCCCAAGTGCTTGGGCCCCTGCACCTGCATGGGAGACCAGGAGGAAGCACCTGGCTCCTGGCTTTGGATCGGCGCAGCACCAGCCGTAGTGGCCATTTTGGGGGTGAACCAACGGAAGGAAGACCTTTCTCTGTCTCTCTCTCACTGTCTAACTCTGCTTGTCAAAAATAAAAAAATAAATAAATAAATAAAAAATAAAAAAATAAAAAAACCAGAAGCCTTTTATTCTGTGTTTGTTAAATCGAAATCTATTATTAATGAAACTGTGAAAGAAAACTTGCTAGAAGTAAAATCAATTTTGAAAAAACATTATATTTGACTGCTTTCTCAATAATAAAAGTAATATGAATGCCTACCAATCAACAGATACATTAATTGGAAAGAAATTTTGTTAAACCAAAAGCTTTAAAAATTACTTTAATAAAAGAAGCTGAATTCAACAAAGGTATCATTATTGTCAATCCAACAACAGCATCACAACTATTGTTTACAGAACCCAACATTTTATAGTGAGGGCAATATAAATCACTTACTGATTTATATCACAGCCACTCAACTTTTAATCACAAATTCAGATTATGCCCATTTAATCTACTTAGCACCCTGTGATTCTGGAAAATAAAAATAAAAAAAGAATAAAAATAGTAGAGGAGAAAAGGGCTGAGAAAGAAAAGAAAAAAGACAGTAAGGACTGATAGGCTGAAAAAGACTCTCCAACATTCACATATTAATTCCTAATACCATGAATGTTACTTTATATGACAAAATAGGACTCTGTGGATGTGACCGAGGATTTTAAATTGGAGAGATTATCCTCCATCCTAGATGGTTCAAGTGAGCTCTAATTGCAATCAACACCCACTTTATAAGAAAGCAGAAATCTGACATAGACAGAAGAAGACAAGGTCATGTGACTATACAGGTAAAGACTGGAGGCCGGCGCCACGGCTCACTTGGTTAATCCTCTGCCTATGGCGCCGGCACCCCGGGTTCTAGTCCTGGTTAGGGCGCTGGATTCTGTCCCGGTTACTCCTCTTCCTGTCCAGCTCTCTGCTGTGGCCTGGGAGTGCAGTGGAAGATGGCCCAAGTGCTTGCACCCTGCACCTGCACGGGAGACCAGGAGGAAGCACCTGGCTCCTGGCTTCGGATCGGCACAGCACTAACTCTGCCTGTCAAAAAACAAAAACAAAAACAAAACAAAACAAAACAAAACATCTTGAGTGCTGTAGCTACCAGAAACTGGAAGAATCAAAAACAGATTCCTCCCTAAAATCTTCACAGGGAGCAAGCCTCTGCCACCTTAGTTTCAACTAACTGAAAGTAATTCCAGGTTTCTAGCCGCCACAAGGATCAGAGAAATGTAGAAACATATTATTTTTAAAAAAACTGCATTTGTGGTCATTTGCTTCAGCAGCCATAAGAAATTAATAGGTATGTATTTCAGAAAATATTGCACTACTTGCTTAGAAGGACTGAAGGAATATAAGATATCTATATAATACTAATTGTTTCCTCCCTGTCTTATTTCAAATACAAGTTATGGGGATAACAACACAGGTTTGGTATCCATCTTAAGAATATTATCAAATTAATTCAAATATTTTATATACTACTAAATAAAATAAATACTAGTAGGATAGAGTATAGCACTTTATTCCCACCCATTTTTATGTGGGAAAAATTAAAAAATTGAAACTTTTGTCTTCACCAAGAACTGTATCATTTTACACTGAATTTTTTTAAAAAGAATTTTATATTCAAGAGGCAGAGTTACAGACACCGAGAGTCTTCTTCTACAGAAAGAGAAGTCTTCTTCTACTGGTTTACTCCCCAAATGGCCACAACTACTAGTTCTGGGCCAGGCCAAAGCCAGGAGACAGGAGCTTCTTCCAGGTCTCCCATGTAGGTGCAGGGGCCCAAGCACTTGGGCCAGCTTCCACTGCTTTCCCAGGCTATTAGCAGCAGGGTGCTAGATCAGAAGTGGAACAGCCAGGATACAAACCTGTGTGTTTGTGATACTGGCTCTGGAGGTAGAGGTTTAACCTACTACGCCACAGCACCGGCCCTTAACACTGAATTTTAAGTCAGTTAATAAATTACGTTAATATGAACACCTTACCACTGAAATCATCCTCTACTTCTAATCTCTCCAAATAATCCCATATACATCTAGCAGAATAATTATCAAGTACTGTTTCAATCATAACATTTTGTTACATATTATAGTGTTGATTTTTTAAAGATTTATTTATTTATTTGAAATTCAGGAGTTACACAGAGAAAAGGAAAGGCAGAGAAAGACAGAGAGAGAAAGAGAGGTCTTCCATCCGATGGTTCATTCCCCAGTTGGCCACAACGGCTGGAGCTATGCGAATCCGAAGCCAGGAGCCAGAAGCTTCTTCCAGGTTTTCCACCCAGGTGCAGGGGCCCAAGGATTTGGGCCATCTTCTACTGCTTTCCCAGGCCATAACAGAGAGCTAGATTGGAAGTGGAGCAGCTGGGACTCAAACACCCAAATGGATGGTGGCACTGCAGGTGGTGGCTTTACCCGCTAGGCCACAATGCCATCCCCGAAGTGTGTTGATTTTTTTTTTTTTAACCTATTTTACTTCCTTTTTTTTTTTTTTTTAAGATTTATTTTATTTATTTGAAAGACAGAGTTACAAAGGGAAGTAGACGGCCGGTGCCGTGGCTCAATAGCCTAATCCTCCGCCTGTGGTGCCGGCACACCGGGTTCTAGTCCCGGTCGGGGCGCCGGATTCTGTCCCGGTTGCACCCCTTCCAGGCCAGCTCTCTGCTATGGGTCGGGAGTGCAGTGGAGGATGGCCCAAGTCCTTGGGCCCTGCACCCGCATGGGAGACCAGGAGAAGCCCCTGGCTCCTGGCTTCGGATCAGCACGATGCGCCGGTTGCATCGCGCCAGCCGCGGCAGCCATTGGAGGCTGAACCAACGGCAAAAGGAAGACCTTTCTCTCTGTCTCTCTCTCTCTCACTGTCCACTCTGCCTGTCAAAAAACAAAAACAAAACAAAACAAAACAAACAAAAAAAAAAAAACAAAGGGAAGTAGAGACAGAGAGAGAGGAGAGAGAGAGAGGCCTTCCATCCACCTTCTATCCACTAATTCACTCCCCAGATGGCTGCAACGGCTGGAGCTGTGCTGATTCAAAGCCAGGAACCAAGAGCTTCTTCCAGGTCTCCCAAGTGGGTGCAGAGGCCCAATGACTCTCTGTCTCTCTCTCTGCCATTCTGTAAATTTTCAAATAAATAAATAAATCTTAAAAAAAAAGTATTGTCTACCAAATAGCTTACCACCTGACAGATTTTTGTCTTTTCTCTCATCTTCCTTTTTACCATCAAATTCACAGGAAGTCTGTGTAAAAATTAACTTTATCAGGAAGTCTATAAAAGCATTTATGTATACTATTCTTTTGCATGCAATTAATTTAATTATACATGCTGTTTTTTGAAACACTCTCTTTGACCCTGATTTGTATGATTTAGCAAAGAGAATGATATTTATATTGAACAGTGAAGAGTGAATAACAGGAAAGGGGAAAGGATGTGGAAAATAAGAGAAGGGTTTGAAAAAGAACTAGTTAGTTTGTTAGCTCCTATCTTTCAGACTAAACAAATGTTTCAAGATACTGAACAAAACCTGCAAATGATATTTTGAATCATTGCCAGAGTCACTGACTAGAGACTTTTCAAATATAAGACAGTACATTCTACAATCTAATAAGATTCATGTTAACTTCAGGTAACATTCCAAAACAAAATATTAAAAATTTGATGTGACTACTTCGAAGAGGATGTAGAGATCTCTAAGACTAGGATAGGATGAAGTTAATAACAAGACATGGAATGGACTAATCATTTTCATTGTTCTACATATATAATGTCTTACAGATAAAGAAAATACACTTGATATTTAACTAGATGTTAGTAAAAAATCTTATAATGTCATTCACAATTTTCTTGAGAACATATATATATCATATGCATATTTCATATATATATATATATATTCCAGTTCAGCTAGCTAAATTAGCAACTGTTTGAATACCTACAGAATACTACTTAATGGAATGAGGACAGAAGGTATGTTTTAAGAGGTATCCAAAAATGAAGATCTGAACAGGTATGCACTTCAGTTTTTAAGCTGCAAAAGAGAGTAAAATACTGGCTAACAAAATGAGGATCCAGATTTTCTAAGAGGGAAAATTGTAGGAATTCTATAGTAGATTGCAAAACAACTACAGAAGTAACAGTAATAGAGAAAAGAGTCATGTGTACGCTGTATTAGTCAGATTTTCATTACTACAGTGAAATATATGAGCCAACTACATTTATAAAGAGAAAGGATTTATTTAGCTAACAGCTTTGGAGGTTCAAGTCCAAAACTGGGTAGCCCCATTCATTTGGCATCTGCTCTGTGTGACAGATGGCAATAGCAGCCCCTGTATAGAAGAAGGATCACATTGCAAGTCAGGAGGCAGACAAAATGGTTGAGATCAAACTCAGGCTTTTATATCACCCTCTTGCTGTAATTATCTTTTGAGGGCATGCCTTCAGTGACCTAACAATCTCCAACTAGGTCTCATCTCCTAAAGATTTCACTGCTACCCAAGAGTACCACCCTGGTGACCAATCCTCTAACACTGGGCTTCAGGGAGATATTTAACATCCAAACTAATATCCAAACCATAGCACCACAGCACTCAAGGGATATCCCTCAGCTTTGTAGATGATAGGAAGCTACAACAGAGAGTAAAACACTAGATTACAAAATAAGGATCCAAAAAGATCTGACATCTAAAAAGAAAAACTTGAGAGATAAATGTAAGAATTCTATAGTAGATTCCAAAACAACTACAAAAGTAACAGAGTAAGAAATAAAAGATGCTTCTGTAAGATGTGTTCAAAGGGTTGAGGGATTTTAATTTTAGTATTACTTTATGCACTAAGCTTATGTGGATTTAAGCTGCACTAATAGAACTATAATATACAGAATATTAAATTATTAAAGACATTTTTGCTTTTCTCTGCAAATGTGGGACCAAATATGGAGTACAGATCTTAGATATCATTCTTTAAAAGGGTAACAGAATTGAGGGTACTGAGTATAAAAAAAAAGGGGGAAATCTATGAGTTGTCATATGCAAAATCAGGTGATGAAAGTTAGTCAACAATAACAATATAGTAATAAAGGATTGTTTTGAGGATTAAATAAGTTTATCTATATATATCTTTTATATTATATATATAATAATGCTAGGATAGTGTCCATCAGTAAGCTTTGGATAATTATGTTATAACTAATGAATTCTTTGAGTTGTCTGCTTAAACAGCATTCAGATTTCTGTGTTGCACTACCTTTCATTACAGGATAAGAAAGCAACTTTGTACTAATAACATCTCAGGCAATACCAAGTGTTGCAGAACTGTTGATTCTCAAGTCAAGTTTAAGGAGTTTATGGCTAGCCTCATTGTTAGTGTAAATACAGATCACACAGTAATAGATCTTATTTTAAATTATTTTTTGTATTTCTAATTACAAACTAGGAAATACCATTTATATAGCATATGAAGCATGACACAATATACCTTTGAAATATATACATACAGATATATGTACACATACAACATGTAAACACAAACACACAAACATATTTACATATAAACACACATATTACGTACAACCAGATATGCAAGACACTATAATTTTAAGAGACTGGGTTTTGAAATCAGGCTACCTGGGTTACAATAATGTCTGTATTATTTAACAGCTATGTGATCTTGAGAAAGTCATCTTAACCTTAGAGTTTTCCCATTTGCAAAATACAGACAAAACAATACAAAAAAGCAGTAGTGGAAATGTCTTTATGTGCTAGCACATAACCACTCAATAATTATTAGATGCTATATACTACTATCAATACTATCCTTAAAAACACTTGGTTTTTGCCAGCTTAAAATGACTCCTTGGGGCCGGCGCCATGGTTCACTTGGTTAATCCTCCACCTGTGGCGCCAGCATCCCATATGGGCGCCGGGTTCTAGTCCCGGTTGCTCCTCTTCCAGTCCAGCTCTCTGCTGTGGCCCGGGAAGGCAGTGGAGGATGGCTCAAGTGCTTGGGCCCCTGCACCTGCATGAGAGATCAGGAGGAAGCATCTGGCTCCTGGCTTTGGATCGGCGTAGTTCCAGCCGTAGCGGCCATTTCGGGGGTGAACCAATGGAAGGAAGACCTTTCTCTCTGTCTCTCTAACTCTATCTGTCAAAAAAAAAAAAAAAAAAAAAAAAAGACTCCTTAAGAAGCCTGTTTGCTATCAAGTTAACAGTTACAATCCTGGCAAGGCCAAAGCCTGGTTAATTCCATAAAATAGATCCACAAGCTACTTTTATATTGACATGGTTCATTACTTAGTTCAAAGAAGAATAGCCAAACAGTCCGCTGCCCAGATCCTTGTCTCCCACACCACTAGTTCACTTCCCAAATTCCTGCTATGGCTGAGGCTGGGAACTAGGAACACAATCCAGGTATCCCACATTACATTAATGGCAGGAATCCAAGTACTAGAGCCATCCCTGCTGCCTCGCAAGCTCTGCATTAGCAGGCAACAGGAGTCAGGAGCCAGAGCCAGGAATTAAACTCAGGCACTCCAACATAGGACACAGGCATCTTAAACAGTGTATTAACCACTAGGCTAAACATTTCCTCTTCATAAATATATATATATATATATATTATTTATTTTATTTGAAAGTCAGAGTTACACAGAGAGAGGAGAGGCAGAGAGAAGAGAGGCAGAGAGAGAGAGAGAGGTCTTCCATCTGTTGGTTCACTCCCTAATTGGCCACAATGGCTGGAGCTGCGCCAATCCGAAGCCAGGAGCCAGGAGCCTCCTCCGGGTCTCCCATGCAGATGCAGGGGCCCAAGGACTTGGGCCATCCTCCACTGCCTTCCCAGGCCATAGCAGAGAGCTGGATCAGAAGTGGAGCAGACGGGTCTCGAACTGGTGCTCATATGGGATAACGGCGCTTCAGGCCAGGGCGTTAACCTGCTGTGCCACAGCGCCAGTCCCTCATATATATTTTTATCTTTATACTGAATGCGAATGACATAATATTCATTTGAAGAACTAATGAGAATAAGGTTTAAGTAAATAAATTGCATGCTTTTTAACCATTTATTTATTTGAAAGGCAGAATTACAAAGAAGGAGAAAGAGAGATCTTCTATCTGCTGGTCCACTCCCCAAATGGCCAAAACTACCAGAGCTGGGCCAGGCCAGAGACAGGAACCAGGAACTCCATCCAGGTCTCCCATGTGAATGGCCCAAGTACTTACTTGGGCCCTTTTCTGCTTCTTTCTTAGGCAATTAGCAGGGAGCTAGATGGGAAGGGGAGCAGCAGGGACTTGAACTGGTGCTCAAGTGGGATGCCGGCCTTATAGGAGGCAGATTAATCTGCTGAGCCACAATGCTAGGCTGAGAAATCATACATTTAATGCCTAACCAAAACAATTCCAATTCCAATTCCAATTCCGTTAGGTGAACCAACAGAAAAGGAGGACCTTTCTCTCTGTCTCTCTCTCTCTCACTGTCTAACTCTGCCTGTCCAAAAAAAAAAAAAAATGTAAATGGTTTCTAATGATATGAAAAAACTGCTCAACTAAATTTAAAAACAAAGAAATTAAAACATGAGTTGAGGCTGACATTGTGGCATAGTGGGTAAAGCCTCCACCTGTGATGCCAGCATCCCATATGGGTGCCAGTTCGAATCCCAGCTGCTCTACTTCTAATCCAGCTCCCTGCTAATGAGCCTGGGAAAACAGCAGAAGGCCCAAGTGCTTGGGCCACTGCACCCAGGTGGAAGACCCAAATGAAGCTCCTGGCTCCAGCCTGTATCAGCCCTAGCCACTGGGGCGTTTTGGGGAGTGAACCAGCAGATGGAGATCTGTCTCTCCTTCTCTCTCTGTAACTCTGTCTTTCAAAAAAATAAATAAATCTTTTTTAAAAAACTACAAGAGTTAGATACTCTCTTAACAAGTAAACTCTGTTGGTAAGCATGTGAGAAACAGTTACTCTCACTCATTGTTATGGGAATGTACCTCTGGAGATAAAGTTTCCAAAGTTTAGCAAAACTATGCCACAATCACACTTCTTTGCAGCAGTGAAAAGGATTTACATATATTTAAATATACTAATACATAATTTACATGTAGCATAAAATACACAAGATGTATTTGTATAAATACATGCAATATTATTTTAAAGAAAAATAAATTCTATCCTCTAGCTCTGTCTATTGAAAAGGCCTAGAAAAAAAATATGATCATTACAGTAGTAAATAGCATTCCTAGCACCCAGGTGTGGTCTCCAAGTACCACTTCCCTCAAAGAAAATGTAACTCCTTGAACAAATGGCTGATTCCAGGGCTGGGGCAGATGTCAAGACAAATTTGGAATCTTTACATATTAGATAGCAAGAAGCTATTAAATGACTACTAGAGTTGTATGAAAAAAATTTCAAGTACCAAATCAAATAGGCTTTCAGTAGTTTAAAGATGAGACAAACAGATGATCAATAACACTAACTGCAATTGATTCATACATTTCAGATGTTAAAATCTTGAGTTCATATTGATAATTTGATCACCACTGGAGGATGGTAATGAACTCATTAAACAGCAAATAACAGGAAAACAGTAAGATTTTATGAAGTCTTTCCTGTGTTAACTGTACCACTGGGTCTCTGTAAAAGTACTCCAGTTAATAAAGAAAGAAGAAATGATTAAGTGTTATGATTTTGTACCCATAATGAGAAGAAGTAGGAAATGATTATGAAATGCTGCTAACATCATGAAAAGTGATGCAATAACACACCAGTAAGAGGATCAGAGAACAGAAAAAGCATGTTAAACTATACCAGAAAGCATGTTAAACTAAACCAGAAAGATGGAATTAACAAAAACATACTGTAAAAAACATTTTGGAATAACCCAAATTCTTCAACAAATAACTAGAAGAAACAAAGAGAATGAAGGCATAGATTAAAATAAATTTAGAGATCAGCATTATAGTACTGTGTGTTAAGCCACTGCTTGTAATCTGGTTTTTTAATCAGAGTGCTGGTTTGAGTCCCAGCTGCTCTGCTTCTGATCCAGCTTCCCACTAATGTGCCTGAGAAAGTAACAGTGGATCCAACAGTGGTTGGATCCTTGCCTCTCACATGGGAGAGCTAAATGAGAGTGCCAGGCTCATGGCTTCAGCTTGGCCCAGCTGTCACTGTTAAAATAATTTGGGAATTAATCAATCATTGGAAGATTGATCTTTCTCTTCAACAAGTAAGTAAATAATATATATGTAAATAAACTTACATTCCTTCATTTTATTCTTAATTTTGTTCCCATTAAACAAATACTTTGGGGGCTGGTGCTGTGGTGTAGCAGGTAAATCCGCCGCCTGCAGTGCGGCATCCCATATGGGCACCGGTTTGAGTCTCGGCTGCTCAACTTCCGATCCAGCTCTCTGCTATTGCCTGGGAAAGAAGTAGAAGATGGCTCAAGTTCTTGAGCCCCTGCGCCTGCATGGGAGACCTGGAAGTGGCTCCTCACTCCTGGCTTCGGATCAGCTTAGCTCTGGCCATTGCGGTCATTTGGGAAGTGAACCAGTGAATGGAAGACCTCTTTCTCTCTCTGGATCGACCTCTCTCTGTAACTCTCTCAAATAGATATAAATCTTAAAAAAAAAAAACAACACTTTGTAGTACTCTAAATGTAGCTAATCAATCAAAATTGAATAAACAGTATCTATTTGAAAAGTTTTAATAGGGTAATAGTAATGCAAGTCACCTTTAACCATATTCTTGTTGCATAAACACCCATAATATAATGTTAGGTGAAACTAAAATAAAATCAAATTTGCATAGTCTACAATAACTTTACAATTTTAAAAGGTTAAACCAAGATAATAAATGTCAAACTGCGAGTTTAGTATTTATTTATTTAATTGACACCTGAGCTCCAACCCAGTGGTGCTTAAATCAGTTGGGAGGCAATTAACTGCTATCACACTAGTGTAAATATAGATTACAACCAGAACAAATAAATGAGAAATGAAGACTGCTTAAAAAAAAAGAACTCAAATATTTTTGTAAGAAGCGTGATTTATGAAGTTTGGAGAATATTTAGCATTAAGTACTCTTTCCATATATTTCTTTCCTACAACTCAACTCTCTTCAAAGTTGAAATGAACTAATAATGATGGTTTATAATTTTATCAGTGAACCAATGGAACAAGTTGGTATATTTCCATTTCCTGAGATTGAGTCTTATTATATCTGGAGAAACAAAAGTATAATTAGAAACCTATCATAACATGAATCACTGTATCACAACACAGAAGAAAACAAGTCCCTAATAATTACTACACATCCAGTAAAAGCTCTAAGGCACATAACTAATTTCTGTCCACTAATAAACTATTTACAACAGATGTTAAAATACTGATAATGTACAGAGATTAATGATTAAAATGCAATAAAAATTGGATTTTTGCTACAAATTATGGTTGACTAAAGACATAAATATATAATATATATAAATATATATATAAATATATAATGGCTTTGGGACACAGAGCTAAGTAAATTAAAATATATCACTCATATAAATCAAAGAAACCTATTTTAGGGGCAGGTGTTTGGCATAGTGGTTAAGATGCTGTTTGTGTGCCTGCATCCCATATCAGAGTGCCTGGGTTAGAGTCCCAGCTTCACTCCTAATTCCAGCTTCCTGCTAATAGACATGCTGAAAGGAGAGGCAGCAGAGGATGAGGATGGCTCCCTGCCACCCACATAGGAAACCTGGATTAAGTTCTCAGTTCCCGGAATTGGCCTGGTCCAGCACAGGTGTCCTGGTCTCTAGATGTTGTAGGCATTTGGGTAGTGAACCAGTGGACAGAAGCTCCTTCTTTCTTTGTCTCTCAAATAAACTATAAAAAAGAAAGCCTACTTAATCCTACATGTATAAAGCTAAATTCATAGTGTCATTAAAGTTTTGACTTGGCAGGCGCCGTGGCTCACTAGGCTAATCTTCTGCCTGCAGCACCAGCACATCGGGTTCTAGTCCCGGTTGGGGCACCGGATTCTGTCCTGGTTGCTCCTCTTCCAGTCCAGCTCTCTGCTGTGGCCCGGGAGTGCAGTGGAGGATGGCCCAAGTGCTTGGGCCCTGCACCCGCATGGGAGACCAGGAGAAGCACCTGGCTCCTGGTTTCAGATCAGCATAGTTCTGGCCATAGCAGCCATTTGGGGGGTGAACCAATGGAAGGAAGACCTTTCTCTCTGTCTCTCTCACTGTCTAACTCTGCCAGTACAAAAAATAAATAAATAAATAAATAAGATTTTGACTCAAACAAAAGCTAAAGATTCAAGATAAAAACTCAAAAAGGATAGACTGAAATATACTATAAAATAATATATAATAAAAGGGATGAATGATTAATAATGGAAAAATCTAAATTTATCCTGTAATTTTAACACTCTCGCTCGTCGGCGCTGTGCTGATCTCTCACAGCTGATCAGCTGTGCTGATCTCTCTCTGTGTAACTCTGACTTTCAAATAAATAAAAAAATCTTTTTAAAAAATAGTGTGTTTCACTATTCTAGAATTTGAATAACAATTTGTACTCTACATATCTACAATTAAATATAAAAGATTTCCTAGTTAGTACACAGGGATCCTTAGAATTCAAGAATAATTTTTTTTATTTTTTATTTATTTGAAAGTCGGAGTTACACAGAGAGAGGAGAGGCAGACAGAGAGAGATCTTCCATCCTCTGGTTCACTTCCCAGAAGGCCGCAACAGCTGGAGCTGCGCCCATCTAAAGCCAGGAGCCAGGAGCTTTTTCTGGGTCTCCCTCATGGGTGCAGGGGGGCCATCTTCTACTGCTTTCCTAGGACATAACAGAGAGCTGGATTGGAAGTGGAGCAGCCAGGTCATGAATGGGCACCCATATGGGATGCCAGCGCTTCAGGCCAGGGTGTTGACCTACTGTGCTACAGCACTGGCCCCAAGAATAATATTTTTTTAAAAAAACTTTGTTCTTGTGATAGAAATAAACAAAATATACAATAGATGAGATTTATGTCCACATGTAATCCTAAAAGATAATTAGTAAAATCTGTGATGCCAACGAAGATGCATTTTTTAAAATATCAAATCATGAAGACTAATGTATTTTTCATGTCTTCATCAAGATGACAAAATCTAACAGATATAAAATAAATTACACTCTATAACATACAGTGATACAGAGACCAGAGGAAAAAGAAGGGTCAAAAGCAATACTCATCTAGCTTTGCTCATAGGGAAAGGATATGATAATGGCTGGATTTAAGAATCTAGGTACCTTAAAAAGTATTCTTCATAGAGAGAAGGGGTAATTCTTAAGCTTCTACCATAGAGTTGATGATGAAATATCATTCAAGATTTTCCAAGTTTCTCTTCTCTGATTTCATGATTACCACATAACCTCTAGTTATTAACCTGGCTTCCCAAGTTCTTGGATACAGGAAGAGTGCACTGGATTTGGAACCTGAAAATTCCAATCACTGGAAACGGTAATTTGTTCCAACACAAACTGGCATTCCAATGTGTGCATTCTAACTTACGCATCATTCTCTAGTTCGAATTGCCTTCCTGAAGTCTGTACATACATAAGTGAAAGTATACATTTGATCTTCTTAGGCAGGAAATATAAAGAGGACACTCTTTTCCACTGACAACTATTACAATCATCTTTTCTTTTTCACTTCCTGTCCTTATCCTGTCGCTAAAATGAAATGTGAAGAAAAAAATAAAATAAACTTTATTTTGGCCTACTGAAATAATTTGGACACATTCATTTAAACATCAAAATAACTAACAAGTTGTCTAGAATTTAAACCAAAACATAGGATATACATTTACACAGCCTCATTTACATTAATGCTCTATTCCCCAAGAATAAAGAAACCCAGGATGTTCAAATTGTGCTCTAAGGAAAAATTCAGATTTTTGAACTTGCACTAGCCAGCAACTTTATTTATAAAGGGGTTTGGCATGTGAGTCAACCGTTCCAAGACTTAAAGAAGTATTTAAAAGACATCTCATGCGGAGCAGGGAAGGAATACTTGCATTTGAAGTTATTCAAATAAAAACTAAGACCTCCCTCATTGGATGATTCAACAGTAATTGTATTATTCCATTAAAACAACAATGACAGCTATATTTCATACTCCACATCATTCAGCCTCATACTAGACATTGCAACTCAACTGTGTCCGCTTAGGTTTCACTGAGAAAACGCCGCCTAAATTCTCAGTTCGCCTTAACAAACGTCTACCGTTGCTAAACCCACGGAGCAGAAGTCTCTTAGGACCGCGATGCCATGAACTTGCACCGCAACCGAAATCGTCTTTGCAACCTCCGTCTCCTGGAGACTCGACCGGCTGCTGAGACCGTGAGAATCCTGCAGGGAGCCTCGGGTGGCAGAGACGGGGTAGAGGGAAGGTCTGAGTCCCGCGGAGGAACGTCTACAGGGGAGCGGTTAGCTGCAGAGACTAACAGACCCGGCTCCAGATGATGTACATTTAAAGAGAATTTAGTGACGGGCGTAGGGGAAAGTGACAGAAAATCATTGCCCTCCTCCGTTAGAAGGTGAAGAGAAGTACGAAAAGAGGGCAAGGGGAGGAGGGCGGGGAGAGTAAGGGCCCCAAGGACCAGGAATGGAGAAGAGCACCCGATCTGTGAGCTGGGCCTTGGTTCGGACCGCCGGTCCCGTTAGGCGGGCGGCAGGATGAAAGCATCGCGCTCACTCAGGGTAGTGGAGAAGTAAAAGCATTTACAGCGGTCACCAGCCCTGCACAAGAAGATGTCGTCTCTCTTTCCCCGCCAGCTCCCCTTCATTCCCGTACCTCTCATTCTGGCACCAGCGACACTCGGGCAAAACTCTGCCAAAGCCCGCGCCGCGGGAGGACAGCAAAAGGAAAATACCTGAGTCCCAGGAATCTCGCTGACAGCGACAGGAGGAGGAGCCGTGGACAAGTGGAGCCCGGGTAAGATCCTCTCTTGGCTCTGGTCAAACCCAACTCTTACGGGTGGGGCGGGGAGCTTCCGCCCGGAGCTTGGAGAGCGTCACTTCCTTCTGTCACCACCCGTCCTCCTCGGCGCTCTAGCTACGTTCGCAGCGTTCTGACTTCCTCTTCCAGGAGCCTTCGGCCTATAACACCTGACGTGGACTACAAGACCCAGCATCCACCACGGTAACTTGATTTCCGGGGTCAGGGGAGCCGCGCTAGGTGCATCACCATGGAAGCGATCGGTTTGGTCACGTGGGGCCCCTGGTTACGCCCGGTGGCGGCTGTGGGGTCTGGGGCTCACGCGGGGGCCATTTTGCCAAAGGCTGCCTCCCGGAGTCGGAGGCGGCCTGGCACCTGGCTAAAGCTGTTCCTTCTGATCCTCTGCAGCTTAGAGCTTGAAGAAGAACTGAAAGGCTGGGCTCCATCGAGCCCCTGGGAGACGGCAATGGTTCCCTCCAGCCAGCGCCACCTGACGACCCTCCATGGCGACTGCGCCCTCCTCGCTCTTCCTGCTGCCGCCCCTTCCAACCCCGTGTGCCGGTCGCCTCCAGAGCCGCAGTCGTCCTTCCACCTCAGAGACTGATGATAGTCGAATAGGGGGCGCCATGAGAGGAGAGAAAAACTATTACTGCCGTGGAGCTGCTGGGGACCACGGTTCCTGCCCCCCTACACCATTGCCTCTGGCCTCAACCCTCTTGATGCCCGCGGAAGCGGTCTCGAGTAGCTGGTCCAGCTCTGGAGGTGGTTTGTCAGCGGGAGATGAAGAGGAGACTCGGCTCCTTCAACTCTTGCGCACCGCCCCGGATCCTTCCGAGGCCTTACAGGCTTTGCAAGCTGCTCTGCCGCGGCGGGGCGGCCGGCTTGGCTTCCCTAGACGCAAGGAGGCATTGTATAGGGCCCTGGGCCGGGTGCTCGTGGAAGGGGGTAGTGATGAGAAGCGGCTCTGCTTGCAACTTCTCTCGGACGTTCTCCGGGGGCAAGGGGAGGCAGGCCAGCTGGAAGAGGCCTTTAGCCTGGCCCTTCTGCCTCAGTTAGTTGTCTCCTTGCGAGAAGAGAATCCAGCCTTACGGAAAGATGCGCTGCAGATCCTGCACATATGTCTGAAGCGTAGTTCTGGCCAGGTGCTGAGAATGCTTATACAGCAAGGACTGGAAAGTACCGATACTCGGCTTAGAGCTTCCACGGCACTATTGCTCCCGATCTTGCTTACTCCTGAGGATTTGTTGCTTGGCCTGGATCTCACCGAGGTAATCATCTCTCTAGCCCGAAAGCTTGGCGATCAGGAGATAGAAGAAGAATCGGAGACAGCTTTCTCTGCACTTCAACAAATTGGGGAGCGACTTGGCCAAGAGAGGTTTCAGTCCTATATCTCTCGCCTGCCCTCTGCTCTGAGGAGACACTACAATCGCCGCCAGGAGACCCAGTTTGGAACTCAGGTTCCTTATTATTTGGAACTTGAAGCGTCTGGTTTTCCCGAAGAGCCTCTTCCCTGTGCGGTGGCTCTTTCCAATAGCAATCTTAAATTTGGGATTATTCCTCAGGAGCTGCATTCAAGATTATTGGATCAGGAAGACTATAAGAACCGGACTCAGGCTGTTGAAGAATTAAAGCAGGTGCTGGGAAAATTTAACCCTAGTTCTACCCCTCATTCTAATCTTGTTAGTTTCATTAGCTTATTGTATAACTTGCTAGACGATTCTAACTTCAAAGTGGTCCATGGCACACTTCAGGTCCTGCATATACTAGTTACTCGCCTTGGAGAGCAGGTACAACAATTCTTGGGACCAGTTATAGCAGCTTCTGTCAAAGTGCTGGCAGACAATAAGTTGGTAATCAAGCAAGAATACATGAAAATCTTCCTCAAGCTAATGAAGGAAGTAGGTCCTCAGCAGGTGCTTTGTTTACTGCTGGAACATCTCAAACATAAGCATTCCAGAGTAAGAGAGGAGGTGGTGAACATTTGCATCTGCTCCCTCCTGACTTATCCCAGTGAGGATTTTGACCTACCCAAGCTGTCTTTTGATCTAGCCCCAGCTCTTGTAGATAGCAAACGCAGGGTACGCCAGGCAGCTCTAGAAGCCTTTGCTGTGCTGGCATCATCAATGGGCTCAGGTAAAACCAGCATCCTTTTTAAAGCTGTGGATACTGTTGAACTGCAAGATAATGGTGATGGAGTAATGAATGCTGTGCAGGCCAGATTGGCTAGAAAAACCTTACCCAGGCTAACAGAACAGGGATTTGTGGAATATGCAATGCTCATGCCATCTTCTGCCCAGGGTAGGTCAAGCCATTTGGCACATGGAGCAGATACAGACTGGCTTTTGGCTGGTAACAGAACTCAGAGTGCACACTGTCACTGTGGTGACAACACAAGGGATAGCATGCAGCTTTATGGATCTTACAGTCCAACTATCTGTACCCGAAGGGTATTAAGTGCAGGAAAAGGAAAAAATAAGTTACCATGGGAAAATGAGCAGCCTGGAGTCATGGGAGAAAACCAGACCTCCAGTTCCAAGGATATAGAGCAGGTATGTTTCTTCTCCAATTTTTTTAGTTGAAACTGTGTAAGAATTTAAAATGAAAATATGGCTGTGATACTTAAGGGAGAGGCTGCTTGAGAGCTGTTATGTTTTGTTTTAAATCAATTTGAATGCTGAATTGGGTATCTATTATGGTCACATAAGATGATTTAATAGATTTTCCTCCTAGATGGATTGCATTGATTTTGAGGCACAATGTGAAACAGACAATACCTGGATTTCAATTTTGGCTTGCCACCTTGGTGTGTCCATAACTTCATTAACATTACAAACATTGAATACCTAGTTAAGTGTCAGATAAAATCCAAGTTCTGGGATTAGACCAGTTCCACCTCATTTAGGGGAAAAAAACCAATAGGGCAGTTAACAAATTTGTTTAGTGCTAAAATAGAAAAGTTAACAGTCCTGTGGGGGTACTAAAGATAGAAAAAATAATTCCACTGAAGAAGTCAAAATAGCCTTCAATGTAGATGTGACATTTGAACTGAGATCCACCTTCCCAGTTTTTATTGTAAAAATTCCAGATACACAGGTAAATTAGGAGTATAGTGATTTACTCACATACTTCATCTATGTTTACCACTTGTTATTATCTTAATGTATTTGTGTTTGCTGAACTAGTCAACATCTTGCCATATTTGCAGTTTTCTTGACTTCACTCCTAAATACCTTGGTACATATCTTCTGAGAATGACATCCTTTTTTATAACCATAATATCATTGTCACTCCTTAGAATATCAATAGCAGTTCAGTAATGTCTAATATGTAGCCTGTATTTAAATTTCTTCCATCTGTCCCCAAAATGCGTTTCTTGATTTTATCCAGGATTCAGTCATACTTCATTTGGTCAATGTGTCTTTTACTTAGTGTAATATCCCCACCTGTTTGATTCTTTCTTTTTTCATGACACTGACTCTCTTTTTGGAAGTGTATTGAGTAGTTATTTTATAGAAAGTCTCACCTTTTAAATTTCTCTTTTTGTTGCCTTATAATTAGATTCAATTATAAGCTTTTTAAGAAATAAGCTTTTTAAGAAAAATAGTGCATACAAGCTAGGTATATATTAAATTAGACACACTTCACAGTAATATCACCTCATGAAACAAATAGTGTCCTATTAGTGATGCTTCATTTTAAGCATTTGGTTAAGATAGTGATAGCTAGGTCCACTATAGAGTTTTATAATTAGCACATAATCTGTAGGTTAGTAACTTTGAGAGTTCCCATATACCCCTGTCCACACATGTGGACAATTTACCTGCTATGTCCTGCACCACGGTGGTACATTTATTATAATCAATGAATCCATATTAACATATCATTATCACTCAAACTCCATAGTTTACATTAGAGTTAATTTATGTTGTATATAAGTTGACAAATGTATCCATTGTAAAATCATCCCGAATAGTTAACTCTCCTATAAATTCTCTATGTTCAAAAAAGGAGAAAATTCTCTCTGCTCTACATGTTCATCCTTTCCCCTACCTCCAACTCAGTCCCTGGAATCCGTGTTTATTTTATTGTCCCAGTCTCCCATGTGAGTGGCAGGGACCCAAGAAATGTGATTGCAGGCTCATATAGTAACACTGTATTTAGTCTTGTAAGAAATTGCCAGCCTGTCTTCCAAGGTGGCTATAGCATTTTGCATTCCCAGCAGAAATGAGGGAGAGTTTCCCTTGCTCCACACGGTAATCTGCATTTGGTGTTGTCAGTGTTTTGGATTTTGACCATTCTAATAGGTATATATTAGGATCTCATTGTTATTTTAATTTGCAATTCCCTAATGACATCTGATATTGGAACACATTTCCATATGCTCCGTTGCCATCCATTTGTCTTCTTTGGTAAGTTATCTGGTAAGGTCTTTTGTCCATCATTTTTTCTTTATTGTTGAGTTTTTTTTTTTTTTTTTTTTTTTTTTTTTTTTTTTGACAGGCAGAGTGGACAGTGAGAGAGAGAGAGACAGAGAGAGAAAGGTCTTCCTTTTGCCGTTGGTTCACCCTCCAATGGCCGCCGCTGCAGCCGGCGCACCGCGCTGATCCTGGCAGGAGCCAGGAGCCAGGTGCTTTTCCTGGTCTCCCATGGGGTGCAGGGCCCAAGCACCTGGGCCATCCTCCACTGCACTCCCTGGCCATAGCAGAGAGCTGGCCTGGAAGAGGGGCAACCGGGACAGAATCCGGCGCCCCAACCGGGACTAGAACCCGGTGTGCCGGCGCCGCAAGGTGGAGGATTAGCCTATTGAGCCACGGCGCCGGCTTATTGTTGAGTTTTAAGAAGTCTTTGCGGGGTGGTCATTTGGCCTAGCAGTTCAGCTGTTGCTTGGGAAGCCCACATTCCCTTTCATAATGCCTGGGTTTGATTCAGTTTGTCATCAAAATAACTTGTTGAGATATTTGGTTGGAATTGTATTGAATCTATAGATCAGTGAAAGAACTGCCATCTTGACAATATTGCATCTTTCTATCCATGAACATGGAGTATCTCTCCATTTAAATAGTTCTTTGATATTTTTCATTATAATCTTTTACTTGTCCTCACACAACTCTTATACATATTTTTGTTAAATTTTTACCTAAGTATCCTTTTTATGCTAATTAAATGGTCTTTTTTTTTTAAGATTTATTTATTTATTTGAAAGTCAGAGTTACACAGAGAGAGAAGAGGCAGAGAGAGAGAGAGAGAGAGAGGGAGGAAGGGAGAGGGAGAGAGGTCTTCCATCCGCTGATTCACTTCCCAATTGGCCACAATGGCCGGAGCTGTGCGGATCCGAAGCCAGGAGCCAGGAGCTTCTTCCAGGTCTCCCATGTGGGTGCAGGGGCCCAAGGACTTGGGCCATCTTCTACTGCTTTCCTGGGCCATAGCAGAGTTAGATTGGAAGTGGAGCAGCCAGGTCTTGAACCAGCACCCATATAAGATGCCGGCGCTTCAGGCCAGGGCATTAACCTACTGCGCCATAGCACTGGACCCTGGTCATATGTTTTTATTTCAAATTCCACACTCATTGCTGGTATATAGAAAGACTGTTGTATATTAATTAGTTTTGTATCCTATGACCTTGCTATAATCATTTATTAGTTCTAGGAGTATTTTTGTCAGTCCTTTTGTGCTTTTTGCACAATCATGGTATCTGCAAACAATGGCCAATTTATTTTTTCCTTCTTAATCTGTATACTTGTTATCTCCTTTTTGTTTTACTGTACTAGTTAAAACTTCTGATATGATATTGAAGAGCCCTGCTGAGAGACAAGATACTTGCCTTGTTCTTAATCTTAGTAGGGAGGCTTAGAATTTCCCACCATTATATATGATGTTAGTTGCAGTTTTTTTTTTTTTTAATGGATATGCTATATCAAGTTGAGGAACTATTTCTAGGTTAGTGAGAGTCTATAATGTAGGGATAATGGGTTTTGTCAGATGCTTTTTCTGTATCTGTTGATAGGATCGTGTGACTTTTTTTTCTTCTTTTGTCTGATAATGTGATAGATTATATAACTTGATTTTCAGATATTGAACCAGCCTTGCATACCTGGGATAAATCCCATTGGGTTGTGGTATATTATTCTTTTGATACATTGTTGGATTCCATTTGTTAATGTTTTATTAAGGAGGTTTACATCTTTGTTCATGGGTGAGGAGTGGGGAACCTTTTTGCTGCCAAGGGCCATTTGGATATTTATAGTATCATTCATGGCCATACAAAATTCTCAACTTAAAAATTAGCCTGCTATAGACTTATTGAATTTATTTAAAAAAGATTTATTTATTTATGTGAAAGAGTAACAGAGGGAGATACAGAGTGAGTGAGAGATCCTCCATCTGCTGGTTCACTCCCTAGATGGCCGTAATGGCCAGGGCTGGGCCAGGACAAAGCTCGGAGCTTCAAGCTTAGGTTCTTTTAGGTCTCCCATGTGGATAGTAGGGGCCCAAGCACTTGGGCCATCTTCCACTGCTTTTCTCAGGCCATTAGCAGGGAGCTGGGTCAGAAGTAGAGCATCTGGGCATGAACCAGGGCACAAATGGGATGATGGTGTTGCAGGCAGCAGCTTTACCTACTATGCCATAACACAGGCCCCAGATTTATTGAATTTTGATTCCTGCCTGCAGGACTGGCAGGGCTAGACCAAGTGATTTTGCAGGTTTTATATGGCTCATGAGTCGGACAGTCCCCACCCCTGATGGAAGGTGTTTGTCTGAAGTTTTCTTATAATCTCTTTGTCAGTTTTGGTATTAGGGTAACGCTGGCTTCATAGAATATGAATTCGGATGTATTTCTTCTGTCTCTATCTTACGAAAAAACTATTGGTTTCTATTTGCTGCTCATTTTCTTTTTTTTTTTTTTTGTTTGTTTGTTTGTTTCGAAAGGCAGAATGTGGCAGAGGTCTTTGTTTTTTAATTAAACTTGTTTTTCACTGACATGATTAAAGCTGTGGTAGAGGCCTTATCAAGTTCAGAAGAAGAAAAAGAGAGGAATCTGTCCTGGGAATGAAATGTAGTTGTTATCTGCTTGCCTATGAATGCTTTAACTGTAGTCCTTATCTGCTTATATATAACCATTTTAGGTTCTGCTTGTTAGTACGGAGCAGTGATGTTAAACCCTTGCCAGACAGCTTACAGCTCAGTATGTGTGTAAAAAAAAATCTTCAGTAGCTATGTTTGCATGTGCAGCATTGTATCAATCCTGTGGCCTCCATGTAAGGTTAGAATATCCAATTGAATGTAGCAGGTAACCTTATAAGGGAGACAAAGAGGCTAAAACCATATATAAGAGAAAAACCTTTGTTCAGAGCTCGGTATTTTGAATAAGATTCCACCTGGGGTGCTGGCGCTGTGGCACAGCAGGTTAACACCCTGGCCTGAAGTGCCCGTATCCCATATGGATGCCTGTTCGAGTCCTGGCCTCTCCTCTTCCAGTCCAGCTCTCTGCTATGGCCAGGGAAGCAGTGGAAGCACCCATGTGGGAGACCCGGAAGGAGCTCCTGGCTTCTGGCTCCTGGCTCCTGGCTCCTGGCTTCGGATCGGCACAGCTCCGGCTGTTGCGCCCAATTGGAGATTGAATCCGCGGATGGAAGACCTCTCTCACTCGCTCGCTCGCTCTCGCTCTCTCGCTCACTCTTTCTCTGCTTCTCCTCTCTCTGTGTAACTCATTCCCCAAAGGGCCACAATGGCTGCAATTTGTCCAGGCCAAAGCCAGGAGCCTAGGATTCCATCCTGGGTGGGTTGCTGGAGGCCCAAGCACTGGGACCATTTTTTTTTTTTTTTTTTTAAGATTCATTTTATTTATTTGAATGAGTAACAGAGAGGTAGGGACATAGAGGCTTGCACTGTGGCATATAAAAGGTAAAGCTGACGCCTGCAAAAAACCAGCATCCCATATGTGCCCTGGTTTACACCCCAAGTGGCTGCAACAGATGGAGCAGAGCTGATCTGAAGCCAGGAGCCAGGAGCTTCTTGCAGATCTCCCACGTGGGTGCAGGGACCCAAAGACTTGGTCCATCCTCCACTGCATTCCCAGGCAGCAGAGCAGCCAGTACTCAAACCAGCACGCCTATGGGATGCATGCCAGGGCTTTACCCCGCTGTGCCACAGTGCCTGTTGGGCCATCTTCTGCTGGCTTTCCTGGATGCATTAGCAGGGAGCTGGATCAGAAGCAGAGCATTCCATATTCAAACTGGCATTTCAATATGAGATCCCTGCCTTGCAAGCAGGAAATTCAGGAACTTCACCTGTAGGGCTACAATGTCTGCTCCCTTTGTTTTTGTTTTTTATCTTGATTTTACTTGAGAATTTTATGATTATGTTTTCTCTTCTTTCTTAGCATATCAATGATACTTGTTTTTTACGTTTTTAGTAGCTGACCTAGAGTTTGCAGTGTACATTTACATATCCCATCCCACTCCCCACAACATGCAAATAAGCCTGCCTGATCAAATACATTGTTGCTGTTATTTTGAGCTGCTGGATGAATTAAGAATAATAAAAATAAGTATTTTACCTTCACTTATTCTTTCTCCAATGCACTTTTCTTTCTATAGATCGAGGTTTCTGACTTATATAATTTTCCTTTTCTCTGACGTTTTGTGTAAAGGAAAGTTTTACTGGCAACAAATTCCCTCAGTTTCTGTTGGTGCCTTTTGAGGGATAATTTCTCAGGATGTTGAATTTCACTCCACCCTCCTCTCATTTGCATATTGTCTAAGAAGTCAGGTGTGTTTCTTCTCTAAGTAAGATGTTTCTTTGGCTGTCTTAAGGATCCTTCTTTATCTTTGATTTTGTGTAGTTTGAATTGGTGATCACATGCAGTTTTTCAGGCATTTATCCTGATTGATACTCTCTGAGCTTCCAGGACTTGTGGTGTGATTTCTGACATTAATTTAGGGATGTTTTCAGTCACTATTGACTTAAATATTTTTACTCTTTTCCTTTGACTATTTTCTCTCTGGACTTCCCATTACATGTGTGTTCTCCCTTTTGTGATTTTCCCACAGTCTTAGCATATTCTGTTATCTTTTGTTTTGTTTTTGGTCTTTGTTTCTCTTTGCTTTTAATATTTGGACATTCCTGTCATTGTATTTTCAAGCTCAGAGATTCTTGCCTTAATGGTGTCCAGTCTACCAATGAAGGTATCAAAGGCATTCTTCATTTCTGAAACAGTGTTTTTGATCACTAGGTTTCTTTTGATACTGTCATAATGTCTAGCTCTCGGCTTAAATTATTTGTCTGTTCTTGCATGTCATCTTCCTTTTTCCATTATAGTCTTTATCATATTAATTGTTTTATTTTTAAAATTCATGATCTGATCATTACGGTTCTAAAGCTTTTCAATCACATCAGACTGTATTCTTTTGCCTTTTAATATGCTTTGTAACTTTTGAAAGGTGGACATAATGGACTAAGTAAAAGGAACTGTGATAAACACATCTTTAGTAATGTAGTGTTAAGGTGTGTGGGAGGAGGAGTCTTCTGTAGTCCTGTAATTAGGTCTCAGTCTTTTGATAAGCCTGTACCCACTGTGAACCTCACCAGCACATGTCAGGAGTGTTTCTCTGGTAAGTTGTGATTCTCTGTACCCATCTGTTTGGGTGTCCAATTTGGGAGTAATAGTTTGCCTATTGGACCTCACTTCTTTGATGGACCTAAAGAGTTGTTTACTGTTCATTTTGTTCAGGTTTTCACTTGATTGGATTTCATGAGTACTCCTATGCTCTTTATAAGCTGAACTGAACTTTTTCGGTGTTTTTTTGTTGTTCCATGTTTTATGGCCATTCCTGAGTTCTAATAATAACAATGAAATAATTTCCGTTTTTTTTTTTTTTTAGTTTTTTCCTGAGAATAAAGGCATTTCTCTCCAAGATTAAGATTATAAAATTCAAAGTCAAACCAAATTCTTTGATTGCTTTAATTTATTTCCCCAGCCGCATCTGAGAGGCAGAGAGAGGGATAAAGGGATAGCTCTAGAGATAGCTGGTTCCACCCTCCCCACCACCACCATGCCCACAACACCCAAGATTGGGCCAAGCCAAAGCCTGAAGCTGTAATATCAATTCCGGTCTCCCATGTGAATGGCAGGGATTGAAGTATATGAGCAATCACCTGGTAACTCCCAGGGTCTATATTATTGAAAAGCTGGGGATGGAAGCCATAACTGAAAATCCACCCCAAGTAATCTAATTTGAAACATGGTGGTGGACCCAGGACTTGAAGTCAGGCAGGCACTCCTTATGAGATGGAGGTATCTTAACGGCTGTGCTAAATGCCTGCCCCCTCTATTTATCTTTTTAAGAACATATCCGATTTTTATAATCCCACCTGTCAGGTTTCTTTTTTTTTTTTTTTTTTTAAGATTTATTTTATTTATTTGAAAGAGTTACAGAGAGAGGTAGAGCCAGAAAGAGAGAGGTCTTCCATCTGATGATTCACTTCCCAGATGACTGCAGTGGCCAGAGCAGGAGCTGATCCAAAGCCAGGAGCCAGAAGCTTCCCCTGGGTCTCCCATGTGGATGCAGAAGCCCAAAAACTCAGGCCATCCTCCACTACCTTCAGAGGCCACAGCAGAGAGCTGGATCGGAAGTGGAGCAGCCGGGATGCGAACTAGAACCCATATGGGATGCCTCATCGCAAGCCAGGACTTTAACCTGCTGTGCCACAGTGCCGGCCCCTGTCAGGTTTCTTTATGTCTCACCTCACTTATCCCTTTGCTTAAAAATCCTCCACTGGCTCCAACAACCTTCAAGATATAATGCAGATTTTTCATTCAGTAATGGCTCCTTCCCCCCACCTCTGACTCCCTACTAGTTCTACCAAAATGATCATATCCGTATACCTTGCCATCTATTTTTAACCTGTTGAGTCTTCTGGTCTTTTGACATATCCATCTACTGCCCCTCTTTTCTGGGTAACATCTATTCCTCCTTTGGGTTATTTTAGGTCTTTTACCACCTGCCTCATCTCATCCTATGCTTCCCTCATCATGGTGCTTATTATTAACATTGAATTGGCACCTTGCGGCGCCGGCACACCGGGTTCTAGTCCCGGTTGGGGCGCCGGATTCTGTCCCGGTTGCCCCTCTTCCAGGCCAGCTCTCTGCTATGGCCAGGGAGTGCAGTGGAGGATGGCCCAGGTGCTTGGGCCCTGCACCCCATGGGAGACCAGGAAAAGCACCTGGCTCCTGGCTCCTGCCAGGATCAGCGCGGTGCGCCGGCTGCAGCGGCGGCCATTGGAGGGTGAACCAGCGGCAAAGGAAGACCTTTCTCTCTGTCTCTCTCTCTCACTGTCCACTCTGCCTGTCAAAAAAAAAAAAAAAAAAAAAAAAAAAAAAAAAAAAAAAAAACATTGAATTGGAATTGATTTTTCTTGACTATTTTCTGTTACCTCAATCTACTGTGAACTCATTAAGAACAAAGGTGATAACTTTTTAATCTTATTATTCAAGGATTAGCACAATACTAGGCATATAGGAAGTACTGACAGATGTTTGTTGAGTCCTCTTGTGTAGTTGATTGTTTTAATCGAGCTTTACGTTTGTGGAAAAACAACTTAAAGTAATACTAAAATACAATGTGATTAAATATTTTCTGCTTCTCAGTAGCAGTCATATGTATAATTGATAATACCAGCAGAAAAAACTAGAGGTTGTATGTCTTAAATGAAAACCAGTGGTGGAGCTGACATTGTAGAACAGTAGGTTAAGCCTCCACTTGCAACACTGGCATCCCATATTGAAATGCCAGTTTGAGTCCCAAATGTTCCGCTTCCAATCCAGCTTCCTGATAATGTGCCTGGGAAAGCAGTGGAAGATGACCTGGTAATTGGCCCCTGCCACGCACATGGAGCACCAAGATGGAGTCCCTGGTTCCAGGCTTCAGCCTGGCCTATTGCTGGCTGTTATGGTCATTTGGGGAGTGAACCCATAAGAGAGAAGATTTCCCACTCTGTCATTCCTAGTCTGTCTGTCACTCTAATTTTCAAATAAATACATAAATCTTAAACAAAAGAAAAGAAAAAAATCAATGGTGAAAAATTTTTTCAGAAAGTCAATTTAAGAATATGAAGGTGCTTCTTTGGCCCCATATTCTTACAGATTCCTTTAGAAGGAGTTTCGATACTACTCTGCAAAATAATTCCCTTTCGGCTGGCGCCGTGGCTCAATAGGCTAATCCTCCACCTTGCGGCGCCGACACACCGGGTTCTAGTCCCGGTCGGGGCGCCGGATTCTGTCCCGGTTGCCCCTCTTCCAGGCCAGCTCTCTGCTATGGCCCGGGAGTGCAGTGGAGGATGGCCCAGGTGCTTGGGCCCTGCACCCCATGGGAGACCAGGAAAAGCACCTGGCTCCTGGCTCCTGCCATCGGATCAGCGCGGTGCGCCAGCTGCAGCGGTGGCCATTGGAGGGTGAACCAACGGCAAAGGAAGACCTTTCTCTCTCTGTCTCTCTCTCTCACTGTCCACTCTGCCTGTCAAAAAAAAAAAAAAAAAAAATTCCCTTTGTAACCAGATTGATATACCAGCCCTCTGCTTCTATACCTAAAAATCAGATTATATATTTTTAAAGATTCACTTTATTTATTTGAAAGACAGAGTTACAGAGAGAGGTAGAGACAGAGAGATCTTCCATCTGCTGGTTCACTCTGTAACGGCCGGAGCTGTGCTGATCCAAAGCCAGGAGCCTGGAGCTTCTTCTGGGACCCCCATATGGGTTCAGGGACCCTAGGACTTGGGCCATCTTCTACTGCTTTCCCAGGCCATAGCAGAGAACTGGATTGGAAGAAGAGCAGCCGGGACTAGAACTGGTGCCCATATGGGATGCCGGCGTTTCAGTGCCACAGCGCCGGCCCCAGATTATATTTTTTAAAACCAGGAAGTATCTTTTAATTGCTTAAATAATGCCAAAGTGATCAATTTTGCTATTATATATTATCTAACTCTTTCATATTCTGCTTTACACATACAAAGACAAAGTAATTTGGACCTTTTTGAAACTTAAGGGTGTAATTGGAGAAAATTAAACTGACTTCCAACACAGAAAATTTCATAGTTCTTATAGT
The DNA here is from genome assembly GCF_964237555.1 of Oryctolagus cuniculus. Classification (NCBI taxonomy): domain Eukaryota; kingdom Metazoa; phylum Chordata; class Mammalia; order Lagomorpha; family Leporidae; genus Oryctolagus; species Oryctolagus cuniculus. The sequence goes on along the minus strand of NC_091443.1, from coordinate 30,924,088 downwards.
TTTTAATTAGGCTGATACTCTGCACAGAAAAATTTCAAGTATGTTAGTTTTCTTCCTTTTTTTAAGATTTTATTTATTTACTTGAGAGAGAGAGTTACAAAGAGACGGAGAGACAGGGAGAAAGGTCTTCCATCCACTCAAATTGCCGCAAAGGCTGGTGCTGGGCTGATCTGAAGCCAGGAGTCAGGAGTTTCTGCCTGGTCTCTTACACGGGTGCAGGGGCCCAAGCGCTTGGGCTAACTTCTACTGCTTTCCCAGGCCATAGCAGAGAGCTGGATTGGAAGAGGAACAGCAGGGATACCAACTGGCACCCATTTGGGATGCTGGCACCTCAGGCAGAGGCTTAGCCTACTATGCCATAGCGCTGACCCCATTCGTTTTCTTTAAGGTGTTAAAATACATGGCATGCTTTAGCCTTTTTTTTTTTTTTTTTTTTTTTTTGGACAGGCAGTTAGACAGTGAGAGAGACAGAGAGAAAGGTCTTCTTTCCGTTGGCTCACCCCCAAAATGGCCGCTACGGCCTGTGCGCTGCACCGATCCAAAGCCAGGAGCCAGGTGCTTCATCCTGGTCTCCCATGCAGGTGCAGGGCCCAAGCACTTGGGCCATCCTCCACTGCACTCCCGGGCCACAGCAGAGAGCTGGACTGGAAGAGGAGCAACGGGGACAGAATCCGGTGCCCCAACAAGAACTAGAACCCAGGGTGCCGGTGCCACAGGCGGAGGATTAGCCTAGTGAGCCGTGGTGCTGGCTTGCTTTAGCCTTTCTTAAAAGAACTGTACTGCATGACATGAGCTAGTTTAAGAGAATATAAAATATTTGTTTTTATAATTACTAATATGAGAATTTAAGTATCATGACAATACTTTCTTATATCCACACTCATGAAGCTTTTGTATGTACATTCAGAATAAAAGGTTAGATTACAAATCTTTAAAAATATGTGTATGGGCATTTGCTTTCTAAAAGAGAAAAGAGGGTAGTAGTTTGAGATTAGTGAAGAGTTAAATTATCTACTAGAGCAAAATCTGAGAGAAAACTCATTTTTTTCTCTCCTTCCCACTCATAAATCTACCCTCCAAAAAAGGAGATCAGATAATAAAAGACAACTAACCATTCATAAAAAGAAAAAGCATGTGTATCTGATATCAATTGGCGTTCCTCAGTACATACTATATATAGTATATAAGGTACTGTTACTGGCAGCTCAGCCCCTGTCTATGGTGAGAATCAAAATAAAATCATCCAGTTTGATCGGATGTATGATTTTTGTAATGTAATGATAGGAAAAAAGGTTACAAGACAGAGGTAGGGGATAGATTGGAGACCTTTGAATACCAGGCAAAGAGTTTAGCCTGTTACGTTGACAGTGATTTCAGATTATAGGTTTTCTGGAGAGTGAAAAGGTGGGAGGACATTTTTTTTTTTTTTTTTTTTAGTTTATTTATTTGATGCATAGAGTTATAGACAGTGAGAGAGACAGAGAGAAAGATCTTCCTTCCGTTATTTTCACTCCCCAAATGACTGCTACGGCCGGCACTGCTTCGATCTGAAGCCAGGAGCTAGGTGCTTCTTCCTGGTCTCCCATGCGGGTGCAGGGGCCCAAGCATTTGGGCCATCCTCCACTGCCCTCCTGGGCCACAGCAGAAAGCTGGACTGGAGGAGGAGCAACGGGACCAGAACCCGGTGCCTGTATGGGATGCCAGTGCCGCAGGCAGAGGATTAACCAAGTGAGCCACGGTGCCAGCCCTTGACTTTTTTGTTTTTTAAAGCAATGTTCCAGGAAAATTAATCACAGCAGTAGTAATGCATATGATTTTGTTTTGTTTTAAAGAGAAGCTGGAGATTGGAGACCAGAATACCAATTGGATGCTTGATTAGACTGATTTAAGTGTGAGGTATTTAGTTTTATTAGGATTAGAAAGATAACAGGATTAGACTGGAAAGAAGGGGTGAATGCAAGAGTTATTTCAAAAGATTTAGTGACTGCATATTGGAGGAGAGGGAGACCAAAAGGCATAACTCTAAAATTTGAACAGGAAGACTTACTGCATTGCAGATTGATGAGTAGACATAGGAAAGTCTAAAAAGAAGTTAATTTGGGGGAGGAATTGGGTTTTTGGTGAAAGAAGATAGAATATATCAGTTGAGTTGAAGAGCTCTATTAAAGGATCATGAAAATAAGTAGACACACAGATTCTTGAATTCATGTACTAAGAAGTAATTTCTGAGTATGTGTGTGTTCTCCAGTGAATAGCCTATAGAGCAAGAGAAGAGTACTTAGGACCAAATCTTGGTATAAATACCATTTAGGGAATAGCAGGAGATACAGCCAAATAAGGCAAAGAGAATGTGTGCTTAGGAATTGGAAGAGAACCAAGAAGAACAAGATTTTAGAAGCAAAGTGGTGGCCAAGTTTTAAGGAGTGATCAGTACCATTAAAGGCAGTATAGACATTGAAGATAATGAAATCTGAAAAGCACAATTTGTTCTTATATATAACATCTTATTACTCATAAAATTATTTTAAAGGTACTTTTCTCTTGATTTTATCTTTCTCAGTATCCTGTTAATTCTGATTGTAAAACGTATACATGCTCATTATAGAAAATTTGAAAAATTGAAAAGACAAAGAAAAATTAAAAATTTCTGTAATCCCACTAGTGAGAATGGTCTGCAGTCAATATTTTGTTGCCTGTACTTCTTGTGTCATTTCAATATATGTATATAGGCATAGATTTTTTCCCATAAATGAAAGTCTCCCTTTTTTCAGTTACTTTATCCTGAACTATTTTTCTGTAACAGCAAATAATCTGTAGTAGAAACTTTATTTTTTTATTTTAACTTTTACTTAATAAATATAAATTTCCAAAGTACAGCTTTTGGATTACAGTGGCTTTTTCCCCTCATAAGTTCTCTCCCACCCGCAACCTTCCCATCTCCCACTCCCTCTCCCATTCCATTTGCATCAAGATTCATTTTCAATTCTCTTTATATACAGAAGATCAATTTAGTATATATTAAGTAAAGATTTCAACAGTTTGCACCCACACCGAAACACAAAGTGTAAAGTACTGTTTGAGTACTAGTTATAGCATTGATTCACATTGAACAACACATTAAGGACAGAGATCCTACATGGGGAGTAAGTGCACAATACTCCTGTTGTTGACTTAACAATTGACACTCTTGTTTAAGGCGTCAGTCATCACCGTAGGCTCTTGTCATGAGTTGCCAAAGCTATGGAAGCCTTTTGAGTTCGCCAGCTCCGATCTTATTTAGACAAGGTCATAGTCAAAGTGGAAGTTCTCTCCTCCCTTCAGAGAAAGGTACCTCCTTCTTTGATGGCCCGTCCTTTCCACTGGGATCTCACTTGCAGAGATATTTCATTTAGGTTTTGTTTTTGGTTTTGTTTGTTTGTTTGTTTGTTTTTGCCAGAGTGTCTTGGCTTTCCATGCCTAAAATACTCTCATGGGCTTTTCAGCCAGATCCAAATGCCTTAAGGGCTGATTCTGAGGCCAGAGTGCTGTTTAGGACATCTGCCATTCTATGAGTCTGCTGTGTATCCCACTTCCCATGTTGGATTGGTCTCTCCTTTTTATTTCTATCAGTATTAGCAGGCACTAGTCTTGTTTATGTAATCCCTTTGACAGTTAATCCTATCATTATGATCAATTGTGAACTGAAACTGATCACTTTGGCTATTGAGATGGCATTGGTACATGCCACCTTGATGGGATTGAATTGGAATCCCCTGGCACATTTCTAGCTCTACCGTTTGGGGCAAGTCCGACTGAGCATGTCCCAAATTGTACATCTCCTCCCTCTCTTATTCCCACTCTTAAATTTAACAGGGATCACTTTTCAGTTAAATTTAAACACCTAAGAATAATTGTGTGTTAATTAAAGAGTTCAACCAATAGTATTAAGTAGAACAAAAAAATACTAAAAGGGATAAAGTATTAAGTTGTTCATCAACAGTCAGGACCAGGGCTGATCAAGTCACTGTTTCTCATAGTGTCCATTTCAGCCGGCGCCGCGGCTCAATAGGCTAATCCTCCACCTAGCGGCGCCGGCATACCGGGTTCTAGTCTTGGACAGGGCGCTGGATTCTGTCCCGGTTGCCCCTCTTCCAGGCCAGCTCTCTGCTGTGGCCCGGGAAGGCAGTGGAGGATGGCCCAAGTGCTTGGGCCCTGCACCCCATGGGAGACCAGGAGGAGGCACCGGGCTCCTGCCTTCGGATCAGCGTGGTGCACCAGCCGCAGTGCGCCAGCCATGGCGGCCATTGGAGGGTGAACCAACGGCAAAAGGAAGACCTTTCTCTTTGTCTTTCTCTCTCACTATCTACTCTGCCTGTCCAAAAAAAAAACCATAGTGGCCATTTCACTTCAACAGGTTTCCTTTTTGGTGCTCGGTTAGTTGTCACCGATCAGGGAGAACATATGATATTTGTCCTTTTGGGACTGGCTTATTTCACTCAGCATGATGTTTTCTAGATTCCTCAATTTTGTTGCAAATGACCAGATTTCATTTTTTTTACTGCTGTATAGTATTCTATAGAGTACATATCCCATAATTTCTTTATCCAATCTTATAGTAGAAACTTTAATGGCTATTTAGTATGAGATTATATAATATCTGGTCTGTTCAACTGATCTCTTACTTTAGAATATTTAAACTTTTAAAGTGTTTTTTTTTCCCCACTATATAGTGGATTGTTATTTGCTCTGACATATTATTGACTAATAATGAGATAATCTTGATGTTCTAACTTTGCATCTTTTTATGTATATTATTAAGAATATTTTAAAGAACTAGTAGAGTCATAATAATGTCTGTCCTGTATCTTTGCTATGGTAGATGTTTGATATGCAGAAAATTCAGATTTGGTACTTGTAATCATATTAAGAGAGAAAAGAAAGAAATAATGCCTCACCCCCCCCCCCCACACACACCAAAAAACAAATAGCCCAAGAACGTAAGTATAGAAAGTATAAAAGTGATTAGTGTGGGAACAGAGATAGTCTTTTCCTCTGAAACTGAAAGAAAAACAGAAGAAAGATAAGTTATAACGTAGAAAATTTTTGAGGTAACAGAAAGGGTAGTATGTGTATGTATCAGTGTCTGTGTATGTGTGTGTGTGTGTGTGTGTGTGTGTTTAAGTCAAAAGAAAGGAATATATGACCTGTGGTGAAAGGTTTATCAAGGTTTAATGTACTTGGGAATTGCCTTGGTATCTTGTTAAAGATTCTGATTCAGTTTATCTGGAATGTGTCCTGAGATTACATGTCTAATGAGCTCCTAAGTGTTGCTGATGTTGCTGATCTGTGAACCACATAAAGAAAGAAGGGCTCTAATATTAGATTTCCAGATTCTGTTCAATTAAGAGGCAAGCTAAGAATCAAAAGTAGAGCATCAGAGAGTTGAAGAATGTAGGAATGATTCAGAATATTTAATATATCACATTTAATCAGTAATCAGAAAATCTAAAATTATTAAACTGCACTAGGGTACTGTCATCCAGCCAAAATCACTAACTGATCAGACCATAAAATGAAATTCAGTTCCATTACTACTGCCATCTGTGTGTACACAATTGTTTGTCCATATGCTTAGTCAGAATCAGAACCAAAAATACTTTGTGAAGATTCTAACCTGTCGCTCCCCGTCTTCATGGAGGAACGACACAGGACCCTGCGCTGTTCTTTTGTCTGCTCGGCCCTTCCCGGGTTTGCTGCTGGTTCTTCCCGGGTTGGCTACTGTCCCTTCCACCTCCGTGGAAGGGCGGTTCCCCCTGGCCACTTTCCCCACTTCCGCAGGGGAGCAGCACACCGCTGGCCAGCTCTCTCGGGGGTTGCACAGGTGTTCCTTCAGATAGATGTTCCTCTTAGATGTTCCTGGTGCATGTTGTCTCTCTCCTCCTTTATAGTCCTCTTCCACCAATCCCAACTCTGCTACCCACACGCCGAGTACACTGCTCTCCTCCAATCAGGAGCAGGTCCTACAGTTTATTGGTTGAACTGGAGGCAGCTGTGTAGAAGCTGTCAGCGCCATATTGTGGGAGAGCAGATGCATAGAATAAGTCTTAATTCCAGTAACTTAGTCTAGGTCCGAGTTGCTCCCCACGCTAACCCATGGCACAAGTCAAAATGCTCAGTCACTATATGAAGAAAGGTTAACCAAGAACTCAAGGTCCCGGGTCTCAAGAAGGAATCTCTTTTTTGACGCTCATGTTAAGACCCAGAGAAACCATATATTAGTGAAACATTGGAAATTATGTGTCACACAAGAAATCAAATATATGCCTGGTTATTTTACATACAGTTTAATTATTTTGTATACAATTTGTTTTTGTTAAAAAGTCAGTTAACAAGGGCTGGCTTTGTGGTGTAGCAGGTTAATCCACCGCCTGCAATGCCAGCATCCCATATGCACAACGGTTCCAGTCTCAGCTGCTCCACTTCCCTACAGCTCCCTGCTAATGTGCCTGGGAGGGTAGCAGGAGATGGCCCAATTACTTGGGCCCCTGCACCCATGTGGGAGACCTGGAAGAAGTTCCTTTCTCCTGGCTTCTGCCTTGCCCAGCCCCAGCGATTGCAGCCATTTGGAGAGTGAACCAGTGGATGGAAAATCTTTCTCTCTTTCCCTTTCTCTGTAACTCTGCCTTTCAAGTAAATAAATAAATAAGTCTTTTAAAAAAGAAAAGTCAATAGGCTATATCAAGGAAACACCTGGGTTCTATTATAGACTGAACAGTGTAAGACTTTTTTTTTTTTAATGCTTTATGGATGACCTTGTTAGCTGAGAACTACAGAGTTCAGTCTCAGTATTATTCTGCCCTTGTGTAGGCAGTATAAAGATATCAACAAGCTGACGCCGCAGCTCACTAGGCTAATCCTCTGCGTTGCGGCGCCAGCACACCGGGTTCTAGTCCCGGTTGGGGCGCCAGATTCTGTCCCGGTTGCCCCTCTTCCAGGCCAGCCCTCTGCTGTGGCCAGGGAGTGCAGTGGAGGATGGCCCAAGTACTTGGGCCCTGCACCCCATGGGAGACCAGGTTAAGTACCTGGCTTCTGCCATCAGATCAGCGTGGTGCGCCGGCCGCAGTGGCCATTGGAGGGTGAACCAACGGCAAAGGAAGACCTTTCTCTCTGTCTCTCTCTCTCTGTCCACTCTGCCTGTCAAAATAAAAAATAAATAAAGAAATAAAGATATCAACAATAACATTTTAACTTGGGGTTGGCACTGTGGCACAGAGGGTTAAAGCCCTGGTCTGAAGCTCTGGTTCAAGTCCCGGCTGCTCCACTTCTAATCCAGCTCTTTGCTAAGGCCTGGGAAAGCAGTAGGAGATGGCCCAAGTCCTTGGGTCCCTGTACCCACGTGGGAGACCTGGAAGAAGCACCTGTCTCCTGGCTTTAGATTGGTGCAGCTCTGGCCATTGTAACCAATTGGGGAGTGAACCAGAGGATGGAAGACCCCTCTCTCTCTCTCTCTGCCTCTTCTCTCTCTGTAACTCTGCCTTTCAAATAAATAAATAAATCTTAAAAAAATTAATAACATTTTAACTTTAAAAAAACTTAGCTGCATGGCTTATATGATGCTCCTTCTAAGGTCTGTCAGTTTCCTTCTAATAGGATTCCTACCTTAATCCATGTGTATATCATATTTTCCTTATTGGAGCTTCCTTGTCATTGCAGTCCTGTACCACTTGTGTCACATAATGACAAATATATGTTCTGAGAAATGAGTCATGGAAACATCACAGTGCGTACTTACACAAACCTAGGTGCTATTGACTACCACACACCTAGGCTATATGATATAATCACTTTTGTATGTGCAGTTCATCATTAACCAAAATGTCATTACATAGCACATTAAAAAGTTTGGAAGCAACTCAAATATTCCGTAATAGGAGAATGGCACATCTAATCAATGGAATATGATACAGCCATTAAAGGTAATTTATATCCTCAGACTTAATTAAATTTTTAGGGTTTTTGTTCTACAGAAATACTTGTATAATACAAAAGGTTATGTGCATAACAGTGTTCACTGTAAGATTGTTTGTAATAGTGAAAAGTTGTGACAAATAAAAAGTCTGTCAGTTGAGAACTGTGAGTCCAAATGTGGAATACTGGGCAACCATTAAAAATAAGCAGCATGTATGTGTGGGTTAACATGGAAGGATGTCTCCAATATGCTTAGTATTTATTATGTGGTAGAACATTGTGTAATCTGTTTTTTTTTTTCAAAAGTAGCTTATTTAAGAATATTTATATAGAAGAAAGGATATGTTAATACGGTTTATTAGTAGCACTCTAGTAAGAAAGATGGCAAAGACAAATTTGGCTTTGTATCTTATTTACTTCTGTATTTTCATTTTTACAATAAGCAGTTACTATTTTTGTAATTAAAGTTGTGACACTTATGAGGGGTTTTAACATAGGGAGTATTTTAATACAAAAGTTAAATACAAAAGCAGGATAAAATTTTACAAATACTATCACAATGGTGTTTCTTAAAGTGTGTGTAATAATTTGAAATGAAACACACGATGATGATTACAGAAAGTGACTTTGGGTAACAAGAATACTTTTTAATGGTTACAGCCTGGCCCAGCCCCACCATTGTGTGTATTAGGGGAGTGAACCAGTGGTTGGGAGATGGCTCTTTCTTTGTCTTTCCTACTCTCTGTAACTCTCCCTTGCACTTTCAAAAAAAATTTTTTTTTTGAGTCCTTTCTCCTTCTGGGCATTCTTTTTTTCTTATTAGTCTTTTTTTTTTTTTTTTTTTTTTTTAGGATTTATTTATTTATTTGAAAGGCAGAGTTACAGAGAGGCAGAGATAGAGAAGTCTTCCCATTCACTGATTCACTCCCCAAATGGCTGCAACAGCCAGAGCTGGGTCGATCTGAAGCCTGGAGCCAGGAGCTTCTTCCGAGTCTCCCAGGTGCAGGAGCCCAAGGGCTTGGGCCATCTTCTGCTGTTTTCCCAGGCCATAGCAGAGAGCTGAATCAAGTGGAGCAGTCAGGAATTTAATGGGTACCCATATGGAATGCCGGCTCTGCAGGTGGTGGCTTTACCTGCTGGCCCCAATCAGTCTTTTTTTAGTTATGTTTTTCACAGAATTTGCTGAGAAATAATGAGTTATTTGACAGGAGGTATTTTGTAGTCTTATCTTGCATCTTTGTATTTGTGTCTTTGACCAAGATACTTTCTAATATACCTGCTTTTAATTTTACTATATTGTTGCCATTTGATACTTTGCAAAATTCTCAAAGAAGCACAGTGACAAGATTTATATACGTTTACCAGGTATCTAGATTTGATTGTGTTTGTAAGCTTCAAGTAAATTCAAAGACAGTAACTATCATTTTTTTGTTATTCAGCTGAATTTTTGAACTTTTGATAGCCATGTTGATTGTGAAATGATCCAGAACAATTGAGGTAGTTATTGGTGAGGAATTCTGAACACTTAAATTATGCCCTCATTCAGTTCTTCTACTGATATGGTAGAACTTTAAAAAATATATTATGCAAGCACTTAAAGAACAGGTGAAGTTTGTGAAAAAGGACTTGGAAACCAAGAAAGCACTAGACATATATAAAGTATTGCGGGTTTGGTTTCAGCTAAATGAAATATCTTCAGGTCTCCTAAGGGAACCATGACACAGGTAATCATGTCATTTATATTTGTGTTTGAGCTGTAGAATGTTGAAAGTTCATTTGATTCAGTAGGAACAGTAGAGTGGGATGCTTGCTTGATCTTCAGTTGGCATTGTCTAATGCTCAAAAATGGCATAGTTTGAGGAACTATGCTATTGAATCAGATGTTCCTGTCTTCATTGGACTTGTCATTTCACCCTTTTTTCTCTTTTGTATTCTATCTTTCCTAGTCATCAGATGTGTATTATGGGAAGGTAAGGTGCAAAAAAGAATTGGATTGAAGTAATAAGAAACAGGGTGGGGGGAATTAGCATTTCTGTCCTAGAATTTTTTGAAAAACTTTGTTAATGTACCATACTATATTTGAATGTGTTATAAATTTGACAATGTAGACTTTTTTTCCTTATCGGAATTTCATAATTGGCTCTCAGTTATTTTTGAGGTATTTATTGTCAAGTAGAGTTAACATAAATTTGCTAATTTATTATTCTGTTATAGTTTTCAGCATATGATTTCATCCCATCTCCAAAATTAAAGCCCTCTCAAGGAATGCCAGTCAGTGATGATTTATGTTTTAGCAGAAAAAGAGTGTCAAGAAACTTATTTCAGAATAGTCGGGATTTTAATCCAGAGTCTCTTCCTGTATGTGCTGTTGGTAAGTAAAAGTTGCAGGTAGTTGATATGTTGAACTAAGTTAAAGACTTCCCTACTTCTATGGCTGGCAGTGTGCCCTAACGGGTAAAGCCTCTGCCTGCAGTGTCGGCATCCCACATGGGTGCCAGGTTTAAGTCCCAGCTGCTCTACTTCCAGTCCAGCTCTCTGCCACAGCCTGGGAGGGCAGAGGAGGATGGCCCAAGTCTTTGAGGCCCTGTGCCCACGTGGAAGGCCGGGAAGAAGCTCCTGGTTCCTGGCTACAGATGGGCAGCCATTTGGGAGTGAACCAGCGGATGGAAGACTTCTCTCTCTGTCTCTCTGCCTCTGCCTCTCTGTAACTCTGCTTTTCAAATAAATAAATAATTAGGAAAAAAAAAAAAAAGGATTTCTCTGCTTCATAGTCCATTTCAAGGACTCATAACTGAAACTAGGGAGCAATTCAGATTCAATAAATATTTACGGAAGATCTGATAAGATTGGACATTTTGAGGTAATTGTCTCATAAGGCTATGGAACGACTTCTCATTGAAATCCATTAAATAGTCATGCAGGACATTATAATAAACCACCTGTATTTCTTGAACATCTCCTTCATGTTAGGTACTCTTGGGATACAGCAGTCAACCAGAGAAGTAAAACTTTCTGCCTAGTGGAACTATTGGGTAGTGATAAATGCTGTAGATAAAAATCAAGCTGAGAAGAGGAATATGAACTAGGGAATATTTTAAATAATATTGTGAAAGGCAGCCATATTCAGAAGGGAGTATTTTAAGCAAACTACTCATTATCATAGGAGAATAGTAAATAATTTCAGCAAGAGGGAACAGTCATTATAGATTAAGTGTATGGGACATGTTTGAGAAAGATGAAAGAGTTTGGTAATCTAGAATCAAATGAGCAAGGGGAAGAGAAATAGAGAATTAAAGAGAAAACAGAAGTCTTTGTAAGGCCTTCTGGGCTACTGAATAGACTTTAGATTTTATTCTGAATGAGGAACATTTTGGGGAAAGATGTGGATTTTCCAGACTTATTTTGGCACCATGTTTAAACTAGATAAAAGGAGGGTTAGGGTGAAAACTAGAGAGACTGAATAAGAATTTGCTATAGTAATCCTGAGTAGAGTTGATGAAGGCTTTACCAGGATGGCAGTAAATATAGTCAGAGACAATTGGGTTTTGATTATATATCAAAGGGAGAGTTAATGTGATTTGCTGGAAGATTGTATATAGAGTGTGAGATGAGGAGTCAAGAATAAGAATTTTTGACTAGAGCAACTGGGAGAGTGTTTATTGCCTAAGTATTGCAGAATGTAAATATGGTGGTGTTTGCAAGAATATGCTCATCGCCATGGACTATATCAGTTAGAAAAGGCATTAAAGAAGAGGTGGTACTTGAACTGCATCTTTTTGTGATGCATACATACAAGTAGTTTTAGGAGAAGTACAGGAAAACAAAGGTTTACATTAGGAATGAGCTTGTGATATAGAAGCTGTGTCAAGGCAAGATTTGGTTTAGATTGGGAAAGATAAATTGGAATATGGGGAACCCTTTTGTGCTAGCCTCAAAAATTTGAGCTTGTACTTAGAAGCTTTGAGGACTATTGGAGTATTTTTAAAATTAAGGAACAAAAGCTAGAGTAATAAAATATTTTTAAATGGAATGGGAAGAAATAATCAGGAAGACATGATGACCTGATTTAGAAGATGAAAAAGGAGAGTAGAAAAGGATCTCAAGACTGTGCTTAGTAAAGTTTATTTCTTTTTCTTCTATTAAAAAAAAGGAAAGAAAGATGGTGGGATGTTATCATAATGGGAAGGGAAAATGGTTTAGAAGATAAAGATTGAGTCTGCTGTAGGTTGGCATGGACCCAACTATTTGAATCATCATCACTGTACACGTTAGCAGGAAGCTGGAATTGACAGCAGAACCAGGACTCAAACCAAGACACTCTGATATGGATAGGAGGTGTCGCAGGTGACACCTTACTATGCAACCATGCACTACTATTTTGAACTTTTATATGTGTCCAAGTTTCTTGCCATTGAGAAGCTCATTATCTACTTTATATAGAGTTTAAACAATAAAAGAATAAGACAATATATAAAGAACGGCTAAACTGGATGGTATGAATTAAAAATACTATAAAGATTCAAGAGTAGAAGAGATAACAGGTATTGAAATAGTTTCAGAAAACTGTGTGAGAGAGGTTGGCTTGAATGAACTTTAAAGAAGGGAAAAGTTTATAAGTGACAAGGAGGCAAAAGGAACTATCGTAGGCAGGGAGAAAGTATAAACAAAAGCATTGATGTGAAAATTAACTTAGAAGATGTCCAGTACATGAAGATAAAAAAGGCTTAAAATAATAGGGAGACAATAAAAAATCATAGAATTTCTGAACTACAAAGGACCAGGTCATAGTAGAGAGGAATAGACTGAATTCAAAAGAGGTTGTTATTACATTCTTTAAACTTAGTCACTATACCAACTAACCAGCCCTAGGAGATGGAAAGAGGTCTGGAAAATGTAGCTAGATATACTTAAAAACTACATGAATGCTGTGTTGTATATTAGAAAAGAAAGCAGAAGACTTTTGCAGTAGAACTTTTTGGGTAATATGTATACAACAAATACTGAAAAGAAGGAAGGCCAGGTCTGGAGAAGCCTTTCATGAGGAGAGCAGGGAGAATCTAGGAATACTTTTGTGTGTGTTCTTCAATGTAGTTTTCCTTTCCCTGCCCTTCACCAGCCTTCCTTCTGTCATTTAACTCCTGATACTAATCAGATTTGACGATATCAAGAGCTTTATTCCTTTCTTGCCTGCCTGAACCACTGTATTTGTATTCCTGTGTTAGTCCCAGCAAAATTACATAAACATTTGTGAAACAAGATTTGTTCATGAAATAAAGTCAACTTTTTTGTGTTTTCTCCTTCCTTCAAAAGGTTCTAGTGGAACTCATCAGACAAATTTTTCTGGGAGGTGTGGAGAACTTGGATTTTCACAAATATGTGCTAAAGCTGGCAGTGTGGATTCTGACTTACAATTCCTGGGGACAACTAATAGTCATCAAGATAAAGGTATAAATTCCAATTCATTGGAAAACAAATGATTTATAAGTATTATGTGAGATTCCCAATGCTAGCTTAAATGTTATTTTGTGTAATTATTCTCATCATAAAAAAAGAAAAATAATGCTATATTTTAATAATTTTTAAATTTGTTATCCTACAATGTTAAATTTTATAACCTTGATGTAAATATGACTGATTAAAATTATAGAAACTCATGATAGGTGCATTTTAATACCAAGTCATTGGAAATAACACTATCCATTAAAATAGGACTGTGTTAATGGAAGAGAATTGTTTTCCACTAACAGCTTTGAATTTTATGGCTATTTAGAATTTATTACATCTCCACCAGGAAACATAGCTTCCTGACAAGCTCATTATAGATAAGACATAAACACAAAAGGAAAGAGGATTTGAGGATTAGAGTTGATTAGGTTTGATGATGTTTCTTAAGTTTCCATGCTAATTGATAGCTTTTGAACAATTATTATAAGGGTTAGGATCAAATGAAGTATTTTTTAAGATTTATTCATTTATTTGAAAGGCAAATTTACAGAGAGGGAAAAGAAGACAGAGAGAGAGAGAGATCCATCTTCCCTCTGCTGGTTCACTCCCCAAATGGCCATAACAACCAGGGCTAGGCCAGGCCAAAACCAGGAGCCAGGAGCTTCATCCAGGTCTCCCATATGGGTGTAGGGGCCAAGCACTTGGGCCATCCTCTACTGCTTTCCCAGGCACATAAGCAGGAAGCTGGACTGGAAGTGGAGCAGCTAGGACTCAAACCGGCACCAATGAACAGGAGACTGGCACTGCAGACCGCAGCTTAACTCACTGTGCCACAGCACCAACCCCCAATTAAGTTTCAGTAGAAATATTTTAGTTCTTATTGTATGTCATTTAGAAAAAATTGAGTGATAGATATATATTTCTATATTTGTTCTTGAAAAAGAAATGATCAGTTGAAATTAGTGAGATTTAGTTAATATAGTCTTTACATTTTTGCTACCTATTTCTCCACCCACCTCAAAAGGCCAAATGGATCCCTAAAGTGCTTGTGGTGTTAGCCACACTACAATGAGAGTTTGCTTTCTTAATAATAGGAGTACTTCCTAAATTATGACTTTTTAATACCTTTAGGACTCATGAGTAATTCAAGAAGGGGGGCTTTGCTGTGTTGCTTGGCTTGTTCCTATTTGGGTTATCTCTGAATGACTACATTATCTGTTAAATTTATTTTTATTTATTTGAAAGATAGAAAGAGAGAAATCTTCTATCTGCTGTTGGTTCACTTTCCAAAAGTCTACAACAGCCAGGGCTGGACCAGGCCAAAGCCAAGAGCCAGGAACTCAATCTAGTTACCCACCTTGAGTAGCAGGGACCCAAATACTTGAACCATCACCTGCTACCTCCCAAGGTATGCATTAGAAAGAAACTGAAATAGGAAATGGAGCTGGGACATGAAATTAGACACTGACTTAGAGTTTTATCTAGTGGCCCCAGGTTGTTGTTTTTTTTCTTTTTTTTTTTTTTTTAAGATTTATTTTATTTATTTGAAAGGCAGAGTTAGAGAGAGGGAGGGAGAAACAGAGACAGACAGAGAGGTCTTCCATCTGCTGGTTCGCTCCTCAAATGGCCACAGCAGCTGGGACTGGGCCAGGCTGAACCAGGAGCCAGAAGCTTCTTCAGAGTCTCCCACATGGGTACAGGGGCCCAAGAACTTAAGGCATTTTTCACTTCTTTCCCGGGTGCATTAGCAGGGAGCTGAATCAAAAGTGGAGCAGCCAGGACTCCAACCTGCGCCCATATGGGAAGCCAGTGCTGTAGACAGTGGCTTAACCTAAGCCACAGTGCCAACCCTATGGCTCTGGGTTTTTAGTCTCTCAGAATAGCTTTCAGAGCAGTTATTATAAGGGAGTATCATATTCTTCTAAAGTTAGTAGAATTTAACTTAGTAGTTGGGTATAAATCAAAAATTTTGGGGGCCAACATTGTGGTCCAGAGGGTTAGGCTGCTGCCTGCGATGCCAGCATTCCACATTGGAGCACTGTTTTGATTCCCAGCTGTTCTTGTTTCAGATCCAGCATTCTGCTAATATTCCTGGGAATGCTGCAGAAGATGGCTCAAATGCTGGGGCCCCTGACACCCATGAGAGAACAAGAAGGAGGTCCAGGGTCCTGGATTTGGCCTGGCTCAGCTCTGGCTATTGCAGCCATTTGAGAGTGAAACAGTAGATGGATGATCTCTTTCTAGCCCTATGTCTTCTTTTCTCTCTGTCACAATACCTTTCAAATAAGTAAAATAGAAAAATAAAAATAAATCCTTTTTTAAAAAAACAGTATCAGGACCACTACTATCTCAGCTAATGTGCTCTATGAAATCTGATGTGTGGACATCAAACCATTCCTGTCCCAATTGTGAATGTCGTAGTGATCCACACTGAACGTTGAAACTGGTGATGTATGTTGCATGGCATTGGTTCTATTTATGAGGCTACTTCAAAAGTTCATGGAAAATGGAATTAAAAGATAATTTTTTTAAAGATTTATTTATTTATTTGAAAGACAGAGTTACAGAGAGAGGTAGAGACAGATCTTTCATCCGCTGATTCACTCCCCAGATGGCCGCAATGGCTAGAGCTGCGCTGATCCGAAGCCAAGAGCCAGGAGCTTCTTCTGGGTCTTCCCACGTGGGTGCAGGGGCCCAAGCACTTGGGCCATTTCCTACTGTTTTCCCAGGCCATCTCAGAGAGCTGGATTGGAAGAGGAGCATTCGGGACTAGAACTGGTGCTCATATGGGATACCGGTGCTTCAGGCCAGGGCTTTAACCCACTGCACCTCAGCGCCAGCCCCAGATAACTTCATTTTAGTGCAAGAAAATTTTGAAGTCCATGCTGTTTCTATGAGCATTATAATTACTTTCTTTTTGCATATGAAGATTTGATGTTTGATTTCATTGTAAGAAATATTTTAAGATCTCTTTAAAGGTATATATATAATGGGGTCATGAAAGCATCAGAATCTATTAATAGAGCACTGCAGTTGAAATCAGGAAACTGAAAGTTTTCATTCTATTCTTAAATCTGTGACTGTTTAACTCTGCCATAGTACTCGTTTTCATACAAATAAGATTTTGATAGAAATAGAGGTCCTGGAGATGAAGCCCAGTTTCAAACTCTATGCCCCCTCTCTGGCCAGGCTCAAACCCAACTCTCTGTCTAATCCTTTATCCCCAGTTCAGTCCTCCCTAAAATAAAGCCTTCTATACTTAAACAAACAAACAAACAAACAAAAAACAGAGGTCCTAATCATGTCAGATATGAATTGAAAGAGAAACAATATATAATTTAGTAGTTATTTAGGTATTCAGAAGGATGTTTATTTGTGAGTATACATAAGCTACATATTTTGTCATGGAAAATCTTTAAAAATATTCAAGATAAATTTAAGGGAACCACTAAAAGACTACAAATAGACATTTATATTAGTTGAGGAAAAAGAAAATTATCAGTAGGGACCAGTGTTGTGGTGGAGCATGTGGAACCACATGTGTTGCTGGTATCCCATATGGGCACCAGTTCAAGTCCTGGATGCTCCACTTCCAATCCAGCTGCTTGCCAATGACTTGAGAAAAGCATCAGAAGATGGTCCAAGTACTTGGGCCCCTACCACCTGGATGGAGACCTGAATGAGGCTCTTGGCTTCAACCTGGCCCAGCCACAGCCCCTGCAGCCTTCTGGGGAAAGAACCAGCAATTGGAGAATCTCTCGCTATCTCTCTCTGTCCCTTTTGCTCTAAAACTCTTTCAAATAAATAAGTAAATAATTTTTTCAAAACTCACTGAAAGACAAGAAAAAATCATAAAAAAGATGACAGCACAAAATAATATGGTATATTTAAAACCAAATGTGTCAGTAATTACCATAAATATAAATAAACCTTACTATTTAAAATGCAGGGATGATTAAATATTCTTCTTTTTTTAATTGAAATGCTGTTTTCAAGAGCCAGACCTAAATTATATCAACATAAATTCAGAGAAAGTAAAGATGGAAAAGATATACTAGGAAAATGCTCAAACAAGAGCAGGTATTGATATGCTGATAAGGAAAATATGCACACTAAAGCTGAAAACAGTTTTAGGGCTGAAAAGGGTCATCATAATAAGGAAAAAGAATAAGATGAGATTTTCTTGGTGTGTGTGTGTGTGAGAGAGAGAGAGAGAGAGAATGTTTATGATCTGTGTGTGTATAAATAGACTAAAAATTTCAATATTAATATATTACCATTATTATCTTTATTGTTATTCTCTTTTTTAAAAAAAAATAAATATTTATTTGAAAGGCAGAGTAACAGAGAAAGGCAGAGACAGAGAATCATCTTCCATCTGTTGGCTTGCTCCCCAAGTGACCACAACGGCCTGGTCTGGGCCACATGGTAGTCAGGAGCCAGAAACTCCATCTTAGTCTCCCATGTGAGTGGCAGGAGCTAAGCATTTGCGCCATCTTCCACTGCCTTCTCAGGCATTTTAGGAAGAAGCTGGATTGAAAGCCAAGTGGCCAGGACTCGAACCAGCACTCTGTTATGGCATGCTGGCATTGCAGGCAATAGCTTAACCTGCTGTACCATAGCTCCAAACCAAATTTGACAAAATTATAAGGAGAAAATTAATAAATCTGTAAATGTTGGTAGAAATTTTAATAAGGTAAAGTATTCTCATAGGCCAGTGCTTGGTGCAGCAGGTTAAGCCATGGCCTGCAGTGCTGACATTCTTTGTGGGTACCAGTTTGAGTCCTGGCTGCTCCACTTCTGATCCAGCTCCCTGCTAATGCACCTGGGAAAGCAGCGGAAGATGGCCCAAGTTCCTGCACCCGAGTCATGCAAATGAAAGACCCTGAAGAAGCTCTTTCTCCTGACTTTTTCCTGGCCCAGCCCTGGCTTTGTGGCCAGATGGGAGTGAACCAGTGGATAGAAGATATCTGTCTTTCCTTCTGTCTCTCTCTCTAACTCTGCCTTTCAAATAAATAAGTAAATCTTTTTAAAAAAAATTAAAAAGTAAATACCTTTTCAGAGTTTTTGTGAAGGCACAGGATATTTGAACCATACAAATTAAATTAGATCTTTCCCTTATAGCATACAAAAACATAAGTGCCACATGGGATGAAAACCTAAATGTGAAAAGCAAAAAAAAAAAAAAAAACTTTAATCATATAGTAGATATATATTGTGTAAATGAAATGTTCTCTTTTTGTTTTATTACAGCATATACTAGCATGAATTTTGGCAGTAAGACACAGCAAACATTTGGTAGTCAAACAGAGCGTTCTTCATCATATTCTGGTTCTAATCCGAGTCCAGGAACCTTCATCCTTCCATCCTATCCTCTCTCATCACCTCGAACTAGTCCAAAGCATACATCTCCTCTTACTGTGTCTCCAAAGAAGTCTCAAGATAATTCCGTTAATTTCTCAAATTCCTGGCCTCTTAAAAGCTTTGAAGGACTATCAAAGCCAAGTCCACAGAAAAAGCTTAGCCAAAAACCATCTGATCCTACAGGTATAAGTGATGGTAAAAATCAGTATTTTGTTTGAATTTATTTGTGTGTTTGATTTAGTACTGTAAGGTTAATACATGGCATTGTTAGATCTTTAAAAACTGGTAAATTACATTTTATTTCCCTGAATTGGAAAATATTTAGGAAAATATTTGGTAGTGTGTTAAATAGGTCAGATATGTAATATCTATTGAGATAGTCACTTCTTATTGCTACTTCAAAATTTCCTTTTTCAGAACTAGGCAAAAAAAGTTTTATAATGAACATAAACAGCACATATTAGCTGAAAGCCTGCTAACAGATTTTACATTTTCAAATATAAAATATCACTCACATATTTACTATAATCAAGGCCTAGTATTCATTTATTCAACATTTGTTAAATACCTCAAGGCATTTTCTGTTATTTGTTACAAACTAAAATATTGTTTTCTTTTTTTTTTTTTGACAGGCAGAGTGGACAGTGAGAGAGAGAGACAGAGAGAAAGGTCTTCCTTTGCTGTTGGTTCACCCTCCAATGGCCACCGCGGCTGGTGTGCCGCGGCTGGCGCACCACGCTGATCCGATGGCAGGAGCCAGGTACTTATCCTGGTCTCCCATGGGGTGCAGGGCCTAAGCACTTGGGCCATCCTCCACTGCACTCCGGGGCCACGGCAGAGAGCTGGCCTGGAAGTGGGGCAACCGGGACAGAATTCGGCGCCCCGACCAGGACTAGAACCCGGTGTGCCGGCACCGCAAGGTGGAGGATTCGCCTAGTGAGCTGCGGCGCCGGCCTAAAATATTGTTTTCTTAATATTGATCCATTCCAAAATAATGAAGTTAGCATATAAGTTCATTCAGGACAAATCTAGTCTCAAAAATAAAAAAGTCTATAAAAGACATCTCTTGTATCCTACATGATTTTCTGTTCCCATTGAGGTAATATGTTCTACCTTTAAACTGCTTTATAATACTCATGTTCTAATTTATAACCATAAATTAAGGTTTGATCATACTCTATAGATTTAATCTCCTAGCACTGAAACTTCATCCCCTTCTATTAATATCTTTCTATGTTTTTATTTTCTACAAGGTCATGTAGTGTATTCAAAGCTGAGATTTATTCAGCTTGTTCTCCCCAATGCCCAGTATTCCTGCTTTGGATAATATAGTTTTTCAAATGTTGCTCATATAGTTAAATCAAGGAAGAAATATAACCCTTCTAGCTTATTATGGACCTTCTCATAACAAATATTAGTCATGATGAAGGCTATGAAGATACATAACAAAAATGTAACTTGGTATATAATACTTTTATTTTATATAAAAAGATTTGGGAATGTTCATTTTTGTTACATTCATTTAAATAATATTTTTTATTTCTTACAAAAGATAATGTACTATTTAACTTAAAAACACTGTGACTTCCTCTTCTCTGAAGTTGAAAAAACAGAAAAAGTAAAATATGTATTTTTCATGCAGGAGAAAATCCTCAAGAAAAACCTCCAGTTCAACTTACACCTGCCTTGGTGAGATCACCATCTTCCCGACGAGGCCTAAATGGGACAAAACCTGTTCCTCCCATTCCAAGGGGAATAAGCCTTTTGCCTGATAAAGCTGATTTAAACACAGTGGGACACAAAAAGAAAGAACCTGATTATATCTGGAAGAATGAAAAGGATAATCTAACAATTGATCTTTCAGAATTAAATTTCAGGGATAAAGATTTGGATCAAGAAGAGGTTAGAACCAAATATCATTTTAATGATTTAAAAATATTTGTAATTTTCTATAATATTATAGTTGCTATTTCAGAAAAAAAGTCAATATTTTTTTTCTCCCTTTAAACATGTGGATGAAAATAACCCAATCGCTTGAGCTATCACTGTTGTATCCCAGCATCTGAGCCAGGAGCCAGAGCTGAGAATTGAACTCAAGCGCAGTGGTGTGAATGCAAGCTTATCTATTTACTTACTTGCTTACTTACTTTACTTACTTACTTACTTATTTGAAAGTCAGGGTTACAGAGAGAGAGGGAGACAGATCTTCCACCTGCTTGGTTCACTCCCCAAATGGCTGCAGCAGCTGCGCCAGGCTGAAGCCAGGAGCCAAGTTCTTTCTCTTGGTTTCCCACATGGGTGGCAGGGGCACAAGCACTTGGGTCACCCTCCGCTGCTTTTCCTAGATCATTATCAGGGAGCTGGATCAGAATTGGAGCAGCCAGGACTCCAACCAGCATGTATATGGGAAGTGTGTATCACAGGTAGTGCCTTTACCCGCTATACGATAACTCTGGGCCATGATGGAGGCATCTTAACTGCTAAGCCAAATGCCCTCTCCTCAAGTACTTTTCATCCTGTAACTTTTTTCTTACTTATAAAAATGTTTCATTTTTATTATGAAAAACATAGTAAATTTTAAAAAAAGAAAGAAATTCATTAAACCAGATCTCACTATTCAAAATAATTTCTTATAACACTTTAATGTGTTTCCTTCTAGTACTTTTTCTATACATACATTATTTCTTTTATAATTAAAAATATGAATAATAACAGCAATATACCTATGCACTGACCCTCCCAATGAAGTTTATCATATTTGTTTCCTATATTTTAAATAGGTAAAGCATAGTTCCCTCCCCAATCTAATTTCTCTCCCTTCTTCACTAGAGGCATCCACTATTACTATGAATTCATATTTTATCTATTTTTGTACTCTTTACACTGATATATTATTATATCAATGTATGGTATCTTTATACAATTGATTTTGTCTTATTATTAGTCTTTTATTCTTGCAAACAGTGCTGTAATGAACATTCTTGAGCCTCTCCTTTTTGTGTATTTGCAAGTTTATTTATCTTTATGAAGTGGAGATCACATTGTAGGTTCCTCTGTGAATTCTACATCACTTCATTTATATTATAAAAATGTGTTGGCCAGTATAACTCTGTGCATACTAATTGTGTCAGAGAAATAATGTGATTGCTATATTACTTTGGATTCAGTACCATATCCATAGATACCTCCTTTTTATTATTTCATTTTGCTTGACGTTAGTTTTTTTTTTTTTCATTTTGCTTGATGTCATGTTTTTTTTTTTATCTTTTAATTTTTTTATTTTTATTTTTTTGACAGGCAGAGTTAGACAGTGAGAGAGAGAGAGAGAGAAAGGTCTTCCTTTTTCCATTGGTTCACCCCACAAATGGCCGCTGCGGCCGGCCCACTGCGCCGATCCGAAGCCAGGAGCCAGGTGCTTCATCCTGGTCTCCCATGCGGGTGCAGGGCCCAAGCACTTGGGCCATCCTCCACTGCACTCTCGGGCCACAGCAGAGAGCTGGACTGGAAGAGGAGCAATCGGAACAGAATCCAGCGCCCCAACCAGGACTAGAACCCAGGGTGCTGGCGCCGAGAGTGGAGGATTAGCCAAGTGAGCCACGGCGCCGGCCATCTTTTTTTTTTTTTTTTTTTTATGATTTATTTATTTGTTTGAGAGAGTTACAGAGAAGGAGAGAGAGAGAGAGATCTTCCATCTGCTGATCCACTCCCAAAATGGCCGCAATGGCCAAGGCTGGGCCGAGCCAAAGCCAAGAGCCAGGAGCTTCATCCCCAACTCCCATGAGGATGCTTGGGCCATCTTCTGCTGCTTTCCCATGTGCATTAGCAGGGAGCTGGATCAGAAGCAGAGCAGCTGGGACTCAAACTGGTGCCCATATAAAATGCCAGCATTGCAGACTGAAGCTTTACCCACTACACGCTGGCATCTTGGTGTCAGATTTTAAAAAGTGATTTTATATTATATATATAAATGAAAACAATCAAGATGTCTTACATTCTTATTTTTATCCTGCTTTTAAAATGTAAGCATCATATTCTGAGAGTTTGCTCATTAAAATAGTTAATGTTGAAGCATATTCATTTAAAAAGTATATCATTAATATTAAATAACTTATAGAATATCCAGATTGATTCTTACTGAATTAGTCATTCCAACCTCTGTGAAATCTTTCTTTGATTTTTTTTTCCAACTCATTTGTATTTCAGTGATATTAGGAAAATAATTTATTAAGCAATTTTTTAAAAATGATTTATTTATTTATTTATTTGAAAGCTGAGTTGATTCAAAGCCAGATCCAGGAGCTTCCTCCGGGTGTCCCACAGGGGTACAGAAGCCAAAGACCTTGGACCATCTTCTACCACCTCCCCAGGCCATAGCAGAGAGCTGGATCAGAAGTGAAGCAGCTGGGACTTGAACCCATATGGGATGCCAGCACTTCAGGCACTGACTTTACCTGCTATGCCACAGCACTGGCCCCTGTTAAGCAATTTAATTCAACCAGTATAATTAGTCATTGTGCCTAGTGCTGGAGATACTGTAGTAATTGATATTTAAGATTCTTCCTCCCAAGGAGCTTACAACACAGTAGGTTGTTTATAAACACCCAAGTGCTGAAATCTGTATTTATATTATGTACATATATATCAGTGTATCCATTTGTCAGTACTAGACTAGAGAATGGCTAACCAGGTATGGTTAGTGGAACTTAAAATATAAGGATAACTCTAAAAAAAAAAAAAATATATAAGGATAACTCTTACTAATATAAAGAACTTATATTATTTTATAAAATTAATTTTTTTTTATTTTTTCTTAGATGCAGAGCTCTCTTCGGTCCCTTCGTAACAGCGCAGCGAAGAAAAGAGCTAAACTGAGCGGCAGTACTTCTGATCTTGAAAGCCCTGATTCTGCACTGAAGCTAGACTTGACTATGGACTCCCCATCTCGATCTTCCTCTCCTAACATCAGCTCTTACAGTGAAAGTGGAGTTTATAGCCAAGAATCATTGACTTCTTCTCTCTCTACAACTCCCCAGGGGAAAAGAATAATGTATTTCATGCTTTCATATATTAAATGAATGTTCATCTATAATTTGTGGCCTAGGGTTCTAATATATTTGGAAAAGACAAAAACATTATTTTTCGGTTTTCCAAATGTCATAATTCTCTTAAAATACAAGGGAAAAGTTTACAGATATTGCCTTGTTTGGCTTTGATTTGGAGTTGGGGTAGATAGAGAAAACAGAATCCCATTTGGAACAACCAAATTAATATTAACCGTATTCCCAATTTTCATTTTTTCCTAATATATATCCTAATATTCTTTGTCCATTAGCTGTTTTTTGGACCTTGCCAATTGACATATAGCTAATATTACTGTTTTCATTTTAAACTCAATTCCAATTTCTTTTAATTTATGGATAAGTTCCGTCCAGCTGTTTGTTAATTATATTACTTTGTAGAGGCTCAGGGCTCCATACCATAGTTCTCACAGCTCTCTCAGGAGTCTCCCTATTGTAGAGTTCTGGGCACGCCAGCGAATTATTTTCTTGCCTATTTCTGGCTAATTGTGAATTAATAAAATGAATAGAGAACGTGTAATGTAAGTTTTTGAGCAGCTCTATATCTCAAATGCTTATTGAAATTGCTTTGTTTTGTTGTAGGGCAGATATATTTCCAACATTTGCATCAAAACTTTGTCCAAGACTTTCTTCAGCAAAAAAGAAAAGCACTCACATTTCTGAACAAAGTCCCAGTGCAGGTATTCTGTGACTGTTTTATAAATGAGATTTAAGAAAAATGTGATTTTTTAAAATGGTGTCTAAAGAATAACAAGTACATTTTGTGTTTAGAATTTTTCTTGTTACCAATTAAGACTAATCATTTTTAACTCCCTAAGAGGCCATTTTGAGAAGAATAAATGTTATTTTTGAAAGAAAAAGTATTCA
The DNA here is from genome assembly GCF_964237555.1 of Oryctolagus cuniculus. NCBI lineage: Eukaryota > Metazoa > Chordata > Mammalia > Lagomorpha > Leporidae > Oryctolagus > Oryctolagus cuniculus. The sequence continues at coordinate 30,899,387 of NC_091443.1, read as the reverse complement.
AAATATTTATTTATCTGAATCAATGATCTCCATTTAAGCCATAAGGATACCTGTCCCGGGCTCCTACGCTGAGATGTTTTGATTTAGATGGTACAGGGTTCAACCTGGCTGTGAAGTTTTGAAAACTCTCCAGATGATTCTAATGTACAACATAGTTTGGGAACCACTGGGTATCACAAAATATAATAGCTAACTTGTCAACTACTAGTGGTAACTATAAGTTAACTGGTGTTTTTGAAGTAATATATACTTTATGTAGTTTATGTTTATCCTGTTTTTAAAATTTTGTGAATTTTAAGCTCTAAGTCTATAATTTTATAACATCACTTCTCAGAAAGCAGATTTAAAAATTAGTGATCAATTAGAAAAAGTACTTGAACCAAAATCTACTTAGAATGGGACCTGAATGTTGTTCTTTATGATTAGTAAAATTATGTTGTATTGGAAATGAATTGTAATAAATTGAGGTATGATACTCATTGTTCTAGGATCTCAATATAAAAGTGTTAACAACTTTAAAGCTACTTTACATTTTAATTTCCTTTCTAAATAGCTCTATATGCATGTGACTGTTAAGGTTTTTTATTTCCTCCTCTTAGGTATATCTGAATTTGATCCCTTGTTTAATTCCCACTACCATGGCTCTAGTTCACACTCTTCCTCATTTCTTACCTATTTAGCCTGCTAAGTGTTCTCAGTTTTAGTCTGCCCAACAGTGAAAATCTGACTATGTTGACCAGTCAGCATTCTTTCAGAGTGTATTTCCATGATCTGCTCCCTCCATACCTCACCAACCTCATTTTTTTAAAAAAGAAAATTTTTGGGCTGGCACTGCCTGCAGTGCCAGCATCCCATAGAGGCACCAGTTTAAGTCCTGGCTGTTTTACTTACAATCTGGCTCTCTTCTATGGCCTGGGAAAGCAATAGAAGATGGCCCAAGTCTTTGGGGCCCTGCACGCACGTGGGAGACCCAGAAGAAGCTCCTGGCTCATGGCTTCAGATTGGCACAGCTCCGGCCATTGCGGGCATCTGGGGAGTGAACCACTAGATGGAAGACTTCTCTCTCTCTCTCTGCCTGTGACTTTCTGTAACTCTGACTTTCAAATAATAAATAAATAAATATTTTATTTTAAATATAAATATTTGAAATATAACTCTGCCTTTCAAATATAATAAATAAATTTAAAATAAATATTTATTTATTTATTTATTTTATTTGAAAGGCAGAGTTACAGAGATAGAGGGAGAAACAGAGAGAGAGAAAGATGGAGAGATCTCCATCCACTGGTTCACTCCCCAAATGGCCACAGAAACCCAATAACTTGAGCCATCACCACTGTCTCCTGGGATCTGCATTAGCTAGAAGCTGGTGTTAGGAGCTAGAGCCACATATCAAACCCAGGTACTCCAATATGGGATGCAGGTGCTAACCAGCGTCTTAACCAGTAGGCTAAATGCCTGCTCCAGAAATCTGTATTTTTAACAAATAATTTAGTTATTTCTAGGAATAAGTTTTGGAAAGATTGCTATTTTTGAGTTCACTATAAGATAGTCTTAATTAAACTTAATATTCTGTCAATCCCTCTAATTTGCTGATGGTTTTGTATTTTATAAATTTGTATTTGTTTTCTTTTCAGTGGGCAATTGATTTCTACAGATTTATCATACTTCAACTGGTAAAACATAAAAATGATAATAAATATCATTTGAAGCTGAAAGCAAAAATAGCAATTATGTAAAAATTGTAAATTCAAACTATCTATAAAAGTATTTCCCATAAGGATTTCCACATATATCCTACCACTACTTGCTATAGAAAATTGTGCTATATTTCTTAAATTATGTTACTGTAAGCTTTTTCTTGTAGCATTATATTAGTGTTACCTATTAATAGAAAGTATTTCTACCCAGTCAGTATCTTTATGAAGTAACTAAGAGTCTTTATGAAGTAACTAAGAATTTAGGAAGATATCCATGTTATTTTCAGAAATACTTTTTTGATACTATCAGATATTTCTTTGATCTTTTCCCTCTTAACTTAGTACCCTTTATTCTGTAAAACTTTCTAGCTTAGCAATTATCAGCCATTTCTTCTCCCCACCTCCCATTTTTTGTGTATTAAAATACATTATTAGGCTGGCGCTGCAGCTCACTAGGCTAATCCTCCACCTTGCGGCGCCGGCACACCGGGTTCTAGTCCCGGTCGGGGCGCCGGATTCTGTCCCAGTTGCCCCTCTTCCAGGCCAGCTCTCTGATGTGGCCAGGGAGTGCAGTGGAGGATGGCCCAAGTGCTTAGGCCCTGCACCCCATGGGAGACCAGGGTAAGTACCTGGCTCCTGCCATCAGATCAGCGTGGTGCGCTGGCCACAGCGCACCGGCCGCGGCGGCCATTGGAGGGTGAACCAACGGCAAAGGAAGACCTTTCTCTCTGCCTCTCTCTCACTGTCCACTCTGCCTGTCAAAAAAAAAAAATTATTAAAAACAGTGTATATTTGCATGTATATATACACACACACACACATAAGATTTAATTTATTCATTGGAAAGGCAGAGTGAAAGGAAGAAAGGGAGTGGCATACAAAGAAAATGATCTTCCATCTGCTAGTTTATTTTTCAAGTGCCCACAACAGCCAGGGCCAGGCTGAAGCAAGGAACCCCAAGCTGCATCCAGGTCTTCCACATACTTGGTATCCCACATTAGGGACCCAAGTACTTGGGTATCATCCACTGCCTTTTTAGGTACATTAGTAGGAAGCTGTTTCAGAAGCATGGAGTCGCTGGGACTTAGACCAGCACTTCAATATGGGATGTAACCATTGCAAATGGCAGCTTGACTCACTGCACCACAAAATCTGTTCCATCAAAAACAAAGCATATTTTATTATTGCTTAATAGCTTACTTAGAAGCTGTATATAAGAATGGACAGTGCCTCAAATTTAATTTATTGCCTAGAATTTTTCATGTAATAGACATTCAAATATGGACTAAAAATTTTGTTAAAAGGAAGCATACAGTAGGGCTTTGCTTTTGTTTTATTTTTATTTGGGCATATAATAATATTTGAGTATTTACAATATGCTAGGTACTGTACTAAGCCCTTTTATATGTTATCTTCCTTTAATACTGACAACGGTTCTCAAAAAGGTACTACTATTATCCCTATTTCACAATTAAGATTAAGTGTCTTAAAAAAAAAAAAAAAAAGATTAAGTGTCTTGTCCACATTCTCTCAACAGTTTAAGTGGCAGTGCTGTAATTTAAGGCAGGGGAGCATGATTCCAGATCCTGAGCTCTTGATCACTATGTGTTTACTGTCTCCCCAGCTGAGCCAGTTATACATCTATTAGAAGGGAGCTAAAGAAAGGAAAAATGGAAGAAAATAGTCATTTCTACCATGGTTTTAAAATTTTGGATTAATTTTTTTCTTAATATACAGTTAAAAGTGACATTTACACATTAAATGCTTGCCAATTTTTTAAACATATGTATTTGATTATCTCTTTCAAACGTTTCATTTTATATTTCATTGTAAGGGCTATTTTAAGAAATATTATGATATAAATGTTCTTATCTGCTAGGAAGATAAAATTCCCACATATGTTCTACCAGTTATAATAGCAAATTGTGCTACATTTCCTGAATGATGTTACAGTAAACATTTTTGCTATAACTCAAAGTATATGACTATGCTGTTATAATTTTTAATTTTATGTTAGTGATCCTTTTAAAAGGTTAAAAGTTTAGATACCTAACATAATACTAAGTCATTCAAATATTTATTTTACTTTATAGGGAATGCAACATCCAGTGTAAGCATAATTGGTCAACGTATGAACTATGGGTTTGGATGTGGTGATTTTGAAGATGATAGGTCACATGACATTTCACCTAGTGCTTTAAAAATACAAAATAAGGAACACTCAAGACATTCTAAGCATACAAAAGGTTGGTAAATTTTATGACAAGTTAATTTTTAAGATTGAATATCTCTAAATCAGAATCCCCCCTCAATATACTGACAAAGAAATGAGAATTCTGTTTTGAGGTTTTTAATTTTACCTTCTGCTTGTTTGTTACTTAAATAATTTGCCAAATAGGAAAACTCATAAATTCCATACTGGTTTTTGAACTTACCTGAGGAGCCAGTGAAAGCAAGCCACTGCTCATGAAATTAAAATGAGGGAAACCTTGCAGACCAATACCTTAAGGTACACTGGCACTTGCGTGCATGCACATGTGGGCGCACACACACACACACTCACAAGCACACACACAGTTTTTGTAAGACTTTTTGCCTCTAATATGGGGTGGAGGAAATTATGTGAGTAAATGACTTCCAGGTTCTCAGTTACATTGTAACCATGGAATAAAGCTTTGGAAATGGAAATAACATTTTCTTGTGGTAGAACCTGGGAAAGTTTCTTTGTTATAGTTATCCATTATAAACATTATATATATGTTTTCTTTTTAATTAGAAGCAAGTAGTATGTCAGTGACTGCCCTATCCATTTTTTTTTTTTTTTTTTTTTTTTGACAGGCAGAGTGGACAGTGAGAGAGAGACAGAAAGAAAGGTCTTCCTTTTGCCGTTGGTTCACCCTCCAACCATGGCCGCGGCCGGCGCACTTGGGCCATCCTCCACTGCACTCCCGGGCCATAGCAGAGAGCTGGCCTGGAAGAGGGGCAACCGGGACAGAATCCGGTGCCCCGACTGGGACTAGAACCCGGTGTGCTGGTGCCACAGGCGGAGGATTAGCCTATTGAGCCGTGGTGCCGGCTGCCCTATCCATTTTTTCAGATAGTCTATTACAGCTGTATTAAAAAAAAATCCCCTTAGGGTAAAAAGAATTATGTTGAAGGATATAAATAAGAGGTACTTCCAAAAGCTCATGGAAAATTGAATTACAAGATACATTTATTTTGGTGTAAAAGCTTTCAAATTATGCATTTTAAAATAATATGCATTTATTTTCCATGAGCGTTTTTAAAGTACCCTTGTCTTTAAATAAATAATTAGAAGCCATTTGTCATTAAGCCTTATAATCTAAAATAAGTAAGGAGCTGTCATTGTATGTGTTTTTGTAGCAGCTGAGAAGATCACCTGTGGTACTTTGTTATTTCTGATCATCTTACATCATTTATGGGCAGACAGCGATTTAAGGCATCTACATTGTTTCATGGAAGTAACCCAAATTGGTAAAAAGGAACTTAATTAAAAAATTTTTCTTGGTAAATTTCTTAAAATTTAATCTATGATATAATTCAATTTCTGTCCTATATGGCAGCAATAAATTGCCCATTGTTTATATAAAATTGAAAGATGCATTTTTCTCTGTTATCCATTTTATTTCTCATGTAAAGAAACTCAGGGACAAAAATATTTTTTCTTAAAAACAACTCATATCCTGACACTAAAATGTAAATGTAAATGTTTTTCCTTTTAAAAATTGCTTTGTGGGCCAGTGTTGTGGCATAGCAGATTCAGCTGCCACTTGCCATGTTGGAATCCAATTCAGTGCAGCTTCATGTCCCAGCTACTCCATTTCCAATCTAGCTCCCTGCCAGTGCATCTGAGAAAGCAACGGAAGATGGCCCAAATGCTTGAGTCCCTGACACCCACACGGGAGACCTGGATAAAGTTCCTGGTTCCTGGCTTCAGCCTGGACCATACCCCGGCCATTGTGGCCATTTGGGGAATGAACCAGCAGATGGAAGGTCTCACTTTCTCTTTCTGTCTTTTCTTCCTCTCTAACTCTGCCTTTCAAATAAACAAGCAAATCTTTTTTAAAAATTTGCTTGAAATAATTGCTAAGAAAGTCCATTTCTTGCTAGTGACATCCTGTTTGGTTTCTTCACCCTAATTTTGTTTATTTGAGATACAGAGATTGTTCTCAACCATTAGTTCACTCCCTGGTTGCCTCAATAGTTGGGACTGGTTCATGGCTGATTTTTTTTTTTTTTTTTTTTGACAGGCAGAGTGGACAGTGAGAGAGAGAGACAGAGAGAAAGGTCTTCCTTTGCTGTTGGTTCACCCTCCAATGGCTGCCGCGGCCGGCGCGCTGCGGCCGGCGCACCGCGCTGATCCGATGGCAGGAGCCAGGATCCAGGTGCTTTTCCTGGTCTCCCATGGGGTGCAGGGCCTAAGCACTTGGGCCATCCTCCACTGCACTCCCTGGCCACAGCAGAGAGCTGGCCTGGAAGAGGGGCAACCGGGCATGACTGATATTGATAGACAGAATTTAATCTGAATCTCCTAAATGGGTGGCAGGAACCAAATACTTGAGCTACCAACACTGCCTCCCAGGATCCACATTAGCAGGAAGCTGGAGTGAGAAACAAGAGTTAGGTTTCAAACCCAGTACTCCAATTTAGGATGCAGGATACTAGGCCAAATCCTCATGTCTAGTGACATCCTCTTTTGGATAGCAGAATCTAAACATATTTACATATTTTGGCCAGCAGTTAATTCTAAAATAGAAAATTACATGACATTTAAGTTTCCCAGTTTAAAACAAATACCTGCTAGATCTGTCTTAGCAACAGGAGCAAAAATACTCAAAAGCAAACTTTGCTTCCTTTCTGTACCCACTCCTTTTTCTTTCTTATCCATTTTTATTTGCAGCATTACCATTCTCCCAGTTATGGAAGCTTAAATCTTTGGAGTTGGGGTGGATGTTGTGGCGTAGTGGGTTAAGCTGCCACTTCGGAGACCCATATTCATACAGTATTGCTGGTTCAAGTTCTTGCTACTACGCTTCTGACCCAGTTCACTGCTAATGCTCCTGGGAAGCAGCAGATACTGGCTCAAGTACTTGAGTTCCTGCCACCCACATGGAGTTCCTGACGCCTTGCTTAGCCCTAGCTGTTGTAGCTATTTGGGAAGTGAATCAGCAAATGGAAGATTTCTCTTCCTTGCTCGCTTTGTGTTTATGTGTGACTCTACCTTTCAAATAAATAATTTTAAAAGAAACCACAACTTTTAAGAGTCATCTTTACATACTTCTTACCTTCCAAGTTCAAGCACTGAACAGTTTCTTCTCAGTCTAACTTAATCTATATCCTGCCACAGTTGTATTTTGGGCCTTCATGACCTCTTCTGAATAATTACAATAGCCTTCTGATAAGACTTCTCTTATTTTCATCCCTTTTAAATATAGGTTGTATATTCATATTCTAGAATTTTCTTTCTAAAATAATCATCTGTTTGAAACTCAAAATTTTTCATAGTTCCCTATTTCCCAGAGAACTGCAGTGTAACTTTTTTTTTTTTTTCTAAAGAGTTATAGAGAGAGGTAGAGACAGAGAGAAAGTGGTTTTCCATACACTGGTTCACTCCCCAAATAGCTACAATGGCCGAGCTGAGCTGATCCGAAGCCAGGAGCTTCTTCTGATCTCCCATGTGGATCCAGGGACCCAAGAACTTGGACCATCTTCCACCACTTCCCCAAGCCATCAGCGTGTGGTGGTTTGGAGGTGGAGCAACCAGGACTTGAACCAGCGCCCATATGGGATGCCAGCACTGCAGGTCAGGGCTTTAACCCATTGTGCCACAGCATGGGACCCTCCAGTGTAACTTTTTAAGACCCTTAATAAATTATCTCAGCTTAACTTTATACATTACCTCTTACTATTTTTTCTCTCATGCCCCATGTTCTAGTTCTCCTAATATTAGAAATTTTCTTAGTTTGTTCTTAGTTTGTAAACTAAGGGCCTATATGCCCTTTCTCAATCTTTTTTTTTTTTTTAAGATTTATTTATTTATTTGAAAGTCAGAGTTACACAGAGAGAGAAGGAGAGCCAGAGAAAGAGAGGTCTTCACTCCCCAACTGGCCCCAACATCCAGAGCTGTGCTGATCCGAAGCCAGGAGCCAGGAGCCAGGAGCCAGAAGTTTCCTTTGGGTCTTCCCATGGGAGCACAGGGGCCAAGGGACTTGGGCCATCTTCTAGAAAGCTGGATCAGAAGTGGAGCAGCTAGGACTTGATTGGGTGTCCAAATGGAATGCCGGCACTGCAGGTGGCAGCTTTACTTGCTGCATCACAGAGCCAGCCCCAACCCTTTCTTAATCTTAATGTGTCCAAATCATATCTTTTTAAATTCTAGCTTTTTAAGCTTTCAGATTTCTTTTTAAATATCTATCTATTTGAAAGTCAGAGTTACACAGAGAGAGAAGGGGAGGCAAAGAGAGAGGTCTTTCATCTTCTGGTTCATTCCCCAACTGGCCGCAACAGCCGGAGCTGCACCAATCCAAAGCCAGGAGCCAGGAGCCTCCTCTGGGACTCACATATGGGTGCAGGGGCCCAAGGACTAGGGCCATCCTCTACTGCCTTCCCAGGCCATGCAGAGAGCTGGATGGGAAGAGGAGCAGCCAGGACTAGAACCGGCGTCTACAAGGGATGCCAGTGCAACAGGCAAAGGATTAACATACTGTGCCACAGCACTGGCCCCAGCTTTCTTTTTTCTTTCTTTTTTAAGATTTATTTATTTATTTATTTATTTGAAAGAGAGTTGGAGAGGTAGAGACACAGAGAGAGGTCTTCCATCCGCTGGCTCACTCCCCAGATGGCCGCAACGGCCACGACTGTGCTGATCTGAAGCCAGGAGCCAGGAGCCAGGAGCTTCCTCTGGGTCTCCCATGTGGGTGCAGGGGCCCAAGGACTTGGCCCATCCTATACTGCTATCCCAAGCCATAGTAGAGAGCTGGATTGGAAGAGGAGCGGCCAACACCACGGCTCACTAGGCTAATCCTTGGCCTTGCGGCACCGGCACACCAGGTTCTAGTCCCGGTCGGGGCGCCGGATTCTGTCCCGGTTGCCCCTCTTCCAGGCCAGCTCTCTGCTGTGGCCCGGGAGTGCAGTGGAGGATGGCCCAAGTGCTTGGGCCCTGCACCCCATGGGAGACCAGGTTAAGTACCTGGCTCCTGCCATCGGATCAGCGTGGTGCGCCGGCCGCAGCGTGCCAGCCACGGCGGCCATTGGAGGGTGAACCAATGGCAAAAGGAAGACCTTTCTCTCTGTCTCTCTCTCTCACTGTCCACTCTGCCTGTCAAAAAAATAAAAAAAAAAAATAATAAATTAAAAAGAAAAAAGAAGAGGAGTGGCAGGACTAGAACCGGTGCCCATATGAGATGCTGGCGCTTCAGGCCAGGGCTTTAACCTGCTGCACCACAGCACTGGCCCCTGGCCCCAGCTTTCAGTTTCCTAATTTTCCTTCTTGTGTTCCCTCATCCTACCTTACAATGTGTTACCTATTTATGCATGCCTATTCTTTTATATAAAATTATAAGTTTCTCAAGAGTAAAGATGGTCATCTTCATATCTGTTATAATTTGTATATAATCATGGTCATTGACCACATGTGATATGAATAAGGTAGTGATTAGTTAATAAAGCTAATAGTGGAGCTTGAGTAGAATTACTCAAAATTGGCATATCCTTAAATAATCAGTTAAACTAATATTGAGTGTAATGCTGAAGGGAATAAAAAGACTTCCAAAATAAGCACTGGCCATGAGTGGCGGATGGATTCATTTTGTAAGAAACTTCAGACTATTTTAGGCTTAGATCTCAGAATTGTCTCTTCTCAGACCTTTTCTCTGCTGGGTGTCCCTCTGAGTCTGCCCGTTATCTACATTCTAGCCTAGAACCCAGTTCATGACTTGAGAAGATGGTAAATGATGAATGCTTGAAGTGTTAGTAAACCAGATCTCATTTGTTAATATTTTCTCTTGTATTTGAATCAATTAAAATAAAACAAAATCATATGTATTATTTGTGTTTACAGAAGCATTGAAATGTATTTTTCTTTATATTGTACACTTGACTTAATGAGTAATATTTCTTCACACATTTTTAATTTTAGAAGAAAATGTAGTTGTAAAAAATATAAGTACATTAAAAATTATTAGTTAATGTGAATTTTTTTTTGACAGGCAGAGTTAGACAGTGAGAGAGAGAGAGACAGAGAGAAAGGTCTTCTTTCTGTTGTTTCACCCCCCAAATGGCCGCTGCGGCCAGCACTGCGCCGATCCGAAGCCTGGAGCCAGGTGCTTCCTGCTGGTCTCCCATGTGGGTGCAGGGCCCAAGTACTTGGGCCATCCTCCACTGCACTCCCAGGCCACAGCAGAAAGCTGGACTGGAAGAGGAGCAACCAGGACAGAATCTGGCGCCCTGACTGGGACTAGAACCCGGTGTGCCGGTGCCGCAGGCAGAGGATTAGCCTAGTGAGCCGCAGCACCAGCCCAGTTAATGTGAATTTTATAAGTGAGGTTAAGTTAATTAAAGATAACATGACTTTTGTATTTTTTCCTTGTGAGACTTTTAAAAATGTTACATTTGTGGACTTTTGAGCCAATTGTTCCACTGTTCCTATTTGCTGCAGAACACTTTTCTGGGCTACCCTATGTATCTTTTCGTTGGTGTGTGCTCTGTAGGTGTACACTAATTTTTATTATTACAAGCTATATTTTAGAAGCTATATATATAAGCTAGATTTATATACATATACAAGCTACATATATATATGAAAAATGATCCATTTCCATGAGTTTCTTTCTTTAATCTTTGCTTTGCTCACACAATTCAAAATGAAATTTTGAATTATTATTCAAAAGTAGCCTTAGGAATTTGGACCCGCATGGGAGACTGGGAAGAGGCACCCTGCTCCTGGCTTCAGATTGGTGCAGCGCCAGCCGTGGTGGCCACTGGGGGAGTGAACCAACAGAGGGAAGACCTTTCTCTCTGTCTCTGTCTCACTGTCTATAACTCTCTCTCTGTATCTCTCTCTCACTATCTAACTCTGCCTGTCAAAAACAAAACAAAAAACAAAAAAAACACTATTTTTAAAACTGTTAGCCTTAGCAGGTTAGCAAAACAATCTATCTGCTTTTTTTTAAGAAATCAATTATTTAATTGACTTAATATTTAACTGTTTTTCCTTCATAGATCCTAAATTAATTTTTTTATATTTTACTTTTCATTTTGTCTATCTTGATGGCATTGTGCCATGCACTATACCATGGTCTGAGAGAGAATGATAACCAAAACTAGACATTGGTCCTCTCTGTAAGGTGTCTAATTGGAATGAGATTAATTAAATAATTAGAAACTGAGATGAAAGCTAACTTAGAAAAATACTGGTTTCAGTGAGATTGGCCTAATTTATTTTCAGGTATCTAAGGATTTCCTTCATGATTACCCTTTTATTGCTTAAATTTTCATGTCATGATTATTTGCTGTCTCTACCAGCTTTAACCTTAGTGTGTGTAAACTCTTTTTCTCTAGTGCCTAGTCTATACCTGGTATTCTAATTATAAATATATATTGAATTAGTGAACATGTATGCATAAATATGTTGTAAATTCTTTGTATGAAATAATTTTCAGTTTTAAGAGACCATGTTACAGTATCCTAAAGTACTATATATATATGTTTCTTTAATTTTCTTATTTCTTTTTTTCTTTTCATAGGATTTACAGGGCCATCGTCAAATTTGCAACAGATTTCTAATTTTGACTTCACATCCACAAACACCTTATCAGAAGACTCTGTAGTAGTTGTTGGAAAAGGTATTTCAATGTTGTTGACCTTTTTAATTGTATTTATTCTCCTCATGTAAAGCAAAATAAATAAGTAAAGGATGGAGAAGAGTGTGATTCAAGTGTTAAAAAGAACTTCTGTTTATAAAAAAAGTATTGAGTTGAATAAAATAGAAGTGAATACTCACTTTCACCTTCCCGTCATCTTATAAGCCTGTAGTAAATTCATGCAAGTAGTTTTCTGAGAGATGTATCATAAATAGCTTCGGTTTAGATGCTTCTTTTTTAAAAAGGGATCTGTCTATCTAGATAAATAGAAAGAGAAAGAGGAGGAAAGAGAGAGAATTCTCCTACCTGCTGGTTCACACCCCAAATACCTGTAAGAGTTACAAGAGGACCAGGCAGATACTGGGAGCTGGGAACTCAAACCAAGTCTCCCACAGGGATGGCAGAGACCCAGCCACTTGAGTCAGTACTGCTGTCTCCCGGGTGCACATTAAGGGGAACCTGGAATTGGAAGTGGAGCTACATCTGAACCTAAGCACTCCAACAGGGGATGTGGGCATCTTTAGCAGCATCTTAACATCACATCAAATGCTTACCACTAGATATTTCTAAAACAATTTCAAGATGGCTAAGATAGCTTTAGCATTGTTTAAATTGTTAGTCCTTGTTCATAAAGACATTATAATCAACATAAATTAATATAATATATTAACTCCCATAAAAAATCTAGGCAAATCAAAATTTACTCCTATCAAATATTTTAGGGGGACTAGGGAACCTTTACCAGTTTTTTTAATTGAAAACTGAGAATATGGTATATGCCCTGAAGGCATCATCTTATTTTTGATTAATGAAACAGAATAAAGTTCCTTTTTTGGGGGAAGGTCTATTTTATGTATTTGAAAGGCAGAGTTAAGAGCGAAAGGGAGAGAGACAGAGAGAGCTTCTGTCTGCTGGTTCACTCCCCAAATGGCCACAATGGCTAGGGCTGGGCTAGGCCAAAACCAGGAGCCGGGAGCTTCTCCTGGGTCTACCACATGGGTGCAGGGCCCCCAGAATGTGGGTCATCCTCTGCTGCTCTCCCAGGTACATTAGCAAGGAGCTGGACCAGAAGTGGAGCAGCCAGTGCTCGAATCGGCACCCATATGGATGTCGGCACTGCAGGCGGTACCTTAACCCACTATACCACAACGCTGTCCCTGAATAAAATTCTTGAAACTCCTAACTTATTTGCTTGATAGTCTCATTAGGTTATTTAAGACACACACACATTTCACTCTTCCTACCTTCCCAACCCCCTTCCAGGGGCCAGCATTGTGTTGCAGTGGGTTAAGCCACCTCTTTCAACACTGGCATGCCATATTGGAGTGCTGATTGAAATCCTGGCTACCCTGCTTCTGATCCATCTCACTGCTGAAGGCAGCAGAAGATGGCTCAAGTAACTGGGCCCTGCCACCAGTGCTGGAGACCACAATGAAGTTTCTAGCTGCTGGCTTCCATCTGTTCTAGATCTAAGTAGTGAAACCATTTGAGTCGTGAACCAATGGATGAAAAATCTCTGTCTCAGTCTTTCTCTCTCTCTCTCACTCTGCCTTTTCAATCAATCTTTTTAAGAAAGACTGTACTCAAGTTGGCTCCAGCCTACTCTTGCGTACTTATTTTCTATTTGACTTGTGCCTTGCCAACTTATTCCTGCTTTGTACTTGTTCAGCTCTACATATAAATATCCATACCTTTCTTCCTTGTCTGTCAAAATCCGTCGTGTCTTTTAATCCTAGTTCAAATAATTCTTGAGACCATCTTTTTTTTTTTTTTAGAAGATTTATTTAGAGAGAGAGAACGAGGGAAAGATAGATCTTCTATCCACTGGTGTACTGGTGTACTCTTCCATCCACTGGTTCACTCCTCAAACAGCCACCACAGCCAGGACTGAGCCAGGCTGAAGCCAGGAACCAGGGACTTCTTCCCATTCTCCCACGCCCAAGCACTTGGACCATCCTCTGCTGCTCTCCCAGGTGCATTAGCAGGGAGCAGCCAGGACTCGAACTGGCACCCATATGGGATGCTGGCACTGCAGATGGTGGCTTAACCCTCTACGCATAGCACCGGCCCCTTGAAACCATCTTAAACTTCCCTGTGAACTAAGCCCTTAGCAATATATACACTTTCCACTTGATATTATCATAAATTACCTCTGTCACCTCTTGTGGGTGTTTGCTTTTATCTTTTATAACACCTTAAAATGTCTTTCTTTCTGACTATATTTTTTGCTTCTTGAAGGAAAGGCCTTTGACGGGAACTTATCCAGAGTGCCATCACATCAGTGCTTAATGACTGTTTGGTGATTGATTTCAGGTGTATTTGGAAATCCAAATTCAGTACCAGCAACCAGCAGCCAGTCAGTGGTATCTTCTGTGGAAAATGGAGATGTATTTTCAATTAAACAGAGTATTGACCCACCATCAGGGATTTATGGAAAAGCAGTACAGCAAAGTATTCCATCGTATCTTGATGTTGAGAATGAAAAAGATGTAAGATTGTTATTAATTATTAAGATAAATTGAAGCCTACAGTAAGTCATTATTTGGGGTCTGTCAGATATGAAGTGGTAGAAGTATTTTGATTAAAATTTTTAATCTTATTGTAGTTGAAATTTCTGATCCTTAATTATTTAAATAATTTAAATAATATATCTGTATTCTTCTTTCTCATTAAATAAATGTGTTTCCATTCTGGTGATAAACTACTATAGTTTGGGGTTTTTTTCTCTTTTTTTTTCTACTTCTATAGTTTATAATACAAATGTATGTATGTTGCATTCAGTAATTTTCTAGGATACATACAAGTAGTGACACAAATTTAATTGGATAATAGCAGTGTGTAATTCTGTAGATTTTAAGATCTCTGGGGCCTGGCACTGTGGGGCAGTAGGTTAATCCTCTTCCTGTGGTGCTGGCATCCCATCTGGGCACCAGTTCTAGTCCTGGTCGCTCCTCTTCTGATCCAGCTCTCTGCTAAGGTTTGGGAAAGCAGTAGAAGATGGCCCAAGTGCTTGGGCCTCTGTACCCATATGGGATACCAGGAAGAAACTCATGGCTCCTGGCTCCAGATCGGCTCAGTTCCGGCTGTTGCAGCCATTTATGGAGTGAACTAACAGATGGAAGACTTTTCTCTCTGTCTCTCCTTCTCACTGTCTGTAACTCTACCTCTCAAATAAATAAATAAAATCTTTTTAAAAAAATCTGGAATAAGGACTATGAAATATATATTTTTATTAATATTAATATGCATCTATACTATTATCTGAGATTAAAATTTTTTTGTTTATTTGTTTGAGAAGCAGAGAAAGAAATAGAGTGCTCACATCTGTAGGTTCATTACCTAAATGCCAAGTGTTGGACCAAGCCAAAGCCTGGGGCCAGGAACTCAATTCAGGTCTCCCACATGGTGGCAAGGACCATATTACTTGAGCCATCACCTAATGGATGGCAGAAAGCTGGAATCAGGACTCAGAGACAGGAATCTAATTCAGTCAGTCCAATATGAGAGACAGGTTTTATAACCATTAGATTAAAATCCTATTTATGAGATGAAAATATTATAAATGCCTAATTCTCTAAATCCATTCAGATATTTCAACTTTTTCATGCAGACTAAAGTTTCCATTTCAAAATCTGCTTATGATAAGATGAGACAAAAGAGAAAAGAAGAAAAAGAACTTTTCAGCATTAAAGATTGTGAAAAGAAGGAACAGAATTCCTGGGAGCGAATAAAACATACAGGAATGGAGAAAATAGCATCTGAAAGTAAGTGGATTTTATCTTTTGTGGCGTATGTGTCTTGTTTTATCTAGTAATATTCTACAGCTGGTATAATAAGGTTTAACTAAGTGTGACATATGACCAAGAGTGGAATATGTTGGCCTAAAATGGAAATTTGCAAGACTTTGGCCTGGCTTTGGCCTGGCCTAGCCCTGGCTGTTGGCAGCATTTGGGGCATGAACCAGTGGTTGGAAGATAAACCTCTCTCTTTCTCTCTTTCTTTCTCTCTCTGTATGTGAAAGGTGTGTGCACACCTTTCAAATAAATAAAATTTTAAGAATAAATAAAATATGGGGCCAGCACGTGGCATAGCAGGTAAAGCTGTCGCCTGCAGTGTCGGTTCGAGTCCCAGCTGCTACTCTTCTGATCCAGCTCTCTGCTATGGTCTGGGAAAGCAGTGGAAGATGGCCCAAATCCTTGGGCCCTCGCACTCGTGTAGGAGACCCCAGAAGAAGCTCCTGACTCCTGGCTTCAGATCGGCACAGCTCCGGCCGTTGCAGCCAATTGGGGAGAGAACCAGTGGATGAAAGACCTCTCTCTCTCTGCCTCTCCTTCTGTCTCCATGTAACTCTGACTTGCAATTAAATAAATAATCTTCTTAAAAAAAGAATAAATAAAATAAAAATATCTCTCACCATGAAAAAATAAGCAATAAATCTTCACTACTTTCAAAAGCCTGTTTTATTTGATCCTTTCCTTTCTAACACTGTTACGCTACACGTGTTACATAGTGCAGTGTTCTCAGGGCATTGCACTGAGCACTTAAGGATGATGATTTGTTTCCTCCCATCCACGACAGAGCCACACTTCATACAAATGCTTACTCTGTGTTATTATTACATGGGATCTTAGAATTTGTAATAGACCATTCAGTCTATGCTAATAAGAAAAATGAAACAACTAGAATCCTATATACTGATGCCCTGCAGCTTCATTTCTAGTTGTAGTTACATAGTAAAATAAGCATGTATCCACATTTTTACAAAATAATATCATTTAGTTCTTATAATAAAGCTAGAACTTTTTTAACTCATCACTAGAAAGCCACTGATATATTAAATGTAATTTATTAAATTTTTAAAGTATAAAACTGAATTTTAAATAACTGTGGTTTCTGAGTATCACAATTTTCTGGAAAACTAAGCTAATAATACTAATAATACTACTTTTTATTTAAAGATTACTTTTTTGAAAGGCAGAGTTATAAAGAGAGGGAGAGAGAAACAGAGAGAGAGAGAGAGAGACCTTTTGTTTGCTGGTTCACTCCCTAAATGTCTGCAACCACCAGGGCTGGGCCAGGGAAAAGCTAGGAGCTAGGAGCTCCATCCAGGTCTCCCATGTGGGTATAGGTGCCCAAGGACTTGGGCTATTTTCTGCTGCTTTCCCAGGTACATTATCAGGGCTCTGGATCAGAAGTGGAGCATCTAAGACTGGAACCAGTGCCCATATGGGATGCTGATGCTTCAGGCAATAGTTTAACCCACTGAGCCACAGTGCTGGCTCTAGTACTACTTTCTGTAAGAAGTATTGTAACATCTATAGTCAGAACACTATTTTTATCTTTTAAGTGAAAGTTCTCTCATGCTTTACGTAATGTACTTTGTTTTAGATGAAACAACACCTGGAGCCATGCCACCATATAAGGAAAGGATGCCTTCTGTCACTCATAGTCCGGAAATAATGGATTCATCAGAACTACGGCCATTTTCCAAACCAGAGATAGCACTGACAGAAGCCCTGAGACTTTTAGCTGATGAGGATTGGTACGTGTACTATCCTTACCTGAGTTCCAAAAGTTTTTTGTAAGTTTTTTAATTAAAAACCTAGAAACACATTTCCTATTAAAAGTCTTATAATAGATTATTTTAGTTCTTAGGCATATATAACTTTTCAACCTAGTAATGTAGCTACATTTTGGACCTGAAGAAACTGTATGACCAATTATTTTATAACTTTTATACCATAGGAGTTTAGCTTTATTAAGGATTATGCAAATCCTTTAGTATCGGAATAAAAATCAACATTTCTCAAAGTATTTATCTGTGAGATATGAGAGTATTTCAAAAAGTTGGTAAAGAAGCAAGTGTTTGGTACAATGGTTAACATACTACTTGGGAGACCTTCATCCCATGTCACAGTGCCTAGGTTTGAGTCCTTCCTCCATTTCCAATTCTACCTTCCTTCTAATGTTTCCTGGGAGACAGGGGGTGATGGGTTAAGTACTTTTGTCCCTGTCACTCACATTGGAGACCAAGATTGAGCTCCTGGATTCTTTTTTATTTATTTATTTTTATTTTTATTTTTTGACAGGCAGAGTGGACAGTGAGAGAGAGAGACAGAGAGAAAGGTCTTCCTTTGCCGTTGGTTCACCCTCCAATGGCCGCCGCGGCCGGCGTGCTGCGGCCGGCGCACCGCGCTGATCCGATGGCAGGAGCCAGGAGCCAGGAGCCAGGTGCTTTTCCTGGTCTCCCATGGGGTGCAGGGCCCAAGCACCTGGGCCATCCTCCACTGCACTCCCTGGCCACAGCAGAGAGCTGGCCTGGAAGAGGGGCAACCGGGACAGAATCCAGCGCCCCGACCGGGACTAGAACCCGGTGTGCCGGCGCCGCTAGGCGGAGGATTAGCCTAGTGAGCTGCGGCGCCGGCCTGAGCTCCTGGATTCTATCTGGTCCAGCCCCAGCTTTTGTGGGATTTTGGGAGTGGCTGGTAGATTTCCCTGTCTCTCTCTGCTCTTCAAATAAATATAATAAATCACTTTTAAAAGAAGATAAACTGGCCGGCGCCATGGCTCACTAGGCTAATCCTCTGCCTGTGGCACTGGCACACCGGGTTCTAGTCCCGGTTGGGGCGCCGGATTCTGTCCCGGTTGCCCCTCTTCCAGGCCAGCTCTCTGCTGTGGCCAGGGAGTGCAGTGGAGGGTGGCCCAAGTGCTTGGGCCCTGAACCCCATGGGAGACCAGGATAAGCACCTGGCTCCTGCCTTCGGATCAACGCGGTGCGCCAGCTGCAGAGCGCCGGCCACGGCGGCCATTGGAGGGTGAACCAACGGCAAAGGAAGACCTTTCTCTCTGTCTCTCTCTCTCTCACTGTCCACTCTGCCTGTCAAAAAAAAAAAAAAAAAAAGATAAACTTATTCTGGTATAAAAATTGAAATCCATATATAATTTTTTCATAATACATTCTCCTTGAATTTTTGAAGGCTTATTATATTATATTATATTATATTGAAAACATTTAAAAATATTGAAACATTTAAAAATCTTTGCTTGAAAATAAACTTATCTTTATTTAAAATTTTTTTTTCCTTTTATTTGAGAAACAGAGAAAAGAGAGAGATAGAGATAAAGAGAGACACAGGTTAACAGGAAGATAGAATCAGGAGTGGAGTTGGGACTTGAACGTTCCCATATTAGATGCAGGTGTTCCAGCCAGTACTGTACCAAACACCTATCTGTAAGTTTCCCTTTTGATTCCATTTTCCCACAGACTTTATGGAGTACTCTCATATAGTCTACTACAATCCTAGAAATAGTTGTCTTCTCTTACCTTAAACACCTGCAACAACTACTCAGGGAGCCCAGTCAGTAACCCAAGGGAGACATAAAGACAGTGGCAACATATATTCCAGTTGTTTCAGATGAAGCATCTGTTGGCTACTTCTGTCTCATTTCCTCTCCAACTAGTCATTATTTCTTATGGTCTCCTTCCCACATCTCTTCATCAATTTTGCCTCTAATAGATCATATTCATCAACATAAAATTGTAGTATAGTATCCTCTTTTTTTCAAACCTCTCTAAATTGCACATCTTTTTTCCATCCCATCCTTCTCTCCTCCATAACCCCCCCCCATTTTTTTTACCGAAAGTCCTCAAAAGCTGATTCACTGTCTATACTTTTTCATCTCATGTTTCTTTCTTAGTCCTCTTTAGTTGAATTTTAGCTCTTTCCACCCTGGCCACCATTCTATAACTGAAAAAGTGACCCTTTTGCTAAATCTACAGTGGTCGCTTATTTATCCTCATTTATTTCACTTTTTAGAAACATTTGACACAGTTGACTTTCTCTTCTTGCTACACACTTTTTTTCATTGTGCCTTGAAAACTTCATCTGTTTTTTTCCATGTTTGTTATATACTGTTTCCTTCTCTTCTATTTGGCCTCAAAATGTAGGATTGCTATAGAATTCAAACCACTGGCATTCTGTTTCTATATTCATTCTGTAGATTAGGGGCAATCTTTTCTGTAAATAAGCATATAGTTAATGTTTTGGACTTCACAGGCCAGCTGTCTCTGTTATAAGTATTCAACTTTGCTGTTGTAGTGCAAAAGCACCCTTAGGATAAAAAAAAAAAAAAAAAAGACCATGGTTATGTTCCAATAAAACTGACAAAATTGTTAATTGTAAGAAAGTTCATTTATTAAAAAATATAATGGGACCAAGATTGGTCCATGAGCCATAATTTGCTAACCTCTTCTTTAAATTATTTCATTCAGTCATAGCTTTAAATTCTGTCCATACTCTGATTTCCCATAAATGTATATTTAGATCATGGGTATCTTCTTGAGCTTTTGAAATTCATGAGGTAATCCAGGTACCTACTTGACTCTTCTAGATGCCACCAGGCATCTTCAATTTAACATTTCCAGAAAAGAAATCTTTTTTTTAAAGATTTATTTTATTTATTTGAAAGACAGAGTTACAGAGAGAGGTAGAGACAGAGAGAGAGGTCTTCCATCCGCTGGTTCACTCCCCAGATGGCTGCAACGGCCAGAGCTGCGCCGATCCGAAGCCAGGAGCCAGGAGCTTCTTCCTGGTCTCCCATGTGGGTGCAGGGACCCAAGGACTTGGGTCATCTTCTTCTGCTTTCCCAGGCCATTGCAGGGAGCTGGATTGGAAGAGGAACAGCTGGGACTAGAACCCGCACCCATATGGGATGCCAGCACTTCAGGCTAGGGCTTTAACCTGCTGTGCCACAGCACGGGCCCCCAGAAAAGAAATCTTAAAAATGTTTCTTCTTGCCAAGATGGATTAATAGGAATTGGATTTGCTCTCGTACTTGAAAGAACTTAGAAAACAGGGCTGGTATTGTAGCTTAGCAGGTAAAGCCACCACCTGCAATACTGGCAATCCCTTCTGGGTGCCAGTTTAAGTCCCAGTTGCTCCACTTTGGCTCCAGCTCCCCATTAATGACCTGGGAAAGCAGTGGAAGATGGTCTAAGTGCTTGGACCCCTGCACCAACATGGGAGACCCAGAAGAAGCTCCTGGCTCCTGGCTTCAGATTGGCCCAGGTCCAGCCATTGGTGCCATTTGGGGAGTGAACCAGTGGATGGAAGACCTCTCTCTCTGCCTCTCCCTCTCTATCTCTGTAACTCTGCCTCTCAAATAAACAAATAAATCTTTAATTTAAAAAAATGTGGGAAGCACCTGAATTAAAAGAAAATTTATAGCACTACAACACCTGTATTCCAAAAGAAGCAAAGTGTTTGTCAATGACTATCTTTCCTTTTAGGAAACTAGGAACAGGGGCTGCCACTGTAGGACAGCAGGTTAAGCAGGTTAAGCCTTAACAGCATCCCATATGGTAATATGCCTGGGAAAGCAGTGCAGAATGGCTTAAGTACTTGCGCCCCTGCAACCCCATGGAAGTAACTCCTGGCTCCTGGCTTCAGCTTGGCCCAGTCCTGACTGTTGTGGCCATTTGGAGAGTGTACCAGTGGATGGAAGATTTCTCTGTCTCTCCCTATTTATAACTCTGCCTTTGAAATAAATAAATAGAATCAGAGAGAGAAAGAGAGAGATAAACCAACCAGGAACAGAAGAGCAAATGAAGCCTTATGTAAGCAAAAGAAAGAAATAATAAAGATCACTATGAAAATCACTGAACTGGAAAACAAATAAATAGAGGAAATTGGTGGCAGCAAAATCAGGTTCCTGAAAAAGATCAATAAAAGTTATAAACCTGGAGTGTTTTGTTTGAGCAGGAAATCTCATTGTCTAGAAAGCTAGGGGAAAAAAATGAACTCCTATCCAAAGTGTTAACTCCTTCCTACCGTGGGACAGGTAACATGGAATCAGCTTGTAAAGTCCTTCATTATCTGTTCTCTTTCTGTAAGCTAGTCCTGTGCCATGCTCTCCCTTATTTTTCCATTTCAGCTTTCTAGCTATTTCCTGAATACCCAAGCTTGTTTCCACCTGAAGATGTTTGAATTTTTCCTGAGTGGCTTTATGTTTCCCTTCATTCAGATCTCTGTCAAATGTTACCTTCTCAGGAAAACCTTCTCTTATGACCCTAAATAAAATAAAATAGTATTCTTTTTCACTCATCCTCTTATGCTGCTTTATTTTTCTTAGTACCCCTCATCAGAATCCTTTATGCCTTACTTTTCATGTATTTTTTCCCATTAAATTGTGAGATCCATGAAGACAGAGACTTTGGTACTATTTTACATGAATGCTCCACATGAACTGAAAACAATTTGCATTCTGCTGTTGAATGTGATGTGATAGCAACTGAGGAAATCTTCTTAACTCACCTTTTAAAATATCTAAATCCAGCCTTCTTCCTGTTAGTACATGCCCATTCCTCATCTGGTTCATTATGCCAGGTAATGAAAAAGAAATACGAGATACAGAAACAACTGAGAATGAATGGTGTTTTGCACTTGCATCATACACTAACCAACTAGGTAACAATAGGTGGTTACTTTCGTCCTTCCTCTTTTGGTTTACTGCATCCCTTCTGCTTTGTCACTCCTTCAATTCCCTCTGAAAGAATGCAGCACTTACAGTAAGGGAGGGGCATTCTTTTATTTATAAAGAATGAATATAGTTTTACATCAGTATTGGTTTTGAGGCTTAAAAGATCTCTACACGTTTTTATTTGAAATTCCTAATTAGGAAGGGAAAATATATTAGGTCTCTTTTTTGGCAATATTTCATATACAAAAAAGACATGTGAGATCCTATTCTTGCTGAACCCATTTAATAAGTGATTTTGTTGTTTCTTTTTCCTATAGGGAGAAGAAAATTGAGGGACTGAATTTTGTTAGATGCCTAGCTGCTTTTCATTCTGAAATATTAAATACAAAATTACATGAAGCAAATTTTGCCGTCGTTCAAGAGGTAAACTTATTTTTTATTAAGGATTGTCAGTTACAAGGAATAAGTGTGCCATATTTATTTGATCTTCAGAATCTTTATAGACAACTCTATTGTGTATGATATTGTATGTAGGTTAAGTAGTCTGTGCCTTAATTTGTAATATTTTAAAAAAGTATTAGATAATGATATGTACAACATAGAATAGAACATAATAAAATGTTACTTTAACAGAAAAATTCGCCAGCGCCGTGGCTCAATAGGCTAATCCTTCGCCTGCGGCGCCGGCACACCAGGTTCTAGTCCCATTCGGGGCACTGGAGTCTGTCCTGGTTACCCCTCTTCCAGTCCAGCTCTCTGCTGTGGCCCAGGAAGGCAGTGGAGGATGGCCCAAGTGCTTGGGCCCTGCACCCCATGGGAGACCAGGAGAAGCACCTGGCTCCTGCCTTCGGATCAGCACGGTGCGCAGGCCGCAGCGGCCATTGGAGGGTAAACCAACAGTAAAGGAAGACCTTTCTCCCTGTCTTTCTCTCTCACTGTCCACTCTGCCTGTCAAAAAAATAAAAATAAAAATAAAAAAAAACAGAAAAATTCATTTTGAAGTCATTATTACTAATTTTCTTGCAGAATATCAGCAAAATATACATTTTGGAAATGTTTTCTAGGTGAAAAATTTACGTTCTGGAGTTTCTCGTGCTGCTGTAGTCTGTTTAAGTGATCTTTTCACTTACCTGAAAAAGAGCATGGATCAAGAACTAGATACTACAGTAAAAGTTTTGTTGCACAAAGCTGGAGAATCAAATACATTTATAAGAGAAGATGTTGATAAAGCATTGAGAGCTATGGTTAATAATGTAACCCCTGCACGTGCTATCATTTCTCTTATCAATGGAGGACAGAGGTAATTTTCTGAATCATCTTAAAATGCCCTTAAACTAAAAATAGAATTGTTCACATGCCAAGGTTTAGGAGGAGAAAGGCCAATTTCAGTATTATTTCACTCCAAAACTATGTATTAAATAATTCCTATGTGATAAACATCATATTACATATAGAACATAAAAGAATGTTAATATTTTTAGTAAAGTTACTTACATTCATAAATCAAGGACTAAATGTATGTTAATGATTGAGTTTTGATGTTTGTTTTTTAAAAGATTCATTTGGGGCCAGCGCTGTGGCGTAGTGGGTAAAGCCCCCACCTGCAGTGCCAGCAATCCATATGAGAACCGATTCAAGTCCTGGCTGCTGGCTGCTCACTGCTCCACTTCCAGTCCAGCTCCTCTATGGACTGGGAAAGCTGTAGAAGATGGCCAAAGTCCTTGGCACCTGTATCCGTGTGGGAAGACCTGGAGAAAGCTCCTGGCTCCTGGCTTCGGATCGATTCAGCTCCGGCCATTGTGGCCAATTGGGGAGTGAACCAGCAGATGGAAGACTTCTCTCTCTCTCTGCCTCTCCTTCTTTCTCTATGTAATTCTGACTTTCAAATAAATTTTTTAAAAGATTTATTTATTTTGAAAGAATTAGAGAGAAAGAGAGATCAATATTCCATCCACTGGTTCACTCTCCAGATAGCCACAACAGCTGGGGCTGAGCCGAGCAGAAGCCAGAAGCCAGAAGCCAGAAGCCAGTAGCCAGGAGCCAGGAGCTTCATCCAGATCTTCCACCAGGTGGCAGAGGCCCAAACACTTGGACCATCTTCCACTGCTTTTCCCAGCCTTTAACAAGGAGCTGGATCAGAAGTGGAGCAACTGACACAAACTGGCATCCATATGGTGCCCATAATTGCTATGCCACAACACTGGCCTCTGTTTTGTTTTTATCTTCTTGGAAAGAGATAAGTAATGCAGATCATTTGTCATTTTAGCCTCCCAGCTGGTTATTGAGGAGCCATTTAATCATTTAAATTTAAGAAATTTGGAAAGTAGTTCTTACATCAACTTTAATTGGTGTTCTTTCCTTGCAGCCATTTACACATTGCAGTAAGAAGATGTACAGCCCAGCACTTATCAGATGTAGTGGAATTTATGGAACCAGAACGAATGTTATCTGGAACAAAGGATATGGCTGAACGTATATTACCAGCTGCTGCTAAGTTTGCTCAAGACAGCTCCCAAGAAACCAGGTGAATAGCTAATAATAGTATTTGTCAAATCTGTTCATTTAAGAGCTTAAAAATAGGAAATAAAGATTAAAGAAGAATGAACATTTTTCTAAATGGAAAAGTGGAATCCCCAGGGGTTGGTGCTGGGGGATGGTCTTACTTAATGAGTTTGTAAATGATCTTGAGGGAGTGCACAGTGAATTCTCCAAATTTACAGATGACACTACACACTTCTGGGTAGTGAGATGCCAAGTCACAGGGATGAACCTCATGAAAACGGCACAGGACTGTATGAGTGGGCAGAAAGGTGCAGAAGAACTTCATTGTGGGCAAATGTAAGGTAATGCGTTTAGGGCAAAATGATTTATTTTCAAAGAAACCAGGTAAAATCAAGGAAACAGGTATACATGAAAACTATAGGAATGATGCATAATAAAGTATTATCCCCTGAAACATGAGGTATCTGCACTTAGGAAATTATGAATTTCTTATGGTTGTATTGCAGGAACAGTTTTATGAAGGTTAAGAACAGTCCAAGAAAGATGGCAAAATAATTAAGCTTTGGATGGTATTACTCTATAGTGCTGACAAATTTTGGATGTATCAGAAGCCTAGGTTAAATTCGTAGTCTTCATCACTGTTTGCTATTGATCTAGTTACTTAATCTCTGTTAGTCTGTTTCCTTGTTTATAAAATTGGGAAAGTTGAACTGGGTAACCAATAATGCATGGAAAATCTGAAATTTGGGGGCCAGCAATGTGGCATAGCCAGTAAAGCCACTGCCTGCTATGCCAGCATCTCATATGGGTACTGGTTCATGTCCTGGATGCTCTACTTCTGATCCAGCTCCATACTGTTGGCCTGGGAAAAGCAGCAAAGGGTGGCCCAAGTGCTTGGGCAGCTGTCATCCAACTAGGAGACCAGATGAAGCTCCTGGTTTCAGTTTGGCCCTGTCCATTGAAACCATCTGGGGAGTAAACCATCAGATAGAAGATCTCTTTCTCTCTCTTCCTCTCTCTCTGTAACTCTGCCTTTCAAATAAACAAAATTATTTTTTAAAAATGTAGAATTTGATTACAGTAATATATGAAGATAATTAAAAAGGAAGAGAGGATTCTGAGTTCCTAAAGATGAAAGATGGATATAAAATTTTTAACATTTTAAGATAAAGATGACAAAAGATGGAGTTAAGCTTGTGGAACTAGTTACACCAAAAGCTAGTAAAGAAACTAGATGTATTTTTGCTGCATAAGGAATTACCAAAAATGTAACAGTTTTTAAATTTTCATTTCATGTAGAAGATAGATGGGGGAACATGAGGAGAGAGAGAGACAAGGAAACAAGATCTCTCTTTTTTTTTTTTTTTTAAGATTTGTTTATTTATTTGAAAGGCAGATTGACAGAGAGAAATAGAGACAGACTCTCCCCCCCCCCCTTTCCCTGTATGAGAGAAAGGGAGAGAGGAAGAGAGAGAGAAAGAGAGGGAGAGAACTTTAATCCACTGGTTCATTCCCCCAAATGGCTACAACAGCCAGATCTGGGTGAGGCCAAAGTCAAGAAACAGCCAGGAACTCCAAACTGGTTTCCCACATGGGTAGGAGGGGACCAAGTACTCGGCCATCATCTGCTGCATTCCCAGGTTCATTAGAAGGAAGCTGGATCAGAAGCAGAGTATCCAGGACTGGAACTGGTGCTCTGAGATAGGATGCTGGCATCATAAGTGGTGACTTAACCTGCTGCCCCACAGAGCCAGACCCAAGAGAAAGATCTTCCATTTCCTAATTTACTTCCTAAATGCCTACAACCTCTGGCTACGCTAAAGCCAGGACCCAAGAACTCCATCTTTCTATTCCACATGGGCGGCAGGGACTCAAGGACCTGCTGCCTCATAGAGTGTGTATTAGTAATAATTTGCATCCAAAGCAGAGTAGCCAGGACTGAAACTAGGCATTCGGTATATATTGTGGGCTTCTCAAGTGGTGACTTAGCCACTGTACCACATACCTGCCCCAAACACAGAAGTTTAAAGCAATACAAATTATTTAATTTACAGTTCTTTACATCAGAAGAGTTGCAAAACTCATGTAGGTTCTCTGCTTACGATATCACACGGCCAAAATTAACATGATAGCAGTGCTTGGAATTATCAAGAAGCTCTATGAAAAATTCACTTCCAAACTCATTCAGGCAGTTCCTTGCAGTTATAGGATAAAGATCCCCATTTGCATGCTGGCTGTCAGCAAGGATCTCTTCTTGTCCTCCAGGGCCACTTGAATTCCTTTTCATGGAGCAGTCCTCCATCTCCAAGTCAGCAATAGTATGTTAAATCCCTTTATATGTTGAATTTCTTTCTTTCTTTCTTTCTTTCTTTCTTTCTTTCTTTCTTTCTTTCTTTCTTTCTTTCTTTCTTTCTTTCTTTCTTTCTTTCTTTCTTTCTTTCCTTCCTTCCTTCCTTCCTTCCTTCCTTCCTTCCTTCCTTCCTTCCTTCCTTCCTTCCTTCTTTCTCTCTTCCTTTCTCTCTCTCTCTCTCTCTCTCTTTCTTTCTCTTTCTCTCTCTCTCTCTTTCTCTCTCTCTCTCTTTCTCTTTCTCTCTCTTTTTTTTTTAATTTTATTTATTTTTTGACAGGCAGAGTGGACAGTGAGAGAGAGAGACAGAGAGAAAGGTCTTCCTTCCGTTGGTTCACTCCCCTAATGGCTGCTGTGGTTGGCACGCTGTGCCAATCCGAAGCCAGGAGCCAGGTGCCTCCTCCTGGTCTCCCATGGGGGTGCAGAGCCCAAGCACTTGGGCCATCTTCCACTGCCCTCCCGGGCCACAGCAGAGAGCTGGACTGGAAGAGGAGCAACCGGGACAGAATCCGGCCTCCCAACCAGGACTAGAACTCGGGGTACCAGTGCCACAGGCGGAGGATAAGCCAAGTGAGCCACGGCGCCAGCCTATATGTTGAATTTCTATTACTCTTCTGCTAATAGCCACAAAAACTCCGCTTTTATGGGTTTGTCTGATTAGATTAGGTCCATTCCAGATTATCTGTGTTAAGATCAACTGTGTCATGTAACATTGTAATCTTGGCAATGACATTACATCATATTCACAAATTCTAGGAATTTGAATAGGACATCTTTGGAGGTGCATTTTAAAGAAGACCTGCATACCACATTAATTTTCAAAAAATTTAAGAGAGTCAGATCTTGATATACTAGTTATGAACAACAACAGAAAGAAATTCTTTAGTTATTTAGTGTGGGGCCAGCACTGTGGCATAGCAGATATAGCTACCACCTGCAGTGCCAATATCCCATATGGGCACTGGTTCAAGTCCTGGCTGCTCCACTTCTGATCCAGCTCTTTGCTATGGCCTGGGAAAGTGGTGAAGGATGGCCCAAGTGTTTAGACCCCTGCACCTGCTTGGAAGACCCAGAAGAAACTGGGTTCTGGCTTCAGATCAGCTCAGCTCTGGCTGAAGGCAGCCATTTGGGGAGTGAATCATCAGATGGAAGACTTTTCTCTCTCTGCCTCTGCCTCTCTGTAACTCTGCCTTTCAAATAATAAATAAATCTTTTTAAAAAATAGTTATTTAGGTTATATCCTCTCTTAACTTTTCCTTAATGGCATAATGATTCTTCTAAACCATTTTTCCATTGCTTGGATTCTCATTTAAAGTTTTAAATAATTAATTATAATTAATTTTGAGTTTTAGTATTTCTTACATTTTGTCCATGTCTGCTCACTTACTTATTTCAACATTTCTCATGTCCTTGGGTGTCCTATGGTAGACCTCGGGTCCTTAACATTCTAGGGTAAAAATGAGAACTGGGGGAAGGCACTTGGTTTGGTGGTTCAAACATCCCCGTCCTATGTTGAAGTACCTGGGTTCACTACCTGGCTCTGGCTCCTGACTCCAGCTTCCAGCTAATGCAAACACTAGGAGGAAGCAGTAATGGCTCGAGAAATTGAGTTCCTACAACTCACGCAGGAGACCTGGATTGAGTTCCTGACTCCCAGCTTCTGCCCCAGCCTTGACCATTTTGAATTTTGATTGTATTTCTCTCTCTCTCTCTCTCTCTCTCTCTCTCTGTGTGTGTGTGTGTGTTCCCAAATTGTCCATGAGACGATAACTGATTATGAAACCTTTATGTGCATATTTGTAGAATCTTATTCTGGTTGTAGGAAGAGGAAGGTGATATGTATTGCCTGCTATCACCTACCTTTCTGCAATTTCATTACATTTGAAGGGGTCTGGTTGATATCTGTGATCCTAAGATTGTCCTACACCCCTGCCCCATAAAAGCCTGTCCTTTTCTGATTCTTCAAGTCCCATATATTCCAAGTTGTAAGCAAAACTGAAAATTATTTTAGGACCAGGCCTTCATGAAGAGCAAATAATATGATATTGAGAGATACTTTAAGATGCCTCTGTCCTAAAATATCTTCCATAATATCTGAATTTCCATGGTTAGAAAGATATTTTGGCTTAAGATATTATCTTATAAATGCATGTAAAACATTTAAAAAAAAGTTAAGAGACTAGTATAACATTTCTCAATTTATCAACCACAATTTATTGGTTAACCTTGGGTATATTTTAGGTAGCAGAGAATAGGTTTTTAATAATTGAAATCCAGGTAAGTTTTGACTAGGGAGGAAGAGATAGATAGACTTAGAGAAAGTTGAATCAGGCCATAACATCCGACCAACAGGTGGGCAATAGCAATAAGTCAGTGGACAAGGAGCTGAGGAAAAACAGAAAATTCTCCTAACTCACAGTTCTACCAAATGCCAGCCTTGATATGGATCTTGCATGCCTGAAAAGTACAATCAAAGCTTTTTGCATATGACTGAAATATTTGAAACTAGAATGATTTTGACAGGGTGCCTTATAGGAGCAGAATTCTGTACTCTCTAGTACAGGTAGTATACCTACATTTCAATGCTTTATTTAAAATAGGTGTGGTAATATTGATGTTGATAATTTTTTATTAAAAATATTACATTTAAGGACAGAACCAGAGCTTATTAAAGCATGTAAAATTATTTACATATTTCTCAAATATCCATAGGTATTATGGTCGAAAGATGCTTTTCCTCATGATGTGTCATCCTAACTTTGAAAAAATGCTTGAAAAGTATGTCCCATCTAAAGATTTGCCATACATTAAGGAATCTGTTAAAAACTTACGGCAAAAGGTATGTGGAAAATGTTTGTTTCATTGAAAACTTTAAAAGTAAAGTTCTTTTCCTTTGAAGGTACAGGATAGAAATAATTACTTTTTCTGTTAATCATTTGGAATATATCTACGATAGCATTTTAATAACTGCAGTACTAAGTAGACATATATAATATCAGGCCTTGAAAAAGAACTTAATGTATAGTGGGATATAGTTTGGCTTAGTGGAGTTGGATTTGAATCACAAATCTGAAAATTAGAAATGATGTAATTTTAGCATCATTTCTTTAAACAATTTTTATTTTTATAAAATGAGGATAGGTGCCAGCACTGTGGCATATTAGGCTAAGCCTCCACCTGTGGCATCTGCATCCCATATGGGCACCTATAGCTCTCAGCAATGGCCTGGGAAAGCAGTAGAAGATGGCCCAAGTGCTTGGGCCCCTGCACCCGCATGGGAGATCTGGAAGAAGTTCCTGGCTCCTGGCTTCAGATCGCCCAGCTCTGGCCATTGGGCCATTTGGGGAGTGAGCCAGTGGGTGGGAGATGTTTCCTTCTGTCTTTCCTCTCTCTCTCTGTAATTCTATCTTTCAAATAAATAGTAATTTTTTAAAAATAAGGATAATAATGTCTACCATGAATAATTTCTGCCTTATTTCAAATAAAATGTGAAAAGTAACACATTTACACATTTTTTGAAAATATATTTAATTTAATCATGTAGAAATTTTCTATTATAATTTGTGTCATTTCTCCCTAATGGTCTTAGGCTAAGAACTTAACTTACGAAAGGATGATGTCAATAAAGATGTGGGGTAATAAACTTTTTTAAAAAAAGATTTATTTATTTGAAAGGCAGAGTTACAGAGAGGCAGAGGTGGAGAGAAAGGTCCCCTGTCTGCTAGTTCACTCTCCAAATGGCCACAACGGCCTAAGCTGCACTGATCCGAAGCCAGGAGCTTCTTCCAGGTCTCCTACATGGGTGCAGGGTCCCAAGCACTTGGGCTGTCTTGTACTGCTTTCCCAGGCCATAGCAGAGAGCTGGATTGGAAGTGTTGCAGTTGGGACTTGAAACAGAGCCCATATGGGATGCTGGCACTGCGTGTGGCAGTTTTACCTGGTACGCCACAATGCCAGCCCCAGTAATAGATATTTTTTTAAAAGATTTATTTATTTATTTGAAAGTCAGAGTTACATAGAAAAAGAGAGGCAGAGAGAGGCCTTCCATCTGCTGGTTCACTCCCCAGTTGGCTGCAATGGCTGGAGCTGCACCAATCTGACCAGTAGCCATGGACCTAGAATCGGCGTCCATAATAGATATTTTAAAGCATTTTTTTCTACATGTTGATCTTGAGGATTTGAACTCAAATAGCACTTATTAAAATGACCATGTTAAAGAATGATATGAATAAAATGAGGCAAGTTGTATTTGTGAGTCATTTCCATTACAAGTATCAAATAAAAACATACTATATATAAATAGTTCTTACCAACATTTTTTTTACACTCCTAGTGTTGTATAGGGTTTCATTGTTTGTGGAATGTGTTCATATTATGTGCATAGACTTCAAGCTTTAAGAAGAATAGTTATAAAATATATCATATTACGGGGCCGGCACAGTGGCGTAGTGGGTAAAGTTACCACCTGTAGTGCTGGCACCGGTTTGAATCCCGGCTGGTCCACTTCCAATCCAGCTCTCTGCTATGGCCTGGGATAGCAATAGAAGATGGCCCAAGTCCTTGGGCCCTTGCACCCATGTGGGAGACCTTGAAGAACCTCCTGGCTCCTGGCTTCGTATCAGCGGAGCTCCAGCCGTTGTGGCCAATTGGGGAGTGAACCAGCAGACGGAAGAGCTCTCTCCCTCTCTCTCTGCCTCTCCTGCTTTCTCTGTGTAACTCTAACTTTCAAATAAATAGATAAATCTTTATTATATATATATATCATATTACTTTTTAGAAGTTTAAATAATTTGTTTCAACAATCCAGTACGTAATTCCCTATTAGTCAGTTACATATATTGTTAATTTAGTAATAAGTATAAAGTAGTCTGTTTGTCTGATACCCTGTAGTACAAAGCATGTTATTAAAATATCTGAAAGAATCAATGATGGATACTTTGAAAATTATATTTTAAAGTTATTTCACTACTAGTTTTAAGATTTATTACACTGCCTTGCTTTGCATTTGCTTATAGGGTTTAGGAGAAATACCATTAGATACTCCCTCAGCAAAAGGAAGACGATCTCATACTGGCAATGTTGGAAATACAAGATCATCATCTGTTTCTAGAGATGCTTTCAATTCAGCTGACAGGTAAGATTGTGATAGTCTACCTCCTTAGACAAATTGCTACCCAGTGATAGTAGTCTCATTTGGGTGTTTTCATGAATTACCCCAGAAGTATTTGTCAAAATTTAATGCAATTTTATAAGTTTGGTAAGAACCTAGAAAGTAATTAGATTTTATAAGGCAATTATATATCAGAAAAACTTGACTATGCATGCACATGAATGGAATTTTAGTGTTAATGAATTTGTCAATATTAGGCCTATGTTGGACAATTCTGATTATATTTTTAAAAATCTCATAGTCTTTACTTTCTGTACCTGAGTATAAAGGTAATATGTTATTATGTTTAAAGACAAAAGAATTTTAGCAAATAAGAACATTAAAAGAAGAATTTAACCAATCATTCATAATGCCAGCAACCAGGAAAACATTCCTCTTAAAATTTTTGTAAATGTAGTTGTATATGCAATTTTGTAATATATTTAAACTATTTGTAACAACATTTAATATACTGATTAGGCCAGTTTTCAAGATCTTTGAAAATGTTACAACTACCCTTCTGGTATATTTTAAAATATGTTTTAAAACATTTAAAAACTATATGAATAGGTACATTTTCTGTATTGATTTATCTTTAAAATACTTAATAAAATAAATTTTATAAAAT
Source organism: Oryctolagus cuniculus (assembly GCF_964237555.1). Taxonomy (NCBI): domain Eukaryota; kingdom Metazoa; phylum Chordata; class Mammalia; order Lagomorpha; family Leporidae; genus Oryctolagus; species Oryctolagus cuniculus. Next base: position 30,866,701 of record NC_091443.1, on the reverse strand, counting down.
ACAAAGCTCTATGTGAAAATATGTGTGTGCTTTGGGGCCCTGTTATTGAGGATATAGTCCACAAACACCCATATTGGCATCACCTAGGAGGTTATTAGAAATGCAAAATCTTGTATTCCCTTCAGACTTACTGGGTCAGAATCTATCATTTTTTTTCTGCATTAAGACATTAGATTAAGATCCAGGTTCAGGTAATTTGGTCAAAAATCTTTTTCACACCAATTTTCAAAAGCTTTTCTTCTTCTTCTTTCTTCTTCTCCTTGCCCCTCCTCTTCTCCTTCCTCTTTCTCTTTTTTTTTTTTGTTTAACATTTATTAAGAGCACGCTATGTGCCAGGCCTTTTTTTACACATTTTACTAGTCAGTTGCTTATTTCATAGATGTTCAGCTCCCCTAAAAACCTGGACATGGAGTTTTCTAATAAACTTCCTTGGTAGATAGCATTTCATAATATGTTATGACAACTCATTGCTGAAGGAATTAAATGTCTTCTGTGTGAGTCCATTCAGAAAGGACCCTTAGAAATGTGTGTCTGGTTTCCTCCAGACTCCTACCCCTTTTCCTCTGCTGATTTTGGTGGGTATCCTGTTGCTTTAATAAATATTAGCTACAACTACAACTATATGCTGACTCTTATGAGTCCTCCTAGCAAACCACCAAACCTAGGGAAGAATTCCTAAATTATGTTTGTGCCTTTTATAAGGTAAAAATGAAATTAAATTTGTCTTTCTTTTATTTTAGAGAGGTAACTGAAGTTCGTGAAGTCACCAGAAAGTCAGTTTCTCGTAATTCCTTAGAAAGTGCTGAGTATATTAAAGTTATAACAGGTTTATTAAATGCAAAAGATTTTCGTGATCGCATTAATGGGATTAAGCAGCTTTTATCAGATACTGAAAGTAATCAAGAGCTTGTTGTTGGGAACATTGTGAAGGTAAGGACCAGTTAAAATTAATTTTTTTTGAAATCTATGACCAATCTTGAAGTTAATTAGTATTAAAAATGACCCTATTTTTAGTACTTTACTTGTGTTATTTTAGTAAGTCAAAATAAGCTTAGTAAAAATAATGGATTGTCTTGGCTTTGCTATGTATTTTAAAAGCAACTCAAAGTAATTAAAAAAAAAAAAAAAGAACATAGCCACTTATTTATCTGAATCCTCCCACAAGATGATAAACTCCTGCCAAGCTCTGTGTTCTCACAGTCCTCAGAACTTGGCGCGCAGTAAATATATGTCAAATGAATCAGTATTTTTGAAAAGAAAGTACATTTAAGAGACTTGATTTTGTTTTAGAATAGTTTTTTTTTTTAAAGATTTATTTTTATTTGAAAGACAGAGAGAGAGAGGGAGAGATCTTCTATCTGCTGATTCACTCCCCAAATGACCACAATGGCTTGGGCTGGGCTAGGCCCAAGACAGGAGCTAAAAACTTCATCTGGTTGTCACATGAGTACAGCTACCCATACTTGGGCTATCTTCTTCTGCTTTCTCAGGCACATTAACAGGGAACTGGATTAGAAATGAAGCAGCTGGGACTAGAACTGGTATACATATGAGATGCCAGCGCTGCATGCTGCAGCCTAATATACTGTGCCATAACATCAGCCCTTAGATTTTAAAGCTTTTCTTATGTGGGTCAGAAATCTCTATGAACCAATTGATATATCTATTTTTTGGAAGACAACAAGCAAAGAAAGGAAATATTACTAAATATTCATAGCACGAGAGCATAGGTTATCTGTATTTCATCAGATTTTAGCTATGTTAATTTTGTTAGTAATTTATCAATCAAATTCCATTTTAAATTTGTATGTTATGCACTAAACTTGGCAAACATACATAGCTACTCTTTAATTCCATTGATACATTGTCTCTTAGTTTTCAGAAAAGTACATTACTACGTGATGGTAACCAGAAAGTTAGATTTTCTGATATTTGTTGATTAAAAATCTCTTGGAATTACCATTCTTTACATAAAAAATTGTAATGTTAGGAATTAGTAGTTAATAGTCTCAACTTACACAGTAGCGCTTCTCTCACCTGACATGATTGAATTGTTTAGTGTTCTGAAGAACAAGGAATAATTAAAGTAGCCAAATTAAGAGTTTATAATGAGAATTTAACTTTGAAAATACATCTAAATTCTCATAACAAACCTAAACTGAAACTAGTGCAATCTCAGCAATAAATAAAATATCTCTGCTACAATTAGACCAAAACAGACACCTTTCTTAGACTTGACTAAGCTATTACACTTTCCAGAGCACAGCATATTTATCATGACAGTGAGTCAGTCATCTGATTACTTAGCCACAGTTCTCAGTCTTAATTTATTTCAATGCTTTTTGATGTGACTTTTAGAACCTTTTCTTTTTCCCATAAAAAGATTTGAGTAGCATCCAAATTGTTATAAAGCTCCTATTATCTAAGTTCAGGTTAAATGGATGTTGTTTGTGTTTAAACAGTGAAGTAGAACAAATACAAGAGAATTTACATATAATTGCTATAAATATTAGTTTACTTTAAATAATTTACCAACTTACTTTCAGATCTTTGATGCTTTCAAATCTCGACTTCATGATTCCAATAGCAAAGTAAATTTGGTGGCTCTAGAAACAATGCATAAAATGATTCCTTTACTTAGAGACCACTTATCTCCTGTGATCAACATGCTAATTCCTGCAATAGTAGATAACAATCTGAATTCCAAGAATCCAGGCATCTATAATGCTGCTACAAATGTTGTTCAGGCACTGAGTCAGCACGTAGGTAAGAAATCTTACTTGGCACTCTTATTTTTTTACTTTTATACTTTGGTTCTTATACCTGTTTTATGATGCTGAAATCTTCATCACTCGATTTTTGTCATAAAGTTTCTTCGTTCCTCAATAGTATTTTACTTTTATTGATGAAATACTACCACATTAAATTGATTTCTCTTTGTGTTTAATTCTTTTTTTCTGCCTCAGTCTCACATATGATACAAAAATGAACTTAAAATGAATCATTTATTTAAATATATGACTTTTTTAAAAAAAGATTTCTTTATTTATTTGAAAGTCAGAGTTACAGAGAGGGGGAGATAGAGAGGGAAAGATCTTGCAACCACCAGTTCACTCCCCAGATGGCCACAAGGGCCAGGGCTGAGCCACACTGAAGCCAGGAGCCAGGAGCTTTATCTGGGTCTTCCACATTGGGTGACAGGGGCCCAAGCACTTGGGCCATCTTCCAGTGCTTTCCCAGGCCATTAGCAGGAAGCTGGATCAGAAGTGGAGCAGGAGCTGGTGCTGTGGTGTAGGGGGTAAAGCTGCCACCTGCAGTGCTGGCATCCCATATGGGTGCCAGTTCGAGTCCTAGCTGCTCCACTTCCAATCAAGCTCTCTGCTTTAGCCTGAGAAAGCAGCGGAAGATGGCCCAAGTGCTTGGGCCCTTGCACCTGTGTGGGAGACCTGGAAGAAGCTCCTGGCTCCTGGCTTCAGATTGGCTTAGTTCCGGCCGTTGCGGCCAATTGGGGAGTGAACCAGCAGATGGAAGACCTCTCTCTCTCTCTGCCTCTCCTTCCCTCTCTGTGTAACTCTGACTTTCAAATAAAAAAATCAATCTTAAAAAAAAAAAAAAAGAAAAGGATACATAGGCATTTTTTTTTCTTTTTCTTACCATATAATAGCTCCTTAATATTCTGAGGTAATTTTGTTTCTCATTTGCTATTAAGACTGTTACTCCATTAAGGTTTTATAGAGAATTCTAAGTCAATATTAAATATGTAGATTTTAAAAACTTTATTTGCATTCCAGAAATAAGTAATTTTTCCACTCAGTGCTATGTAATGGAAAATATCTAAGCTCTTACTATTCTTTTAACAAGTATTTCTGTATTATTCTTTTGTTTAGATAATTACTTACTTCTACAGCCATTTTGCACAAAAGCTCAGTTTTTAAATGGAAAAGCAAAACAGGATATGACAGAAAAGCTTGCTGGTAAATACTTTTTAATTTTAATTTCTAAAGAAATATTTTAGTAACTAAGGATAAACTCATTAAATTTCAGGATAGTTACTAATTTTTTTTAAAGATTTATTTATTTGAAAGAGTTACAGAGAGAAAGATTGAGAGACAGAGATAGAGAGATCTCTTTCTCTGTTCCTTGGTTCACTCCCTAAATGGCCACAATGGCCGGGGCTAGGCCAGGGGAAGCCAGGAACTTCTTCCAAGTCTCCCAGATGGGTGCAGGGGCCCAAGTAGTTGGGCTATCTTCCACTGCTTTCCCAGGAGCATTATTAGAGAGCTGGAATGGAAGTGGAACAGTTAGGACTTGAATGGCCGCCCGTATGGGATGCTGGTGCTACCCCGTGATGCCAGCCCCAACAGTTACCAATTCAATGCCGTAACCCATGAGAAAGAAATAATGCCACATAAAGTGTTAAGAATTTTACCCAAAATATTTTCTTCAAAAGAATTTTAACCTTTCTTCCAGTATGTGTTTAATTTTTCTGTTAGTGGCCGGCGCTGCGGCTCACTAGGCTAATCCTCCGCCTTGTGGCGCCGGCACACCGGGTTCTAGTCCCGGTCGGGGCGCCGGATTCTGTCCCGGTTGCCCCTCTTCCAGGCCAGCCCTCTGCTGTGGCCAGGGAGTGCAGTGGAGGATGGCCCAGGTGCTTGGGCCCTGCACCCCATGGGAGACCAGGAAAAGCACCTGGCTCCTGGCTCCTGCCATCGGATCAGCACGGTGCGCCGGCCGCAGTGCGCCGGCCGCGGCGGCCATTGGAGGCTGAACCAACGGCAAAAGGAAGACCTTTCTCTCTGTCTCTCTCTCTCACTGTCCACTCTGCCTGTCAAAAAAAAAAATAAAAAAAAAATTTTTTTTCTGTTAGTAAAAGTAATATAGGGGAAAAAAAGATATTAAAATAAAATATCAGTGTTCATAAGAAACTGCTATCTTTAAATCATGTTTGACAAATGATCCATGGCTTAAAAATGTATTAATTTTTATTTAACTACCTTTGGAGAATACTGAAATGAATTTTGAGTATGGTTTTTTTATCTTTTGGTTAAATCATCATATTTGGAATTCTAATATTTGAAGATCCAATCTCTGGGAGGAAAGTTTGTGACTGTATATTAAGAAGCCTAACTTTTAGGACAAATGGCATAGGAAAGAAATTTAATGTGTTTTCAATGTGTATTAAATAACAGAAGTTGACTTTTTTTAAAACTCTTACTCTACCATTTTTTGTGTTTCAGATATTGTTATGGAACTTTATCAAAGGAAGCCCCATGCCACAGAACAGAAAGTGTTGGTGGTTCTGTGGCATCTCTTAGGGAACATGACAAATAGTGGCTCTCTCCCTGGAGCTGGAGGAAATATACGAACAGCCACAGCTAAATTGTCTAAAGCACTTTTTGCACAGATGGGTCAGAATCTGTTAAATCAGGCTGCATCTCAGCCACCACACATCAAAAAGAGTTTAGAGGATTTGCTTGATATGACAATTTTAAATGAATTATGAATCTTTAATGAAATATGGAATGATAAAAAAACTGTTTACATGATGACAAATGGAACTTTTTTAAAGTTACATTTTCAGTGCCTGCACTTCACATCTAGTAAGTTAAATCAGTAGCTATTTTTATTTGCAGCCTATGAGTATGTATCTGTCTTATATCAACACTACATTTGTACCCATAACACAGAAACTCAAAATAATTAATGTAACCCAATATGAAATCTGAGGCACATGGAATGAATCCAATTTTAATATTTTTGAGAAAAGTCCTGCTCATTTGCACTATTCTATAGAAACTGCAGTTTGTTACCCAATATTTACAATTAGATTTGTAATTAAAAATATACTTTTTATTATGTAATCATGTTCTGCTATGTCTCATTACTCAGCTTTATTTTATGAAGTGGAAAAAAAGTCACTGAACTATGTTATCACCAACAAAGTTTTGTGTGCTATTTGTTAAAAACATGTATTTCTTAATCAGTACGCTAATATAATTGTGCAGTATTAGCTTGCTTTTGCTGCTGTGTTTATGTCATATATTTGCTTACCTTTTGGGTTTAATCATCTACATAATTGTGAAATTTAACAAGTTACAATAAAGCATGATGACCAAAGTTTTAGAGAACATTAAACATTTTAAATGCACGTTTAAGAAAACGTGTTGAATGTAACTTCCCTATTTTTGTGTACAAACACTAAATTTTATTTCTATATGTCAACATTTATAAAGGTGTTATTTTGCTGCCCAGTTATGTAATTCTCAAAAATAGTGCCAGGTCTTCTGTAGCTTTTCTCAGAATTCATGGGCTTGTAAGTACTGTATGCATCTTTAAAAAAAGAAAAGGAATGTTATAAAATAAAAGGATTTATTTCTGTAGAAGTGTGAGAGGTGTCCTGTTTTTCCAACTTTCATATAGGTTAAAATGGAAAAAATATACTTTGTAATAAACCTATTGTTTTCACTTGATCAACTTGATATAATACTGACTTTTTAGTGACCTAACAGTAGACCTGGATTACTATTCTAACTTTATCAGAAATTAACTGCATGATCTTGGACAAGTTCCTTCCCAAGTCTGGGCCTAAGTTTTCTCATCACATAAATGTGAGGCTGGGCTAGGTGATTTTTAATGTCCCATCTTGTTCTAAAATTTTATTATTCTGTTTATACTTTTTCACTTCTTAGGTCACTAACCAGTTGTATTCATTCATAACTTCTGAGGAAGAAATGTGAGTTTCATTGTTGTTTGAAGCTAAGTTGAAAAGAGATTAAAGACTTTATTAATTTTTCTAAGTACTGTTATAATTACATGTACTCTTTAAAATACTTAAATTTTATTCCAAGTATATGTTATTGTGTAGTTTATATATGATAAACTGTAATCTCAGATTTGAAGTTGGCAAATTTTTTGTGTACTGGGAAAATTTTTTCAACTTTGTAAGCCACAGAAAGATTGTGGCATCTAATTTTTTGTTGTCACTTTATAACCTTTAAAAATATAAAAAGCTTTCTTAACTCATACCGCATAGAAACAAGCCTCTGACAACACCTAAATGACAACTCAGTTGCAACACTGAAATGGTCATTAAATTTTGCGTTAACCTCTTTTGATATACATTATTCAAATAATGGTTATAATTTCCTAGTCATCTCTATGCTGTCTTTTATTACAAAAAAATCGGCCATCAGTGTAATAGAACTCAAAGCCTAAAGATTTTCAACATTTTAGTAACTTTTTAAGATTTATTTATTTATTTGAAAGTCAAAGTTACACAGAGAGAGAGAAAGAGAGAGAGTGGTCTTCTATTGCTGGTTCATTCCCCAGTTGGCTGCAACAGCTGGAGCTGTGCCTGTCCAAAGCCAGGAGCCAGAAGCTTCTTCCAGGTCTTCCTCATGGGTGCAGTGGCCCAAAAACCTGGGCCACCTTCCACTGCTTTCCCAGGCCATAGCAGATAGCTGAATCAGAAGTGGAGCAGCCAGGACTCGAACTGGCACCCATATGGGATGCCGGCACTGCAAGCAGCTGCTTTACCCAGTACACCACAGTGCCAGCCCCCTTAGTAATTTCTTGATATAGAGCCCTCAGAAGTCTGGCATTCTGACATCAAGAACTGTTTTCCAAACCAAAAGCCAAAGAATTAGAAGCAGATCACTGATTGAAATAACTCAAGAAAACCTGAAAGCCTGATGAATTGGAATAACGGGGTTTTTTATAAGTAATGATAATTAGAAGTTTAGCCCTATCAGCACTGCAACTAAAAAAAGAGAAAAAATTAGTGTTGTATTTACACAATGGATTCCATATCATATAGTATTTAAAAAATGACATTGTTGGGGATGGCATTGTGGTAAAGCCGCTGTCTGAGTTGCCTGCATCCCATATTGGCATTGGTTCCTATCCCTGCTGCTGCACTGCCCATCTAGCTCCCTGATAATGGCCTGGAAAAGCATCAGAGGATGCACAAGTGTTTGGGCCCATGCACCCACGTGGGAGACCTGGATAAAGCTCTTGGATTCATTATGGCTAGCCCTGGCCTTTGTGGCCATCTGGGGACTGAACCCATCAAATGGAAGACCTCTCTCTCTCTCCCTTCCTCCCTCCCTCTCTCTTTTTTTCTCTCCCTCCCTTTCTCTCTGTAACCCTGATTTTCGAATACAATAAATCTTTAAAAGTTTTTTTTTAAAAGACACTGTTAAATACTAATCACAAAAATGTTCACATTGTTAAAAAGCTTGACTATAAAATAAGTACAGTATCTCTACTTACCGATATGAAGGTACTTCAAAAAGTTCATAGAAAATTGAATTAAAAACATTTTTGGGGGTGCAAAAAATGTTGAAATAAATGCATAGTTTTTTCTGTTAATAAATTACATTTATCTATTTATTTGAGGAGAGACAGAGACCTCTCATCCACTAGTTCACAATTTGCAAAGACCAGGAATGGGCCAGGCTGAATTTTGGATCCAGGAGCTCAATTCAGATCTCCATATGAATGTTAGGAAATCAATTATTTGAGCCAATACCACTGCCTCCCAGGGTCTGCATTAGAAGGAGGCTGGAGTCCAGAATCAGAAACAGGTATCAAATATAGACACTGTGCTGTGGGACACAGGCACCGCAACCAATATCTCAAATGCCAAACACTCACCCACATTATTTTTCATAATAACTATTTTTCATGAACTTTTGCAAGACCCCTTTTATGCATGGATCTCTTGTCGCTCCCCGTCTTCATGGAGGAATGACACAGGACCCTGCGCTGTTCTTTTGTCTGCTCGGCCCTCCCCGGGTTTGCTACTGGTTCTTCCCGGGTTGGCTACCGACCCTTCCACCTCCGTGGAAGGGCGGTTCCCCCTAGCCACTTTCCCCACTTCCGCGGGGGAGCAGCACACCGCCGGCCGGCTCTCTCAGGGGCTGCACAGGTGTTCCCTCAGATGTTCCCCGGTGCATGTTGTCTCTCTCCTCCTTTATAGTCCTCCTCCACCAATCCCAACTCTGCTACCCACACGCCGAGTATGCTGTTCTCCTCCAATCAGGAGCAAGATCAGCTCCTGCAGCTCAGTCAATCAAATTGGCGAGAGGCAGCTGCATAGAAGCTGCTACTCCCTTCTCAGCGCCATATTGTGGGAGAGCAGATGCATAGAATAAGTCTTAATTCCAGTAACTTAGTCTAGTCCGAGTTGCTCCCCACAGATCCCCCTTTCTTTTTATTTTTGGCGTTGAAACGCGCCTGTCTTCGGTGCCCTGCAGCGCACACTCTGCTCTGCTTGCTAGAGTTGCCAACAGGTGCTTACAAGCCCTACCAATCAGGCAAACCGAATCCGGGTCCTCTCTTCGCCATGTTGTGAGGAGGTTTTTAGGTGCTGATGCATGCCTGTGTTCGGTGCCCTGCAGCGCATGCTCTGCTCTGCTAGAACTGTCTGCAGGTGCTTACAAGCCCTACCAATCAGGCAAACCGAATCCAAGCCCTCTCATTGCCATATTGTGGGGAGACTTATTGGTGTTGATTCGTGCCTATCTTCGGTGACCTGCAGCTCATACTCTGGTCAAGCTGCCTGCTGGTGCTTATCGCCTTACTAATCAGGCAGACCGAATCCAAGCCTTCTCATTGCGGTATTGTGGGGAGACTTATTGATGTTAATTCGTGCCTGTCTTCGGTGACCTGCGGCGCATAAGCTGCTAGCCGCCCACAGGTGCTCACCACCTCCCTAATCAGGCAGACCGAATCCAAGCTCTCTCATAGCCATGTTGAGGGGAGGCCTTATTTTTCTCTATTTCTCTATCTCCGGGCATTCCTATCTCTCCTATTTTACTTCTATCTACCAGCATTCCTATTTCTCTCATTTTACTTCTAAACTTCTGTTTCTCTTATCCCTGCGGCTTCCCGGCGCCCGCCCCGAGGCTGCTTCTCGGCGGCTTCCCGGCTCTGAGCCGCTTCAGCCCGTGCTTCTCTCATCTGCGCGGCTTCCCGGCTTCGTGCGCGCACTCCGCGGTCTCCGCGCCCCTTCGCGCCCGCACCACGGCCTCGCACTAGCCCCACATTCCCTATCTATTCACGCCCCGTGTTCTCTCTGCACGCGGCGGCTTCCGCGAATCACATAGCCTAGCTCACGTTTCTGCCACTGGCATTCAATCCAAGTTCCCCGGCTAACCTGGCGAATTCAACCTAGCCCACGCTTCCGCCTCACGGTTTGGCTTCCCGTCTTTTGCTCCCCGGGCTAATCTGACGGATTCCAACCTGGCTTACGCGTCCACCTCTGGTTTTAGCTTTTCGCCTTTTGTTCCCGGGCTGACTAGAAGAATTCCAAGCTGGCTTACGTTTCCGCCTCGGCCTGCCCCCGCAGCTTCAATTTCCCTAACATTTTTCTCTACCCGGTATGTTTCCCTAAGTTTTCTTCCAACAATATTCCTCCCTCATTTCTCCTGGCTTCTCCCCACAGTCCGTATCCGAGTCTGTTTGTTCTAGCTTTCACTTTCGCTTTCGACCTTAGAGATTTCTCCCAGCTTCCCCCCGTAGTCTGTATCTGAGTCTATGCCTAGGCTTTCAATAGCTTCTTCCGGCACCTTTTCCATCCGGCTTTTCCCTAGGCTCTTTGCTAGTCTCTCTCTCCGGTATTTTCCTACTTCTTCCCGTTTCTTCCCTCCTAGGTTTCCTATCCGAGTCACGGCACCATTATGTCGCTCCCCTTCTTCATGGAGGAACGACACAGGACCCTGCGCTGTTCTTTTGTCTGCTCGGCCCTCCCCGGGTTTGCTGCTGGTTCTTCCTGGGTTGGCTACCGACCCTTCCACCTCCGTGGAAGGGCGGTTCCCCCTAGCCACTTTCCCCACTTCCGCAGGGGAGCGGCACACCGCCGGCCGGCTCTCTCAGGGGCTGCACAGGTGTTCCCTCAGATGTTCCCCGGTGCATGTTGTCTCTCTCCTCCTTTATAGTCCTCCTCCACCAATCCCAACTCTGCTACCCACACGCCGAGTATGCTGTTCTCCTCCAATCAGGAGCAAGATCAGCTCCTGCAGCTCAGTCAATCAAATTGGCGAGAGGCAGCTGCATAGAAGCTGCTACTCCCTTCTCAGCACCATATTGTGGGAGAGCAGATGCATAGAATAAGTCTTAATTCCAGTAACTTAGTCTAGTCCGAGTTGCTCCCCACATCTCTAAATTCCTTATAGTTGCCACTGGTGTTGTCACATAGCAAGTGAAACCACCACCTGAGATGCCAGCATCCCTTATGGGTGCCAGTTCCTGCCTTGGCTGCTCCACTTTCTGTTTAGCTCTCTGATAACAGCCTGGGAAAATCAGCGCAAGATGACTCAAGAGTTTGGGCCCCTGCTACCCAAGTGGTGACCCAGAAGAAGCTCCTGGCTCCTGGCTTCAGCCTGTCCAAACCCAGCCATTGCAGCCATCTGGGGAGTGAACCAGCAGATAAAAGTCTATCTCTTTGTAACTCTGACTTTCAAATAAATAAATAAAATCGTTTGAAATTTTTTAAAAAAATGTAAGACAATATTCCTTATAGTTTTGTAAGGTTAGGAGGCTAAATTGTCAGAATGTCTAAGTTGTACTGCAGAGCCAGTGTGGGGAAGACACCCTTGCCACCCTAAACTGCTACCACTACTGAATCTATAGAATGGATGTGGCTGCTACCTCTGCATAGACCATTACCTAAAAAGTCTACATGTCACTCATAACTTCATGAATGTGTTTCTGATTCTGTTACGGGATAAACAGACTTGGCGGAAGGACCCCATGCTTACCTTTGTGGTGTGGAAAGGGGACTAGGAAAGTAGTAGTATCTGCAATTTCAGTTGTTGCTGCCTTTTTTTTTTTTTTTTTTTTTTTTTTTTGGACAGGCAGAGTGGACAGTGAGAGAGAGAGACAGAGAGAAAGGTCTTCCTTTGCCATTGGTTCACCCTCCAATGGCCGCCGCGGCCAGCATGCTGCAGCCGGCGCACCACGCTGATCCGATGGCAGGAGCCAGGTACTTCTCCTGGTCTCCCATGGGGTGCAGGGCCCAAGTACTTGGGCCATCCTCCACTGCACTCTCTGGCCACAGTAGAGAGCTGGCCTGGAAGAGGGGCAACCGGGACAGAATCCGGTGCCCCGACCGGGACTCGAACCCGGTGTGCCGGCGCCGCAAGGTGGAGGATTAGCCTAGTGAGCCGCTGCACCGGCTTGCAATTTCAGTTTCTACAATCGAATGTAGGCTATACCTCAGAAGGAGGAGATTCTCCAAACATAGGAAGGGTTTGGTCAGTGACCAAATCAAAGAAAGGTCTGCTGTAGAAGTCAATGGAATCCGGAGAAAACACACTGTGTTAAATGTCACATTTATGTTGATTAGGGTTTTTTTTTTTTTTTAAAGATTTTGTTTATTTATTTATTTATTTGAAAGAGTTATACAGAGAGAGGAGAGGCAGAGAGAGAGAGGTCTTCCATCCGCTGGTTCACTCCCCAATTGGCCATACTGGCCGGAGCCATGCTGATCAGGAGCCAGGAACTTCTTCCAGGATTTCATTATTTGTGGAATGTGTTCATATTATCTGCATAAACTTAAAGCTTTAAGAAGAATAGTTATAAATAATATCATGCTACGAGGTAAAGCCACCACTTGCAGCACCGGCGTCCCATATGGGCTCTGTTTCAAGTCCCAGCTGCACCACTTCCAAACCAGCTCTCTGCTATGGCCTGAGAAAGCAGTAGAAGATGGCTAAAGTCCTTGGGCCCCTTCACCTGTGTGGGAAACCCAGAAGAAGCTCCAGACTACTGGATTCCAATTGGCACAGCTCCGGCCGTTGAGGCCAATTGGGGAATGAACCAGAGGATGAAAGACACTATCTCTCTCTCTCTCTCTCTCTCTCTCTCTGCCTCTCCTTCTCTCTGTGTGTAACTTTGACTTTCAAATAAATAAATAAATAAATCTTTTTTAAAAATTTATTTGAAAGAGTTACAAAGAGAGATCTTGCATCCACTGGTTCACTCCTGGGCCAGGTCAAAGCCAGGAGCTTCAACTGGGTCTTTCAAATGGGTGAAGGGGCCTGAGGACTTAGGCCATCCTCTGCTGCTTTCCTAGGAACATTAGCAGGGAACTAGACCTGAAATGGAGCAGCCAGGACTTGAACTGACACCCATATAGAATTCCAGCACTGCAGGCTGCAGCTTTACTTGTTACACCAAAGTGTCAACCCTAGAGAGATCTATCCACTGGTACATTACCCAAATGCCCACAATAGCCTGGACTGGGAAAGACCAAAGCCAGGAATCAAGAACCCAGACAACAAAGCCATCTGCCTCCTTCCAGGATGCTCATCAGCAGGAAGCTGGATCAGAAATATGGAATAGCCAGGATGTGGGTGGCCCAAGTGTTGACTCAACTGATGGTACTACAATGCCTGCCTTTTCTTTGTTCCATTAGGAGCCACACAAGCCAGAGTTGATCTCTTATAACATGAGCAGACCACAGTGAGAAGGAAGTATACCTCAAACTCAACTGTTTAGTCTAAAATAATTTTTTCCTTTTCCTAGAAGGATCCTTGAGACTTGTTCAATCTAAGATAAATTATAGATACAGTTTCATAACTCTGTGAAAGGGAACACAAAGACCTAGAGTAAGGAAATAGGGGATAAAAAGATAGAAGAAAACATAAGCATCTCATTTGGACAGTTATATAGCTGTGAAAACATAACACAAGTGAATAGTTTAATAAATTTTCCAGAAATAGGAGCCAGGTGCGATCCAAATAACTCTCGAGAAGGCTGAGCTGAGGAGCTGCCATTTGAACTAAGTCTTAAAGACCAAATAATAAGCGAGAGGGAATAAGCTTCATGTTGTGTTTGGATTTAAATCTCTAGTAACCATTGTTTTGATTTTACTTGCTTTACCAGTAAAGAGAAACACCAAATACCAGCATCAGAATGTTTTTAATAGAAGTGCCATCACAATTTATTTAGCAATGCATCTCTTTATAAGGCAAATGAACTAATTTCATTCCCTAAATACATTCTTTAATTTCTTAAAATTCATTTTATTTGAAAGGCAGAGAGACAGAGACCCTGGCCAAAATCAGGAGCCCATAACTCCATCCGGGTCTCCCACACTGGTGGCAGTGTCAAGTACTTGAGCCATCATCTCCTGCCTCCAAAGGTATGCAGTAGCAGGAAACTGGATTGGAAGAAGTAGCCAGGACTGGAAAAAGAGGCGACTTAACCTTTGTGTCAAATATCTACCCCTCCTTTAATATATTCTGTAAATTAAATGAACCATGTGCTATTTAGTGCCTGAAGAAAGTGAAATGCAAAGGATCATTTTGATCAGTGCTGAGATTCCCAAAAGGAGGTAATGGGGAAGTAAATACCCTGACTCATTCCGCTGTCCATTCTGTGAGGATCTCTGTTGGCCATACTGAGCCAGAAACCAGGGAGAAAGTGAACTCACTGATTTCATTTATAAGGGTACATTTCCAGAGGATAGGAAAAGAGAACATAGTTTATCTGCATGAGCATATGGATGAAATGCACTAATGACACTATTAATTTGTTCCCTCTGTTTTGGAGGTAACTGCATCTTAAATACCATATTTTATACCCATTCTGGGTGGCAGCAAGAGATGGCTCAAGTACTTTGTTGCCTGCCACCCACTGGGAGATCTGGATTGAGTTCCTGGCTCCTGGCTATGATCTGGTGCAACTCCAGCTATTGTGGGCATTTGGAGAGCGAACCAGTAGATGGAAGATCTTTGTCTCTCCCTCTTTTTGTTTGTATGCCTTTCAAAGAAATGAAAATAAATAAACTTATAAATAAATGTTGTATTTTAGAGCTCACTACCACTAAACTCGGTAAAATACTTGGTATAGTATTTATCTTCTTCCCAAACCTTAGAATTGTTTTATTATAGAATATTTTTTAAAAGTCAAGCTGGGGGCCGGTGCTGTGGCATAGTGGGCTAAGCCTCCGCCTGAGGCGCTGGCATCCCATTTGGGCACCGGTTTGAGTCCTGGCTGCGCCTTTTCTGATCCAGCTCTCTGCTATGACCTGGGAAAGCAATGGAAGATGGTGCAAGTGCTTGGGCCCCTGAACCCACGGGGGGTGACCTGGAAGAAGCTCCTGTCTTCTGGCTTCTGATTGGCCCAGCTCTGGCCACTGCAGTAATTTGGGGAGTGAACCAGCAGATGGATGACCTTTCTCTCTGTCTCTCCCTCTCTCTGTCTGTAACTCTGTCAAATAAGTAAATAAATAAATCTTTAAAAAATCAATGAAGCTTAAATGAATTTTTAAAATTTATGTTTTCAGTGGTAGGGAACACATTCCAGGCAGAAGGCAAAGCACACTGAAAAGTTTAAATACATAAAAGTACTTTGGGAGCAGTGAGTTCTGTGGAGTTAGAAGTCTCTGGCGTGATGATGAAAGACTGTATTTCCCACCCTAAAGTTTTCTTATAAATGGGAAAAAGCAAGCACTAGCGCTGGCTTGAGAGTTAAGACGTAGAAAAGAAGGTAAAGAGAAACAATGACTCTATAGTGGAGAAAGTTGAAGCAGCAGTTAGATTTTATGTGAATAGAATCTCAGAGATGAAGAATTTGAGATCAATAAGAACAGAATCTTAATTAGAGATGAAGAATTTGAAGTCACTTTAGGAGGACTGCAAGAAAAAGAGTGGAGTCAGCTGGGTCAGTAAAACCTCTGACTGAGAGTGCTCAAGTGCCTGTAGCAAACTCTGGCCTGTCTTTCCAATAAAGCATCCCTGGCCTACTCCTTCCATAGTAAGCAATTAAAAGCTGCCCACTGCACCTGTAAAAACTATGGCCACCTGGTCATAGACTCCTAAGGAGTTAGCTTGCGGGGAAGAAGAAGCTAATGGAAAAGGACAGCTACAACTAGGTGCAGTTTGATGAAAGAGAAAGGTAGAAGGGAAGAAGATTGATTGCAAAGGTGCTGCGGAGGGGATTTATAATTAACCGGGCTGTGAACTGAAAACAGTATTATACAGAAAGGTTTCAACAAGTAGTCAGATTCCAGAAAAGGAAGCTGGCGCCCAACTGTGATATTACTGAACCTTGAACAAGAGATTGCATGATAAGAGTGTACGTGTCTGACACAATTCTAACAAAAATCTTAAAGGGGAATAGCCAGATTAGAAACAAATACATATTTTTAAGGCGGGGATGGGAGTGTGGCCGAGAACTAAGATTGTCAACACAAAGCTGCCTCCGTTTGTCCAGAGGATAATTTCACATAGCCCTTTAGTAGTTCCCCAATCCCCTAAATCCACGGCTGTTTCTTCTTAAGGAAACCTGGGTGCGTTCAAGACCCACGTTATCGTCCATAACGTGGAGGTTTAAGACTCAATGACTACCCACTTTCAGGTAAGTTTTTAGGAGGAAAACCGGGGCAATCGTAAAAACCTTAGAAGATCTGCTCAAACCAAAATATCGATATTTGACTTTTTTGGTAAGGGCCGGGTCTCCGGGCGCGGCTGGTGCTTACACTCGGTGCGAAACGCCTTACACACCGCTTTCCAGAGCGAAGCGTCCGCGCCTTCGCCAGCGGGCGGGGCTGGCGCGAGCAGCAGCCGCCTCCAGCGCCGGGCGGCCGAGGCCTGCGCGCTGCAGCACCACGTGACTCTTCCGCCTCCCCGGACAGCGACGCATGCGTACCGTGCCTTAGACGAGGCGGCGGTGGCGCTGGTGGCGGCTGCTCCGGTGGCTGTGGAGACTGAGGCGGTGGGCGTTCCATCGTCGGCTAGGTTGGTCCAGGCTTCGGCTCATGGCATCGAGTGGCACCCATCGTCAGGTCAGCTGGGACGGAGACCCTGGAGTTGGCCGGAGGGGGTTAGCGTCGGGGCAGGAAGGGGCCTGCGGTGCCTCAGGCCGCGCTGTGGCCGCGGCCTCCCTCCCGCCGTGCTTTTGAGGCCTGGCTGGGACTCGGCGCCCAGTTGTCCGTTTCTTTCCGTCCCCACCTGTTGGGTGGAGCGGGGCGAGGTTTCTTAGAGCAAACGTTCCTCTTAACTGGTGGTGAGTTCGGTGGGGCGGAGAAGAGTGGGGCCTCCTTTACCTGGATTTGGAAAGACATTCGGGGCTGTGTGTGAAGCCCCTCGTTGTGGCCCGGACGGCTGAAAGTGGAGGAAGCCCTTTGGGAGCTGCCCGAGGACTGGGAGCGTGTAATAAATATTTTGTGAGTAAAGCATTTGGGTGCCTTGCGGGGCGCGCGTTCCGCGTCGTGACTACCTAAGCAACACTTTTGGGACTCTGAGTCACAGTGCTCCTAAGATGAGCCGCAGCCTTTGGCAGGGTGGGATAGATCCTAGTAGGATCTTTTAAAGAATGTTTACCTTTTGCAACCAGAGACCGGCACTGGTGTTCTTTGTGTTCCAAAATCAAATCTTTAAGTGAATGAATAATACTTGAAGTTAAAAAATAGTAGTGCTTAATGTATTACTGATGACGCTGTGGTACTATACGGTTTTATGCCTTTTCAAATGTTACTTTTTAGTTTGAGATTCTTGTGGACTTCTATTAGAAAACTTAACTATATATTGCATTTTAATCTGTTGAGAAATTTTTCAGACTTTTCTGTAGCTGGAGAGGGTGGAACTTAAAGCAAGTTTCCTATGGGAAAGTGTGAAGCTCCTTGGGAGCTTGAGTGGATTGGGAAAAAAAAAAAACATACACAAGCAACCACTGTCAGGTTTCTTCCTCTCAGATTTATAACCTCATTCTAGAATTGCAAAAGTTGGAACTTTCCACTCTCATTGGCTGGAAAGGAGTTCTACTAAAGACTAGTTCTTAGGTTGTGAAAGCTGAGATGATTAGGGGCTGACTACAGATGGCTAATTAGTACGTGATGTGAGATTTTTTGAATTAAGTATAGAAAAGCATAATTTAAGTCTCATATTTGGCATCTTTTTTGCTTCATTTGAAAACTAAAAGGATTTTATAAGTCAGAGTTAAAATGGTGTGTATATATTGTTTTCAAGAGAAAGAACAACCTTCTGTGGTATGTTAACTTATAATTCTGTAAAATGTAGAATCTTTTTCATTACACTAGCCAAATGAGGAAGAAAGTACTAGATCCAGGCAAATGGTAGATTTTTTTTTTCAAATATCTGAAGGTGCTGCAGGCATTTGTGTAAATGTAAGTGTACTTCAAAAAGTTTGTGGAGAATGGAATTTAATAATTTGGTTTTGTGCAAAGAAAAATTTGTGCAAAGAAAAATCCTTATGTAGTTTTTTCACAAATGTATTTTCCATGAACTTTTGAAGTCCAGTTTCTGGAACATTAAAAAGGACTTAATATTTGCAAGTCTAAAACAGGTCAGCCTGTGAACATTTTACTTCACCTACAAAAATGGTTCATGAAATCAATGGCGTGATAGCCTCTTTCTGAAATTCTGAATCCTCAGATTAGCTTACCAGTGGATGAGGCACAAAGTAATTTGTGAACTGCTAAGCTAGTTGATTTGCAACACCTAAACTCTTGATTTTCAATCTTTATTAAGAACTGCAGATTTTTATATATTGCTCTGTTTATGAAAAAATTAAAAATATTTTTTAAAAAATTTTATTTATTTGAAAGAGTTACACAGAGAAAGGAGAGGCAGAGAGAGAGAGGTCTTCCATCTGCTGGTCCACTCTCCAAATGGCCGCATGTCCAGAGCTGAGCCAATCTGAAGCCAGGAGCTTCTTCTGGGTCTCCCACATGGGTGCAGGGGCCCAAGGACTTGGGCCATCTTCTACTGCTTTTCCAGGCCATAGCAGAGAGCTAGATTGGAAGTGGAGCAGCCAGGTCTCGAACTGGTGCCCATATGGGATGCCAGCACTTTAGGCCAGGGCGTTAACCCGCTGGGCCACAGTGCCAGCCCCACAACAAATATTGTTTTATGTTTTAAATTTGAGAGACAATACGGAGAATGAGCACCTATCATCTGGTTCACTCTCCAAATTGCCTGCCTGGCCAAATCCAGGAGCCAGGAACTCAGTCAAGTTTCACAAGTGGGTGGTAGCAGTCTTATTAATTGAGCCATCATCACCACCTCCCAGGGTCTGCATTAGGAGGAAGCTGGACTCAGGAGCTAGAGCAGGTTATACAACACACTTCACTCTCCAGTGTGGAACACGAGTGTTCTGATTGGCTTCTTAACTGCTAGGCAACTCAGCCCAGTAGTGTAATTTTTGTACAGTCATAAGAGGTATTATGGAAAGTAAATAAAAGGTATTAAGTCAAATGTCACGTTTTTAAATAAGTGTTGACCGTTTAAGTCATCCTCCAAAGACTCTTTAAATTTTAAGATTGTGTGCTTACTTATTAGTCAAATGTTTAATGTATATGGTAACTATACTAAAAGTCAAATATATGTATATTATGAGATTGATATTTTCCTAGATACTGCATGCTCACTTTGTAATTTGTTATATTTCCTTTTTATACTTTATGCCTATCAAGCAAATTTTTTATGAGTGTAATGTATTACAAAGCATCTACTGGTTTGATGAATTGACAAGAGAAGGAATTTTGTTAGTCTGAGGGAACAGCTTGTATCAAGGCTCACACATGAAGAATGTAGTGGGTTCTGAAAATGGCAGTGAGGAAAACTATTATAAGAATAATTCATTTGGAAAATTAATTTGGGAGTGGATATATCACTTGTTCCAAGATATATTTATTATGCTGTTTTGGACCAGGCATTATTTTATGTTATAGAGATAAAATAGTGAACAGAACCATTTTTTCACTGAATTTAATATTCTAGTAATATTAGTTTATCTGTAGAAGTAGTACAGCGATTAATTTTTTTTATTGCAACATCCTAATACACACAATGGTTTACTTATGTGTGTTTCAACAGTATGTTCTCTCTCTCTCCTTTCTTTAGATTTATTTATTTGAAAAGCAGAGTTAGAGAAAGAGGCAGAGGCAGAGAGAGTCTTCTATCTGCTGATTCACTCAAAACGGCTACAACGGCCAGGGCTGGACCAGACTGAAGCCAGGAGCCAGTAGTTTCTTCTGGGTCTCCTAATGTGGGTACAGGGACCCAAGCACTTAGGCCATCTTCTGCTGCTTTCCCAGGTGCATTAATAGGGAGCTGGATTGGAAGTGGAGAACCTTGGAGTTCAGCCAGTGCCCATATGGGATGCCAGTGCTGCAGGCACTGGCGTTACCCACTGTGTCACAGCGCTGGCCCCAAAACATACTTTCACTATGTGCAAAGTGTAATAAATTTTTTTTTCATTTCTGTTTCCCATTTAAAAAAGAAAAAGCAAGTCATCTGAAGCATCCTGCAATTTGAAAATTACTAATGCAGTGGGGGAGATAATTTCCAAGCCATAGTAATAGTACTGTGGATAGAAAGGTATTGGTTGGGGCCTGAGCTGTGATGCAGAAAGTTAAGCCACCACCTGCAGTGGGTTTGAGTCCTAGCTGCTCCACTTCCAATCCAGCTCCCTGCTAATGCACTTGGGAAAGCAGCAGAAAATGGCCCAAGTCCTTGGGCCTCTGTTACCCATGTGGGAGACCTGGAAGAAGCTCCAGGCTCCTAACTAGCCTGGCTCACTGCGGCCATTTGGGGAGAAAAACAGTGGATGGAAGATTGATATCTCCGTCTTTCTCTTCCCTTCTCTCTCTGCATCTGCCTTTAAAATAAATAAATAAATAAATAAATACATCTTTTTTAAAAAGGTGGGGGAGGTACTGGTTAATTCTTGTATCAGGGTGCAGTAAAAAAATTATTCACTGTTTACAATATGATAAATCTGGATAAATGGTGGGAAAAGTAGAACAAGGTACTGGAGATGGGAACAAGCTAAAACTTTAAATAGAGTGTCCTAGGTAGGACTTTTTGAGAAGATGGCCTTTCAACAAAGGCTTAAAGGAGGTAAGGGAGAGAGCCATGTAGGTATCTGGAAGATCATTGTGGACAGAGGTAAGAGCAGTACAGAGCTTCTAAGGCTGGAGAGTGGTGTGTTTGAGAGACAGCTAGATGTCATTGTGGCTGAAACTAATTGACGGAGTATAAGAGTGGTAGAAAATGAGGTCAGAGAGGGAAATAATACACAGGAGTAAGAGTTGGGGTTATAGACCAGTGGAAGGGTGTTGACTTACTCTGTTGAGATATAACAGTGAGTGAATTATGTTTTTAAAAAGATACCTAGCTGCTACGTTGACAAATTTTTGAAGTCAAGGAGGTGGGGTTGGAGGGAACATGAAAAGCAGGAGGCCACCTCCATAGCCTTGGCAACTCATCACAAGAGCCTAGGATGATTACTGACGCCATAAACAAGAGTGCCAATTTGTTAAGTCAACAACAGGAGTCACTGTGCACTTACTCCTCATGTAGGATCTCTGTCCTTAATGTGCTGTACAATGTGATTTAATGCTATAACTAGTACTGAAATAGTATTTTACACTTTGTGTTTCTGTGTGGGTGCAAACTGTTGAAAGATTTACTTAATATATGCTAAACTGATCTTCTGTATATAAAGAGAATTGAAAATGAATCTTGATGTGAATGGAAGGGGAGCGGGAGTGGGAGAGGGGAGGGTTGCAGGTGGGAGGGAAGTTATGGGGGGGAAAGCCACTGTAATCCATAAGCTGTACTTTGGAAATTTATATTCATTAAATAAAAGTTAAAAAAAAGAAAAAGCAGGAGGCCTATAAGAAGTTCTCAAAGATTATAATAGTATTCCAGCTGAGAGGTGAATGGATTGAATGATGTTTATAAGAAATGTGGAAATAAGGATTGTGAATATTTGAAAGATATTTAAATTGTGAATGTTTGAGAGAAACCCTGATAAATTGGTTGCTGTGAGAGAAAGAGAAGAGTTATGGATGACTCCAGATTTTGGGCTGAGCAACTAGAAGGTGGGAATTTTTATCATTGGAGATAGGAGAGGCCGAGAGTAAATTAGAATTTATCAGGAATTCACTCAGAGGCATTAAAAGTTTTGTTTGTTTTGTCCCCCCCCCCCCTTTTTTTTTTTTGAGGGAGAGTGTGACTGAGCACTATCATATGCTGGCTCACTCCCACAGTGTCCACAATACCTGCAGCTGGGCCCAGTTGAAGCCTGGGTTAGTTGAGCCATTGCCTTTGCTTTCCAGGGTCTGCATTAGCAGGAACCAGAGCTGAAGCTAGTTATTAAGTCCAGGCACTTTGATGTTGGGATGCAGATGTCCTAACTGCTAGGCTAAATGTCCTCCTCACTCAGGAACCATTTTAATATCTAAAATAGCTGTATACATGGAGATAATGTCAAGCAAGCAGTTGGATATATGACTCGAGTCTGGAAAAAGGGTCTGGACCAGCAGTGGAAATTTGGGTGTCAGAATATCATTGGTATTTAAAACCATGTTAGTTTAGGAGTTAATGGAGGTAGAGAAAGGAAGAAGACCAAGGACTAAGCCCCGATGTACTCTTTTTTTTTTTTTTTAAGATTTATTTTTATTTATTTGAAAGAGTTACAGAGAGAGGTAGAGACAGAGAGGTCTTCCATCCACTGGTTCACTCCCCAGGTGGCCGCAACGGCCAGAGATGTGCCAATCCGAAGCCAGGAGCTTCTTCTGGTTCTCCCCAAGGGTGCAGGGGTTCAGGGACATGGGCCATTTTCTACTGCTTTCCCAGGCCATAGCAGAGAGCTGGATCAGAAGAGGAGCATCTGGGACTAGAACCGGCACCCATATGGGATGCTGGCGCTCAGGCCAGGGCTTTAACCTGCTGTGCCATAGTGCTGCTTCTCCCCCCTCCCCATGTACTTTTAATATAAAAGATCAGGGGGCAGGCACTGTAGAAATAATTTGAAAAAAAAAAAAAAAAAAAATCTGAGAGAGGGGGTGATAGAAGTGATCCAAGTCGTGAGTTCTGGGTTTGGCCTTGGCAGAAGCAGAGATACTAATCTGTTGTGACCAAGGGCCAATCTGAGCTGGGCCAATCTGAAGCCAGGAGCCAGCAGCTTCTTCCGGGTCTCCCCTGTGTGTACAAGGGCCCAAGGACTTAGGCCATCTTCTACTGCTTTCCCAGGCCATAGCAGAAAGCTGGATTGGAAGTGGAGCAGCCAGGACTTGAATGGGTGCCCACATGGGATGCTGGCACTGTAGGCGGCGGCTTTACCTGCTATGCCACAGTGCTGGCTCCTACAAATGTCTCTCCAATGTCTTTATAGTGAGAGATTGGGTATTGGGAAGAATGAAGAAGTAATACTTCATTGCTTATGGTCTCATAAATTATGGCAATATATAAATAGTGTTTATTTCAGTTATCATATAAATGCCAAATAGAGATACAAAGTGAATACTTTTTGAGACTAAAGAAAGGGAAGATGATAAGTGAGGTTAAGGGATTAGGAGACTTGTACAATAAGGAGTGGCCATTGGTTGTGGCAACTAGGACATTAAAGGAAATTAGTTAACTATGTTCTCTGATGAGACTGCTGAGTAGAATAAAAAATAGGATTTGTTGAAAGTGTGAAGTAGTTTATACCCTAGATTTTCCTTCTCTGTGTCATACAGCTAGTGGAAAAAAATGTTTATTATTAGTAAAGGATGGAACTGGAGAAGTTTTGGTATAAGTGGGAGGTGGGGCAAGGGTGAAGGGTCTTAATAAAAATGGGAAATTGAATAAAAGTTTGCATGTTGAACAGTAAAATCAGCAGTCTCATTAGTCGTCTTTGCCAATATTTTTGGAAGTTGAAAGATTTTTCTTTGGGGAAACATAACCCAAAGGAAAAGATGTACAGCACTGACTGTTCAACAGAATGTCATCCTGTCATTTACCAGTTGATAAACCCTGTCTAACTCCCGGTCCAGCTTTGTAATGTAAGTGCGTTTGAAGATCAACATATTTGAGAGACCAAAATAGTCAAAAGACATTCAGAAGAAACAAATAATGCTGAGAACAGAAGAAAATTTAATATGAAATATAGAGAAGTAATAGGAGATATTACATCAGTGAAATGAGAACAGGAGATTTGAAAAGGATTATTCTGACCATAAGAAAATGGAAATTTAGGGGCCAGTGCTGTGGTGTAGTAAGCTAAGCCTCTTCTTGTAGTGTCAGCATCCCGTATGGGCTCCATGTCCTGGCTGCTGCTCTTCTGATCTAGCTCTCTGCTTATAACCTAAGAAAGCAGTGAAAGATGGCCCAAGTGCTTGGGCCCCTGCACCCACTTGGGAGACCTGGAAGAAGCTCCTGGCTCTTGGCTTCAGTTAAGCCCAGCTCTGGCCATTGCAGTCATTTGGGGAGTGAACTGGCTGATGGAAGACCTTTCTTTCTGTCCCCCGCCCCCCCCCCCCCCCGTTACTCTGCCTCTCAAATAAATAAATCCTTAAAAAAAAAAGAAAATAGTAATTTAAAAACTTGGTGCATGTATCTTAAGTAGCAGTGAAAGAGATAGGAGAATGTCTCAAAGTAGAATGAGTCAGAGGAATGGGAAAAAAGTGGGGGGAAAGGTTTAAGTAGAGGGTAAATTCAAAATTTCTGTTGTAAAAGTATGTTTATCTTCTTTAGTTATTAAGACTCTGCATGTTTTGAACTCTTGTGATACTATTAACTGTCCTACGAAACAGGCAATGTGAGTATTAGTATATTTAGAAGTGAGAAAAGTGACTGAAGTATAATCACACAGCTATTAAAGAAGTAGGACTCACCTTCCTTCCCCTTATAATATGTACCATATTGTATCTTTTTGTGCTGGCTTAGAAGAAAATTTTTCTTTTATTCTGTAGCTTTTGTTGCTTTATGTTGGCATTTCGGAGTTACTGGTTCTTCTAAGAATAAGCTGGTATTAGTAATTGACACATAGTAAAGAATATGTTGGAGTATTTTATTAGAAAATAACTTTAGTGTATTTTTTTGGCTCTGATATGTGAAGTAATATCAAAATGATCTCTCTAATGTTAAGGCTGATGTTCTTAATCCTTTTTACAACAGTGTAATTGCAGGGTGTGAGTAGTTGACAATCTGTGAAGATGCAGGGGTGTGGTAAATTTGCTGATTTCAGAAGAAACAAATATTTGAGTGCCACTTTAATATGCAGCTAGAATGAGGTAGGCAGCAAATGACTCAGGATGTATCAACCAACAATTAAAAAAAAAACCACTGAGCTATGAAATAAAAATGAACAAACCAGTGAGTGGTATGCATATTGAAAATTCATTTACAGATCCTTAAAAAATGATTTTATTTATCTGGAAGACAGGGAGAGAGAGAGAGAGAGAGCGCGCGCGCGAGCGAGCTCCCATCTGCTGGTTTACTATTCAGATGCCTTCAACAACTGGGGCTGGGCCAGACTAAAGCTGAGAGGGGAACTCAATCCAGGTCTCAGTTGAGTAATAGGGACCGTGCTACTTGAGTTGTCACCTTGCTGCCTCTCAGGGTGTGCATAAGCTGGAATAAGGAGTGGAGATGGGACTCAAACCCAGGTACTCTGTGGGATGTGGGAATCCCAAGTGTATGTGTATATTTGTGTGTGTGTGTGTGTGTGTGTGTGTGTTTGTGTCTGTCTGCCTTTCAAATAAATAACTTATAAATTTAAAGAAAAAGATAAAAATTATTTTGTGGAAAAAATTTTTAAGTCCATAGCTTTTTTCTTATTTCATAATTCACATGAATTCATATAATTTCCATGAATACTTTGAAGATCTCAGATA
Organism: Oryctolagus cuniculus; assembly: GCF_964237555.1. Classification (NCBI taxonomy): domain Eukaryota; kingdom Metazoa; phylum Chordata; class Mammalia; order Lagomorpha; family Leporidae; genus Oryctolagus; species Oryctolagus cuniculus. The sequence goes on along the minus strand of NC_091443.1, from coordinate 30,841,062 downwards.
TGCAAGGATCTAAACAATTTTTTGTACCAAAATTATCTTTTAATTGCATTTCCCACAAACTTTTTATATTTTATTTTTAAAGATTATTTATTTTGAAAGTCGGAGTTACACTTAGAAGGAGAGGCAGAGAGAGAGAGTTCTTCCATCCGCTGCTTTACTCTCCAAATGGCCTCAGCAGCCAGAGCTGCACCAATCTGAAGCCAGGAGCCAGGAGCTTCTCCCAGGTCTCCCATGTGGGTGCAGGGGCCCAAGGATTTGGGCCATCTTCTACTGCTTTCCCAGGCCATAGCATCGAGAGCTAGATTGGTAGTGGAGCAGCTGGGACTCTGAACTGGTGCCCATATGGGACACCTGCAATGCAGGTGGCGGCTTTACCTGGTACACCACAGTGTCAGCCCTACCACAGACTTTTTGCAATACTCTTGTATGTCAGGGATGAAACTTTCCCTTTTTTAAAAACTTTGTTCTAAGCTAAATGATTAAATCCTTCTGAAATTTTTATATCCTTGATCAGAATTTATTTTACTTTTAGCCTTCAGAACAGATGTTAAAGATACTACTGTTTTCCTGTGATTGATAGTCAAGCTCTGAATTTTTAAATCTTTACTAGCTAGGGAACATTGAATTTTAGAAATGGTTACTTCATTGGAGAGCAGCCTTCTAAAAATGAAAGAACTAAATCCATATTTATTTCGTTTTTATTCAGACACCCAACATCAAAATGGCAATTTTGTAAGGAATTTGTTACATAACTGTATTTATAATATAGAAACTAATAAACAGTCTGATTGCAACTTTCAGGGAGTGATCAAGAATCAAACTGATAAATTTCTTTGATAACTAAATAGAACTTTCTAAAGTTGTTGCTGTTGCCAGATAATTTTAGTAATGTGTAAGGTGTTTCTCTTGTGTGTTTCCACAGGTTATTAACTGAAAACAATAAATAGCCATGCAAAATTCCCACATAGATGAGTACAGAAATTCTAGCAATGGCAGCACTAACAACAGTTCAGAGGTAGTGGCAGAACACCCTCCTGATTTCAGCACTGAGATTATGAATGTTACGGAAATGGAACAGTCACCTGATGGCTCTCCCAGTGTGAACGCATCTGCAGAAGAAAGTGAAATGACAAATGCTGTGGACCTTCCAGTGACAGTGGCAGAAACAGAAGCAAATTTCCCTCCAGAATATGAAAAATTTTGGAAAACTGTAGAAAATAATCCACAGGATTTTACAGGCTGGGTATATTTGCTTCAGTATGTAGAACAGGAGGTTAGTAGTTATTTAAATTGCATAAGAATTAACAGATTAATCAAGTAATACCAGCTTAGGCCTTACTGCTTTATAATTAAAATTGGCTTTTTTAAAAAATAATTTTTAGGTTATATTAAATAAAATTATAGAAATAGCTTTTTAGCTTTGAAAATAACTTGTAACATTTGTGTGTGAATCATTGAATCTGTATTTGCATAGTGAAAGCCTGATTTTTTTAATAATTGATGTATGTGTATAAAATTAAGTAAAATATTGCCTTGCTATTTGACAAAATTACTTCCTTTTATTTCAGTTGCATTTGTAATAGAAAGGACTGTTGCATGTGTCCTTTTTGGCCTGCCATTTACTTTGTTGACAATATATTTGAAAGGAATGATAAATATTTTTTGACAATCATTTATAAGACGTTTAAACACCTTGTTTTGTTTTTGTCAGAATCACTTGATGGCTGCCAGGAAGGCATTTGACAAATTTTTCATACACTATCCGTATTGCTATGGTTACTGGAAAAAGTATGCAGACCTTGAAAAGCGACATGACAACATTAAACAATCAGATGAGGTGCGTACATCACTGAATAAAGTTACCTCCATTAGGTACTGTAAGCCAATTAATAACAAAACAGACTTTTTTGGCTGGCAGTATCTACCATTTATGGTCAAACAATTTTTATAGGGTATTTTATTTGCATTTGTCACTCTTGTGGCATTTGTAGCTAATATTTTCTCTCTTTGTTGGCAGGTGCGTTAAACCTCTACAGTTTGTCAAGCTTTGCAGTGCAAGCCTCTGTATTACACTGCAGCTTAACAAGTAGGGCAGGGCTTTTCTCTCACTTACATTTATTTCTCATTTTCCAAACAATATAGTTGGTTTGCTAGTCACATTTGCTACGTCTTTATTGCATTTTTGGTCAGACGCTGTCATTGATGCTCTAATGGGTCTGTGCCCTATGGTCTGTAACCCAAAGCCTGCCCACACAACCCGGTCAGAATGCAGGGACTGCTGCGCTTTGAAGATCAAGACTCTGCACGTGGGGATCAGAACATTGCCATGTTCTATCCAACCTCCACCCAAATGGTAATGGTAGATTATTTAAACAAAATTCCAGTAATTAGTATTTCTAAGGTTCACCGGATAACACAGTGTTGCCTCTCTGTTAAGAAATAATTAAATATTTGAAGTACAGTTTGTTGTTTTCTTCTTAGGTTTATCGGCGGGGGCTTCAGGCAATACCTCTTAGTGTTGACCTTTGGATACATTATATAAACTTCTTAAAAGAAACATTGGACCCTGGTGATCCTGAGACCAACAGTACAATCAGAGGGTATGTGAAACATTGATACTCCATGTATTTGAAGATATTTATAAATAAGTATTCTGATGTTAACAGAACTCATGAATGCTAACCTGGCAATTTTAACTTTTATGTGTTTCTCTCCCACTGTTATACTTAGTTGTTTAAAAAGCGGGTAATAAAACACATCTCCATTCCTACTCCTTTTCCTATGTTTTCATTCCATTGCCCTCACAGTTAACGACTTGGTCTATTGGTGTTCTTAGATGTTCATATTTATATGTGTGTTTTATTTATTGTTCTTTGGCTTTTTTTTCTTTTTTTTTTTTTTTTGTAAATTTTATGTTTTGGAATCTCTCTCTACCATATATATATATATATATTTTTTTTTTTTTTTGAAAGTCAGAGTTATTTATAGAGAGGGAGACGGACAGAATCGTCCATTGCTGGTTTACTCTCCAACTGACCACAATGGCCAGGGCTGAACCATGTTGAAGCCAGGAGTCAGGAGCTTCATCCAGGTCTCCTATGTGAGTGGTAGGGGCCCAAGTGCTTGGGTCATCTTCTGCTTTTCCCAGACTATTAGCAGGGAGCTGGATCAGAAGTGGAGCAGCTGGGACACGAACTAGTGGCCATATGGAATGCCAGCATCTCAGGCAGTGTGGCTTTACCTGCTCTGTTATAGCACTGGACCACTATCTATTTTTTAAGCCATTGAAAAAATATTTTAAACCACTGTACTACAATGCTCCTGTGAAAGATTTCAAATACAGATTTCCATATAATCAGACCTGTCAGATAATTTGTAAGTTCCATTTTTTGCCCTCTCTTGGAGCTTTCCTGCCAACACCCTCTCTTTTGTAATTGAAACTGGTTGTTGTCTACAGGTTCTACCTTACTACAGTTTTCTTGGGATATCTTCTTCATTTTGTTTTTAGGGACTGTCTTTACTTCTTATTAATTCTCATTTTTTCTTGATACATGACTGCTTTTAGCAGAGTAAATTATATAACTTGTTGATAAAGGATGTTGGGGATGAAGAAATAATTTTAAGTTCCTGTATGGTATAGAATTTGGGGTTGAAAATACTTTCTTTATAGAGCTATGATGACATTCTCCATTCTGTTACAGCTTCTGGTATCGCTGCTGAAAAGTCCGGTACCATTTTTCTGGATTCCGTCTCTCTCTCTCTGTCTCTGTCTCTCTTTCTTTTTTGACTCATTGATTTATTTGAAAGGCAGAGTTCACAGGGAGAGGCAGAGAGAGAGAGAGAAAGATCTTCCATCTACTAGTTCATTCCCCAAATGACCACAATGGCCAGGACTGGGCCAGACGGAAGCCAGGAGCTTCATCTGGGTCTTCCATGAGGGTCCAGGGGCCCTAGCACTTGGGCCATCTTTCGCTGCTTTCCCAGGCTCATTAGCAGGGAACTGGATCTATTTTTTTTTTTTTATTTTTTTTTATTTTTTTTTTTGACAGGCAGAGTGGACAGTGAGAGAGAGAGACAGAGAGAAAGGTCTTCCTTTGCCGTTGGTTCACCCTCCAATGGCCGCCGCGGCCGGCGCGCTGCGGCCGGCGCACCGCGCTGATCCGATGGCAGGAGCCAGGTGCTTTTCCTGGTCTCCCATGGGGTGCAGGGCCCAAGCACCTGGGCCATCCTCCACTGCACTCCCTGGCCACAGCAGAGAGCTGGCCTGGAAGAGGGGCAACCGGGACAGAATCCGGTGCCCCGACCGGGACTAGAACCCGGTGTGCCAGCGCCGCTAGGCGGAGGATTAGCCTAGTGAGCCGCGGCGCCGGCCAGGGAACTGGATCTGAAGTGGAGCAGCCAGGATGCGAACTGGCACCCATATGCAATACCAACACTGCTGGGGGCTGCTTTACCTGCTGTGCCACAGTGCTGGCCCCTCTGTATTCTCTTTCTGTGTTTTTCCTCCATGGATGCTTAAGATTTTAAAAAATATTTTATTTTTAACTGATACATACAAATTGAACATTTTAATAGGGTACCATGTGGTGTTTCCATACATGTATATAATATGCAGTGTCCAGTTAGCGTAAGCATATATATCTTGTTACACATTTAATGCTTATTTATGATATTAACATTCAAAATCCTTTCTTCTAGCTACTTTTTATAAAAATAGTATATTATCATTATCTGTAGTTATCCTACTTTTCACTATAACACGAAAACATTTCACTCCTATCTACCTATATCTTACTTCCTATTAATTAGCCTTTTCACTTCTCTCCCTCCCCTTAAGATTTTTTTTTATCTTTAGTGTAAATGCAGTTTTATAATATTCATTGATGTGAGTTTTTCTTTTTCTTACACATTAGGGTTACTTACTGGATCTTTTCAATTTGGCATGCTCATGTCCTTCTATTTTTAGAAATATCATGTATGTCCTTACTTTGGTAATTAGCCTCCCTTGGTTTTCTCTTTTTTTATTTTTGAGAGGCAGAGAGAGATCTCCCATCCTCTAGGTCACCCATCTGTTGCCTACAATAGCTGGGTCAGGTCAAAGCCAGAAGCTGGTATTGTGTCCAGGTCCCGGGTTCTGGTTGCAGGGATCCTACCGATGTTGTCATTATCTGCTACATATCCCAGCTGTGCACATAATAGGAAGCTGGAATCGAGCAGAGCAAGATCATACCAGGCACTCTGATTTGCGATGGAAGTATCTCATGTAGCACTTAACTACCATACCGAACTGTGGTACCCCATCCCCTGTTTTTTGAAGATTTCTTTCATTTTTTTTTTTTTTTTTGAAAGGTAAGGTGACAGGGAGAAACAGAAAAGAGAGCTGGCACCATGGCACAGGGGCATTAAAGCTCCGGCCTGCAGTGCTGGCATTCTGTGTGGGTACTGGTTCGAGTCCTGGCTGTTCCACTTCCAATCCATCTCCCTAAAAATTAACACACCTGGAAAAGCAGCAGAGGATGGCTCAAGTTCTTGGGTCCCTACACCCATGTGGAAGACCAGAAAGAAGTTCCTGGCTCCGGATTGGCTGTGCTCTGGCTGTTGAGACCATTTGAGAAGCGAACCAGTGGATGGAAAACTTCTCTGTCTTTGTCTCTACCTCTCTCTGTAACTCTTCAAATAAATAAAATCTTAAAAAAAGGTTTAACTCCCCAGATCCCACAGCAGCTTGAGCTGGGCCTGGCTGCAGCCAGGAGTTAGGAACTTCATCCTGGCCTCCCACATGGCTGACAGGGGTCCAGGTTCTTAGGCAATCTTTGCTGCTTTCATAGGCACATTGGCTGGGAGCTGGTTGGAATCAGGGCAGCTGGAACTTGAACTGGTACTTAAGGGATGCTGGCGTTGCAAGTAGCAGCTTAACTTGTTATGCCACGGTGCTGGCTTCCCTCTGTTGTTTCTGATAGTTAGTATTGGACCTCATGGTTTAATCATTGAATTATCTTGTGTTCTGCCTCCTTATTATTCATCTCTTAGACTTTTCCAGGTTTTTGGAGTATTTCCTTGATCCTTGTATTTGGATTTTTAATATCTGCCATCAGGTTTTTAATATCCTGGATTCTTTCTTGTTTTCTGAATGTTCCTCTTATATCCTTCTATTCTTGTTTCATGGCTGCCTATATTTTTATTACTTCTTTGAAGATATTAAGGGTAATTGAAGTTTTTCTCTGTCTCAACACTGTTTTCTCTGAAGTTTTTGTTATTGTCATCTGAAATGTCTAATCTCTGGATTATGTTAGTGTTAAGACTAGATATTAACAAGCTATATGGAATCTGTGTTTTGTACAGGGTGTTGTCAGCTAGCAGGCAAGACTTCACAGTAGGGTGATCAGAAAGCCACTGAGGTTTTTGTTGGGAGATTTCCAGTGTTGATATCATTATATTTTATTCCTGAGCCAAGCAGTTTCTTCAGAGAAGCATTATCTGATCTACCTGAGGAATGTAAACTAGCATCTGAAATCCCATAACTGGGTAGAAAAGGAGGTTGAAGATTTCTCACCATTGATCAAAGAGATGGTCATTAAACATTCTGTATTTCATCACTGTACAGTCCTTCCATCTCCTCCCTTGTACTTTTCTTTGGCACATTAATTCATTAAGTACTTTGCATTTTTTTTTCTTTTTTAGTTTTATTTATTTGAAGGGCAGAATGACAAGAAGAGTAGGGGTCGAGAGACAGAGAAAGATTTTCTACCTGCTGGTTCACTCCCAAAATGGTTAGAAAAGCCAGGGGTGGGCCAGGCTAAAGCCGGGAGCCTAGAACTCTATTTGGGTGCCCCATGTGAGTGGCAGGGACCCGAGCACTTCGGCCATTCTCTGCTGTTTTTCCAGGCACATTACCATGGAGCTGGATTGAAAGCAGCACCCAGCTCAAAAACCTGTGATCCAATATGAGATGTCTATACATTGCAAAGGGGAGCTTACCCCAACTGTGCCGCGACACCCCAGCACATTACATTCATTTCTTGAATCATTTTGGGTTTATTTTCCTGGGACCTTATAAACATACACATACACTCTTAATTTTTTCTCTTTACATAAAGCATGTTTCCTTCAGTGTTGTCATGTCTTTTAACTTTGTTTAGTGTCTTTTATTTTATTTATTTATTTATTTTACAGGCAGAGTGGACAGTGAGAGAGAGAGAGACAGAGAGAAAGGTCTTCCTTTGCCGTTGGTCACCCTCCAATGGCCGCCACGGCCGGCGCGCTGCAGCCGGTGCACAGCACTGATCCGAAGGCAGGAGCCAGGTGCTTCTCCTGGTCTCCTATGGGGTGCAGGGCCTAAGCACTTGGGCCATCCTCCACTGTACTCCTGAGCCATAGCAGAGAGCTGGCCTGGAAGAGGGGCAACCGGGACAGAATCCAGCGCCCCAACTGGGACTAGAACCTGGTGTGCCAGCGCCGCTAGGCGGAGGATTAGCCTAGTGAGCCGCGGTGCTGGCTAGTGTCTTTTATTTTATTTGAAAGAGTTAAACAGAGAAGGAGAGGCAGAGAGAGAGAGAGAGAGTGCGAGCGAGCGAGTAAGTGGTCTTCTATCCACTGGTCCACTCCTCAAATGGCCACAGCGGCTGCAGTTGCCCTGATCTGGAGCCAGGAGCCAGGAGTTTCTTCCAGGTCTCCTATGTGGGTTCAGGGGCCCAAGGACTTGGACCATCTACAGCTGCTTTCCCAGGCCATAGCCGAGAGTTGAATCCCAAGTGGAGCAGCTGGGACTTGAACTGGCTCCCATATGGGATGCTGGCACTGCAGGTGGCGGTTTTATCTGCTGTACCACAGGGCTAGCCCCTTGTTTAGTGTCTTTTATCACTGAATATTTTTTCTTAATGTGGTTCAGTTTTTAATCTTACATTGATTTCTGTATTTTGTGCCTATCTTACCAAGAATATAAAAACTGCATTTTCTAATAGCTTTACAATTTTATTTGTCATTCATTCAGTCTGGCATTTAATTTGTATTTGTTGTGCATTTGCTTTTGAATTTTTTCCCCCCCATACTGAGTAGTCTAAGCATTCTGCATTGACCTAAAAATACCTTCTTACCAATTACTAGATGCTTTTTTTGTTTTTACAAGTTATTTATTTATTTATTTGAGAGAGAGAGTTACAGACAGAGGGAAAGAGACAGAGATAAAAGTCTTCCATCTGCTGATTCATTCCCCAAATGGCTGCAATGGCCAGAGCTTTGCCATTCTGAAACAAGGAGCCAGGAGCTTCTCCCAAGTTTCCCAGGCTGTGCAGGGCTCCAACCACTTGGACCATCTTCTGCTTTCCCAGGCCATAGCAGAGAGCTGGATCAGACGAGGACCAGTCGGCACATGAACCTGTGCCCATATTGGGTGCCAGTGCCACAGGCAGAGGTTTAACCCACAACACCACAGTGCCAGCCTCCATTTACCACATTCTTACACATGCACTGATTTTTTTTTAATGTTTTAAGGTTTGATTTGTGATCATTTCCAGGTTTTTGTTTTACTAAGACAATGGTTCTTTTTCTTTGTTTATTTTTATTTATTTGAAAGCGTTAGAGAGGTAGAGACAAAGAGGTCTTCCATCTGTTGGTTCACTCACCAAGTGTCTGCAACAGCTGAGTCAGGAGCTTCTTCCAGATCTCCCATGTGAGTGCAGGGGCCCAAGCACTTGCACCATCTTCAGCTGCTTTCCCAGGCATATTATCAGGGAGCTGGATCAGAAGTGGAGCAGCTGGGTCTGGAACCAGTGCGCATATGGTATGCTGGCATCACAGGCAGGGGTTTAACCCCTTACACCACAGTGCCAGCCCCAGTATTGGGTTCTCAGTAGCTTTTAGGAAAAAGCCCATTACATTGTCCTTCTTTAAAAACAGTTTTCATTTTTGTATAGTAGATGAATATTTGATAGTTTTTTTTTATTATTATTTTTTTGACAGAGTGGACAGTGAGAGAGAAAGGTCTTCCTTTTTGCCATTGGTTCACCCTCCAATGGCTGCCGTGGCCGGCGCACTGTGGCCGGCGCATCGCGCTGATCCAAAGGCAGGAGCCAGGTGCTTCTCCTGGTCTCCCATGCAGGTGCAGGGCCCAAGCACTTGGGCCATCCTCCACTGCACTCCCGGGCCATAGCAGAGAGCTGGCCTGGAAGAGGGGCAACCGGGACTAGAACCTGGTGTGCCGGCGCCGCAAGGTGGAGGATTAGCCTATTGAGCCATGGTGCCGGCGAATATTAGTTTTATTTTCCTTTTCCATATATCCCAAGTTCACTAGAGCTTTGATCAAGATTGTGTTAAAATTGTAGGATAATTTTAGGAATATAATTTTATAAAATACCTCATAATTTTAAGATAATATATTTTAAAAATATGTACCAAATTTTTATACCATTGTAATGATTACATTTTGTTTAAAGAAATCTGTCAGGTATTTTAAAATACTTATTTTTGTAATCAGTTTTAAATAAAGATTGTGGCGGGCTTTTAAGAAGTTCAAAACATATGTTTGTACTTATTCTGTTACATGGCAGCTTGTTCCCTTGTTGGAAAATTAATTTTTTTAAAGGCAAGGCATGACTATTTTATTCTTCCCCCAGAAACCTTTTATTTAAGATATATACACATCCTGCATTTCATAGATAATTAATTTTGATAGAAAGTGCTCCTTAAATTAAAATTTGCCTCTCAATAAATTCTTACTTGTTATAAACAGTTTTGTCTTCTGCACTAAATGAATCTGTACAAGTATCTGTTAAGTATCAACTGTGTCACTCTTACCTGTTTGCAGTATGTACATTTTAATGTTACATTTATCTAACTTTCTTTTCTCTTTTTAAAGCAGCTATTTTGGGCTTTGCATTATTTCCTCTGCTTTCCTCTACTTGAACAGGAAGGAGTTAAAAATATAATTTTTTGAATTTAGTATTGTCTTCTAAATTTGAAAATAATACTTTAAAAGTGATACTTGTTTTGGAAATGTAACTTAAAAGTAATTTAATTTTTCAGAACTTTTGAGCATGCCGTTCTAGCTGCAGGAACAGATTTCCGATCTGACAGACTGTGGGAAATGTATATAAACTGGGAAAATGAGCAGGGAAACCTGAGAGAAGTTACAGCTATCTACGATCGTATTCTTGGTATTCCAACACAGCTGTATAGTCATCATTTTCAGAGGTAGGTAGAAAAATCTGATTTTTCAAATATTTATTACTTAGATAATTAATTCCTAATATTGCATATAATGCTTTTGAAATAGTATATAAAATTTTACTAGAGTGAAACAGGGATACATTTTCTTGTTAATCATAATTTATACATTTTTAAATTTTTATGGTTTTTCATATACTTTATAGAATATTGAAAATTTTACTGTTTTTATTTTTGTTTATTCATTTGAGAGAGAAGAAAGCAGAGAGAAAGCTCCCATCCTATGGTTCAGTCCCCACAGTGGCACTTGGTTGGGACTGAAGCTGGGAGCTGAGAACTTAGTTCATGTCTTCCAAAAGGTATTGGGAATCTTACTACTTGAGCCATCACTGCTACTGCTTTACATTAGCAGGAAACTGGAGTCAGTGGCTGAAGCTGGGAATCAAACCTAGTCATTTCCATACAGGATGTGGTGTCTAACTACTAGGTCAAATGCCTGCCCTGAATTTTATTGTTTGTTACATAGAAGATTCTCCTTATCTATTTTAGGCATGAGGAAACATCAGAATCCTGTCTTGTCAGAGCAGTGTTAGATTTATATACTACGTCCTGTGTATATTCACACAAAGTATCATTCTATTTTAATTTTCTGCTGTGATTTTCTTTAATGGTATTTCTTTCTAATGGTAACTGTTAAAACAACTACTTTTGTGTACTATGATTTCCATGATGTTTTCTTCTGTTTGTAAGGAATCCCACTGATGGGATTTCCTACAAAAGCCTTGTGAACAAGTATGAGGTTTTTTGTTTTCTTAAGTGACATGTGATCTGCATTTTTAGGAGTAATATTGTATAAACTTAACTGCATTTTAAGTACATGACTTTCTGAATTTTTTCTTTACAACAAAAAGAATTATATGTAAAGTAGTGTGGAACTGTTTGCTAGAGATAAAAGAAGTAAAACTAACTCAGAAACAGGTACCTTCTAGTTCTGAATATACTGTCTGCTTTTGATGAAATAGAGGAGGTAAACGGGTTTTTTTAGGATATAATGTACTAGGTGACACTTAAACACATTATTAACACAAGGTTTGGCATATGGAAATGCCTTATTGAACCAGTGAATATGAAGGTACTTAAAATACGTACAGACCAAAGGTGCCTTTTCAAAGACTAATTATTCTGTGATTTAAAAGTATAGATAAAATTTTGTCATTATCAGAATTGTACAGATTGTGAGGGAAAAAATAGGTTTACAAAAACACTTTATAACATTTGTCCTATTCCAGACACTGGTTTATAACTCAATTTTCATAATAACCCAATGAGGTAGCTACTATTACTTTATAAATGTGTAGGCATAGAAATTAGCATATTTGTAGAAGACCACAATTGGTTAGTGGTTGGAAGCCAGTTAGAACTAAACAGTGTCACTCCAAAGATCTTGATAGATTTTCCAAATACTTTTTTATAGGTACTCCTCTAGAGTTTTTATGGCAGTTGAGGAATAGGCATTTGGCACAGTGGTTAAAAGTATACTTGGGATACCTGCATCCCATATTGGAGTACCTGGTTTGAGTCCTGGTTCCTCCACTTCCAATCTAGTTTCCTGCTAATATGCATCCTGGAAGGTAGCAGATGATGGCTCAAATACTTGGAACCCAGGTAGGAGGGCTGGATTGAGTTCTAGACTCCTGGCTTTGGCCTGACCTAGCTCTGGCTGTTGTGGGCATATGGGGTATGAACTTATAGATGGAAGGAGAATCTGTCTTTTTCTTTCCATATATCTGCCATTCAAATAAAAAAAATAAGAGAATGGTATTTACATATACTGCTTATAATTTGCTGTTTTTCACTTAATATATTAAAAAATACTTTCCTTATCAGTTAATAGCAAAGTTACAGGTAGTCAGTATAAATCTTGTAGTTCATATAAGCAAAATAATATACACGACTACTTTGAAAACTACTTTTTTGTCTAACATAAGCTCTGTGCTTAAAGTCATTTATTTTAGCACTTGATAGGTACCAACTGATATGTCATTTAAATTGTAAGAATTAAGACCCAAAGAAGGTCTTACTCTCAAGTAGGTCAGAAGTATAGAAGGAAGAGACTTATATTAAAAAGAAAAAGTGCTATGATAACGTTTCTATTGTGTACATTTGTATATTGAATTTGCACTGAGCATTATTTCCAAGGGAATGTCTAATTTAAATCTTTAACATGAGCACTTTGTCATCAGTTCTGAATTCTCAAGTTAGCCTCTGGTAATTTCTAAGTGCTAGTGGTTTCTCAAAGTGCAGTATTGAGACATCTAGTCTGTCATTTGTGCCACCAATGTACCCATATTGTTACATGTATTGGCACTGACAACACTGCTTTGAATGTATGTCTCCTATATTCTCTGTGTGTCTGTCAGTTTCTGAGCCTTAATTTGTATGTCTATACTATACCTAGGAAGAACACAATATATATTAGTTACGTGACCTGTCTGTATTAAATAAACATTAGCTTTAGATGACTAAAAAATAGTGAAAATTTATTGGTTAATATTGTGCAATATTACCATTTTAAAGAATATTTTATAATTTAGTAGTTAAACCATTTTATTTTTTTTAAAGGTTTACTTATTTATTTGAAAGGCAGAGTGACAGGTTGAGGGCTGGAGAGAGAGATAACTTCCCTTTGTTGTTTCACTTCCAAAATGGCCTCAATACCCAGGGCCAGACCAGGCCAGTCCCAAATCAGGAGCCTGGAATGCCATCTGGATCTCCCACATGAATGGCAACCAAACACTGCCTTCCCAAGCACATTAACAGGGAGCTATATCGGAAATGGAGCGACCCAGGCTCGAACCAATTCTTGTGTGGGATACTAACATCAGGGGCAGCCGTCCAACCCACTACGCCATAATGCCGGCCCTGTGTTTTGTTTTATTTTTAAAGATTTATTTAGTTGTTTGAAAGGTAGAGTGACAAAGGAAGAATCAAAGAGAGAGATACCTGCCATCCACTGGTTCAGTCCCCAAGTGGTGCAATAGCCAGGTCTGGGTCAGGCTGAAGCCAAAAGCCAGGCACTCCATCCTCATCTCCACATGTGTGACGGGGGCCCAAGCAGCTGGGCCATCCTCTGCTGCTTTCCCAGGGAGCTGGATTGGAAACAAAGCAGCCTGGACTTGAACTGGTGCTCCATTATGCAATGCCAACTTTGCAGGTCACTGTACCACAGTGACCAACCACAAGTCATTTTAAATTTATGTACTCTAGTTATTTTAAAATTTTATTTCAAGATTTTAATTTATATTCTGATTATAATTGAGTTTTAATACTCATCTTAGTGTTAAATCTGTTCATTTTCTTTTTTTTTAAGATTTATTTGTTTATTGAAATGTAGTTACAGAGAGAAAGTGTGGGGGGCCAGAGGGAGAGACACAGATTTTTTATCCACTGCTTCACTCCCCAAATGGCTGCAACAGCTGGAGTTGAGCTGATCCAAAGCCAGGAGCTTCTTGGGGGTCTCCCCATATGGGTGCAGGGGCACAAGTACTTGGGCCATCTTTCACTGCTTTTCCAGGAACATTCGTAGGGAGCTAGATCAGAAGTTAAACAGTTGGGACCCATATAGGATGTCAGCACCACAAGTGGCAGTTTAACCTTTGCTACAGCGCTGGCCCCAAGTCTGTTCATTTTCATACTACTCATTTGAGAGTCACTTCATTTTTTCTTTCTTTAAAATAAGGCACTCTTTTTTGCCTCCTGCTATTGAAGTAGGTTAAGTTAGCTTCTATATCCTGACTGCAAAATTTAAGTTAGTTTCATGTGTATTTACAAATGCTTATTTAAGAAACTTGAGGGAGAAAATTGCACAAGATTATAGCAGATGATACATGTGCAACCATGTCAAAAACTTATGTTGACGATTTGAGGTAGGTCTGGTTCAGAATAGGAAAAATATTTATTTATTTTTAAAGATTTATTTATTTGAAAGTTAGTGTTACACAGAGAGAGAAGGAGAGGCAAAGAGAGAGGTCTTCCATCTGCTGGTTTACTCCTCCGATGGCCACCATGGCCTGAGCTGTACCGATCCGAAGCCAGGAGCTTCCTCTGGGTCTTCCCACTAATGTACAGGGGCCCAAGGACTTGGGCCATCTTCTACAACTTTCCCAGGCCATAGCAGAGAGCTGGAACGGAAGTGGAGCAGCTGGGACTTGAACCATTGCCCAGATGGGATGCCGGCTCTGCAGGCAGCAACTTTATAAACCTGCTACGTCACAGCGCCGGCCCCTAAATTTATTTAAGTACATTAGATTTTAGTCTGAATGCAAGGTAAAAGCCCTTAAAGTGATTATACCAACAGAGGGATGATCATCTTTGCCATTTAAAAAATTAATTTTTTTTTTTAAATTAGAGGCAGAGAAAGAGATAGTGAAACCTCCTATATGCTGATTGACTCCTCAAATGCTCATAATGGCTGGGGCTGGGCTGGCTTGGGCTGAAGCTGGGAGCCAGGACCTCAATGTGGGTCTCCTCCATAGGTGGTAGAAACCCAGTTATTTGAGCCATTACCCCTGTTTCCCAGGGTCTGCATTAGTTAAAGCTGAAGTCAGGAGCCACAGGTGTGTATCAAAGCTTGGTACTCCAATGTGGAGCACATGCATCTTAACCACTGGACTTAAATGCTTGTCCTACTAATTTTATGCTTGCTTTTTAGTAGCATTTCTGGTAGCAATATTGGGGTGGGATTTGGAGGTGAGACTAGAGGCTGGAAGATCAGTTTATTTTTATTGGGGTGAAAATGAAGAGGTTGTGAAGATGTATTTGGAAAGCAGAATCAATAGGACATAGTATCAATTGGAATGTGGGTGATAGGTGGAGAAGATTAGGAAATGTAGTGGTTGACAGGACCTTTAATCAAGATTAGAAATGTTGAGGGTGTTAATTTTTGGATGAAGATGACACACATTTAAGACATGTTGTATGTGAGATTCCTGTAGTACATAAAAATTGAGATTGTAGCTAGTTTAAATTCTCAACCTGATTTTTCTTTTTGTTTTCATTTGAGAGATAGAGCCACAGACAAAGGGAGAGGTAGAAAGATCTTCCATCTGCTGGTTCACTCCCCAAATGACCACAGTAGCCGGAGCTGGCTGATCTGAAGCCAAGAGCTTCTTCCAAGTCTCCCACACTGGTACAGGGGCCAAAGCACTTGGGCCATTTCCCATTGCTTTCCCAGGCCATAGTCAGAGAGCTGGATTAAACAGAATGCTTAGCCTACTAGGCCACAGCACCAGCCCCTCAACTTGGTTTTTCAGTTGACATTTGTATGTATATAACTTGGCATATGTGAATAAAATAATGACATTTTCTTCAAAAAATCTGTATAGATTAGCTCAAAATTATATTTCTTTATGCAGAGTGTTGGTATTGAATATGGTAACCTGGAATTTAGGAAAAAGGCCTGTACTTGTGGTAATAGTTTTGAGTTATCATAGTATACAGGGAATTACTATTTCAAGGTGCACTAATAAAATTAGTCAGAAAGTATATAAAATGGAGAGTGAAATTTTTCAGTATAGTATCATTTAGGGCAGGTAGGAAGGGGGAACCCAGAGCAGATCGAGCAGCAGAGATTTGGAGGAAGACCAAGAAAGTGGTAATGTTACCTAGGAGCCAAGAGAGGAGGAAAGTTCTAAAAGTACGGTGTGGTTCGCAGCCTTATGAACCAAAGCTGTTACTAGGATAGAGACTACTCAAAATAAGTGTCCATTTAATTTTGCATATAAGTGATCATTGGTGATCTTCCTTAGGGCAATTTCATTGGATCAATGAGCACGCACACAGGTATTAAGGCTGGGAAGGCCTGTTACTATTTGTTCATCATTCGCAAGTGATCATTTATAATTTATTTATTTTTAAAGATTTATTTATTTGAATGGCAGAGTTATAGAGAGAAACAGACATAGAGATATCTTCTGTCTGCTGGTTCACTCCCTAAATGGCTAGAACGGCCATGGCTGAACCAGGCCAAAGCCAAGAGCCCAGGAGCTTCTTCCAGGTCGTCTCCCATTTGGGTGCAGGGGCCCAAGCACTTGGGTCATGTTCCACTGCTTTTCCAGACACATTAACAAGGAACTGAATGTGAATGAACCAGTGCCCATATGAAATACTGGCTTTGCATGTAGCAACCATGATCATTTACTATTTAAATAAGGTTTGGCATACTTAGTTTTATTGAACTTTGCAAGAATTTTCCATTTTGCAAATGAGGAAACATTTAAAGAAGAAAATTTTCCTTAATTCAGGTAACTAATAACAGAACTGGAGTTTGCATTTTTGCCTGTTCCCACCTTCTCCATTGTATTGTAAAGACAGGTAGGAAGTGGAGATGTTTGTATGTAGGGTCTTAGTCCAGGATGGACTGGGTCTGAAGAAAGTTAAGTGTGCCGCTCCCCAATTCCCCAGCCTCCCGATCCCGGAGACAGTCAGACGCAGCAAGCAAGCAAGAACTCGGTTTATTGCACATATAATAAAGCCTTTTAAAGCACAAGACCCGCAGGATTACAGGGGCAGGGCATAAGGACCAACCAATTACTTAAAAGGTCATTTTACGGGGTGACTTTTTACAGGACCAGCCATGTCTGTACACTTGTCATCAGTTGTCACCTCCCCTGATGCTGCGCGGCCAATCAGCTTTGGTGGTAAACGACTTTGGGCACCATCTTTGAGTTGCCACGTGTGCCTAATTTCCCTGCAGGCGCCATCTTTGAATTGCCTCCTGTGCCTAATTTCCCCACATTTGTGGACTGTTTAATCAAGTGATCAACTTTCACTAAAGAAAGAAAGAAGAAATAGGATATGACATTTTGGTTTCTTTCTTTAAATGAGTTCCTTTGGAATAAAGTGTAATAGAAATATAACAAGCATTCTAAAATTGTGATTTTTATATAGAGCATTTATTTTTTATTATCTTCCTTTAGATTTAAAGACCATGTACAGAATAACTTGCCTAGAGATCTTTTAACTGGTGAACAGTTTATCCAGCTGAGAAGGGAATTAGCGTCTGTTAATGGGCATAGTGGTGATGATGGTCCCCCTGGTGATGATCTCCCATCAGGAATTGAAGACATAACTGATCCAGCAAAGGTAAAGAGACTTACTCAAAAGTCAAGATGTGAGAAACTATATCTTATATCTACTCACTGCATGTGTGGTACAGTGATAAATTATACCTCTGTTTTACCCAGTGATTTGTAACTTGTTTAATAGTTGGGACAGTTGAGTAATTTTTAGCTGATGTTTTCAAATTTCAGATATTATTGAAACAACTAGAAATAACATAGCTTAGGAGAGATATTTTGCCTAGGTGGTGATTTATTAGTCATATTAAGAAGCACAGGTAAAAAACTGGTTTATTAGGATGTTGCATTTTAAATGTTAGTTATATTAGTTGGACTTTGAATATAATTGTTAATAATTAAATCTCACCACTATTCTAAGACTATAGTATCTGAGATACTGAAAAATACTAGTATTTTTATATATTTTATAGTATTTTATAACTTTTGAGATTTTTCTTTTTCTTTCCAAGCTAATTACTGAAATAGAAAACATGAGACATCGAATCATTGAGATTCATCAAGAAATGTTTAATTATAATGAACATGAAGTTAGTAAAAGGTGGACATTTGAAGAAGGTGTAAGTGTTTTTGTTTTATCATAGTTTTCAAAATAAAAACAAAAATAATGTATTTTTTTTCTAGTTTGGATAGAGTAATCTATCACTTTACTTTTACATGTTTAATAAGGTGAGTGTCTTCATTTATTGTTCCCATTATCTATTTTATAATCTTACTGAATTCAGACTTACTCTTGATTATGAAGATATCTCTGCTTAATCTGAAGAATTTCATTATTCAGTTTTTTAAAAATCAACCTTATTTGGTTATACTTTACATACAATAAAGTGTACCAATTTTAGATGTTTAATAAAGTGAGTTTTTTCTCACAGTTTTAATTCCTTTTTCTGTTTCTTTCTGATAGTTTTATTGAGATAAAATTCACATGCCACACAAATCATCCATTTAAAGTGTTTGTCTTAGTATATTCAAAGATAAATAACTATCACCACATCTTCATCACCTCAAAGAAAACAACAACCACCACCCTCTCTGTTCACTGCCCCTTACCCCAGTTTACCTTTGACTCCCCTCCTTCAGCCCCAAGGTACCACTAATATACTTCTTCTTTCCATACATTTCCCTGCAAATGGCCTTTCATGTGATAGAATCATAAACTTATAGTATGTGATTTTTTTTGTTGCCATCTGTAAAATGGGCTTTGGAAAAATATTTATATATTTATATACATATATACACTAATTACCACAATAGTCAACAGTCAAGATACAGAAATATTGTTACTCCACAAGATCTCCTTAGGTCCTTTCTGGTCACTCCTAGGCCCTGGCAACCACTGTCTTTATGGTCTAATTGTTAAATTGACAACTCAACAAACAATAAAATTTCATACACAAAAGGTATATTTCTGTCAAAAATTGATTGAATGGAAAATGCATGCTACTCTATTTGTAAATCTATTTGTAAATCCTGAGGAATTTAAGGCTTTTAACTAAAAGGATTTTAATTATGAAATAAGTGAACTAAAAACATTTTCATTCATTATCATCAACTATAATTTAAATAACTTTTGTATTTTTACTTTTGAATATTTTAGAATTAGTATTGATATACTTTCATTGCCACATCACAATTGTTTTACAGATTAAAAGACCTTATTTTCATGTGAAACCGTTGGAAAAGGCACAACTTAAAAACTGGAAAGAATACTTAGAATTTGAAATTGAAAATGGGACTCATGAACGAGTTGTGGTTCTCTTTGAAAGATGTGTCATATCATGTGCCCTCTATGAGGAGTTTTGGATCAAGGTAAGCAAATTCTATTCTCTTAAACTTGAATACATTATAAACATTGATCTAGTGACTAACCTTTTTTGTACTTCTGTTGAATGTTGTTCATATAACTATATCTGTTGCATTAGGAGATGGTCTGCTTGCAACCAGATTTGACTGCTGCATATGCCAACCTCGTTGCCTCTCTTCGTCCTTCCTTACAGAAACTAGTCTAGTGGTTCAATAAAGGTGCTGAATGGGTTTAAAAATAGAATTTTATCGTTCTGTCACATATTTAATGGCTTGTTCAACTGTAAATTATTCAATACTTCCTTTTTTCTGTATGTAGTATGCCAAGTACATGGAAAACCATAGCATTGAAGGAGTGAGGCATGTCTTCAGCAGAGCTTGTACTATTCATCTTCCAAAGAAACCCATGGTGCACATGCTTTGGGCAGCATTTGAGGAGCAACAGGGTAAGAATGAGGGAATGTAGTTATACATTTTGGGGATTTTAAGTTATTTCAGGATAAATTTACAGAAATTGTGTGTTGAGGAATGGCATAAAGCAGAGTTTTACCAACTTTTCCTTTAAAGAAGCAGATAGTAAATATTTTAGGCTTTGAAGGCCATGTACACGCCTTCATAACAATTCAACTCTGTCATTATAGCTCAAAAGCAGCCATAGGTAATGCATAACAAATGGGTATAGCAATTCTTTTTTAAGAAGGCATAGGGCTAGACTTAGCCCTCAAGTTGTTTACCAGTGTCTGGTGTAAAGACTATTTCAGAAGTTTAAATGAAAGAATAAACACTTAATTACTATTTCCAGGCAATATTAATGAAGCCAGGAATATCTTGAGAACATTTGAAGAATGTGTTCTAGGATTGGCAATGGTTCGTTTGCGAAGAGTAAGTTTAGAACGGCGGCATGGAAATATGGAAGAAGCTGAACATTTGCTTCAGGATGCCATTAAAAATGCCAAATCAAATAATGAGTCATCATTTTATGCTATCAAACTAGCTCGACATCTTTTCAAAATACAAAAAAACCTTCAAAAATCAAGAAAGGTGCTTTTGGAAGCAATTGAAAGAGACAAAGTATGTATTTTTTTTTTAACTGTCTTTCATTAAAAAAAAACTGGTCAGTTTTTTTTCCACTTTGGCAACTATGATGAAAAATTTGGTCTGTATGTAATATGTTTTATTACATGAGGACAACAGTCCCTCTAAACTGATGTTGCCATTAAAAAGTTTGTTTTTCAGATTATTTTTAATTAGAAGTTTAAGAAAATTAAGATTATCGTACTTAAAAGGTTGCAGATGTTGGGGCATCTTCTGTTTTCCTCTTAGAAACTAAAAAGACGTTTTGATTATTGGGTAAAACAGAGAGCCTGCAAGGACACTTCTAAACAAAAACATTACAGTTCCTACAGTGTAGCAAATGCAGCCATGAGACAATTTTCCTGTTCCAGAGTATTTTCTTTTAAATTGATAAATGGTAGTGTATTGGAAGTTTGTCATATTTTAGGTTTTTAGCTAATGTAGGTCTATTTAAGAAAGTTTTTATAAAGGATTGCTTTCAGCTGCAGTTTAAGTTGTTTATAGTTGTAGTAAAGATGTAATCAGAACTGTAGAGATCAATTATATATTATTTTCTAATTGTTATGTTACCTCAAATAATGTTAAATATCAAGATAGAATGTAAAATTTTAAATATTGTCATTTAGCAGTTTGCATTGTTAAATTGGGAAGAACTAGGATGATGTTACTCTACCTATAAAGGTGATAATGAGAGTTTTTGCCCCTTTAGATGTATGCTGAAGATATTAACAAGCTATATTTTAATAAAGTTTTCAATTTTTAGTTTGACACATAAAAATTAAGGTATCTTAAATATCTGTTCTCTAAAATGGAATCTTTTAGAAGTAGTAATTTGTCCTACTTTTTTCTTTACAGGAGAACACAAAATTATACCTCAATTTACTTGAAATGGAATATAGTGGTGATCTCAAACAAAATGAAGAAAATATCCTCAGTTGTTTTGACAAAGCTGTACATGGTTCATTACCTATTAAAATGAGAATTACGTTCTCTCAGAGAAAAGTGGAATTCCTTGAAGATTTTGGTTCTGATGTTAATAAGTAAGATCTGTTATATTATCTGTTTGAATGGCAAACATTCATTTTTTAAAGGGAATTTGATGATTATTACAAATTAGTAATGGGACAAGATTTGTACCCTGAAACAGTCAGTCAGTATGTTGGTCAATAAAGATGATGGCATTAATCTGAAAAGGAATGCCGTTTGTCTGTGATTCAAGAAAGAGGATGAATATGGTTTCACAAGTCATGTCTAAATGGCCTCATTGTCCTGTATAAAACCTGACAGTTAAGTGTGGTAGAAGGGTTAAATTTTAGGGGATATGGAAGAAGGACAGTGTAAGATTTAAACTGGCTTAACAGAAGGAAGTAAATAACGGCCAGAGCGTTGCTAAAGTTACAGTTTCATCGGCTTCCAGTAAGGAAATATCCCATTATCCGTACCATCTCCTGATTATTCTAATTTAGCATGATTTCCTTTGAAACCACGTTGGATAAACTCTGAATTACTTTTCACGTGTGTGTGTGTGTGTGTGTGTTTTCAGTGGTTGTAAAATCATCATCCTATATATAAGGGCACCCATAAAGACTTAAGTTGAGAAATAAATATACCACTTAGGATAATTTTGAAGTAAGTTGTCATTGATATACTAGAATTGAAAATTCTAATGAGTTAATACAGGGCCAGTGTTGTGGTATAAGATCCTGCCAGCTGCTCTGCTTCTGATATTGGTTCCTGCTAATATACCTGCAGAAGATGGCTCAATTATTTGGGCCCCTGTCACTCAAGTGGGAGATCAGGATGGAGTTCCTTGCTTTGGCATGGATCAGTCCTTGCTGTTGCAGTCATTTAGGAAGTGAATCAGTAGATGAAAGATCTGTCGTCATCTCTCTGTCATTCTTCCTTTCTAATAAATAAATCTTTTTTTAAAAAAATGAGTTAATACAACAGCTAATATTTATTGAGTACTTGGCCTTATGCTAAGTGTTTTACCTAAAATTCATAGCAATGTGAGGAATATTTATTTGTTCTTTAATAGATAACAAAGGAAAGAGACGTATTAGGCAGTTTTTTCCAAGATCACTTAGCTATCACATAGTGAGGTTGGGATTAGAACTTACTTCAGAGTCTCTGCTATTAAGTACCTCATGTACTATACAAGCATACTTTAAAATGTTTGTGGAAAAATGTTATCAAAAGATAAATTTCAATGCAAAAGAATTTGGGAATCTGCATAGTTTTTTTGTTAAGCAAAAAGATCCTAGTTTAGTGGGAACATAAACTGGCTATAAACAATAATTGAATGGAAAAACAACCATTTCTACCATATACAGTACATTTTAAAGTAATCGCAGATCATTAAAACTAGAGTAGTGTAACATTCTTAACCATTGGTTTGACAAAAGCATAAAAAAAAGTTTTGGGGTCGATGCTGTGGTGCATCGGGTTAAAGCCCAAGCCTCAGCACTGGCAGCCCATATGGGCACTAGCTCAGGTCCTGGCTGCTCCAGTTCTGGTCCAGCTCTCTGTTACGGCCTAGGAAAGCAGTAGCAGATGGCCCATGCACCTGCATGGGAGACCCGGAAAAAGCTCCTGGTTCCTAGCTTCAGATCAGCTTAGCTCTGGCCATTGTGGTCATTTGGGGAGTGAACCAGAAGAATGGAAGAGCTCTCTCTCTCTCTCTGGCTCTACTACCTCTTTCTGTAACTCTTTCAAAATAAAATAATCCTTTAAAAATTTCACAGAACTATGTTTTCAGCAATACGGATACACATAGGCATTCCTTTTTTTTCTTTTAAATTTAGCTCTAACATATAACAAGACTATATGGTATTTGTCTTTTTGTGTCTGGCTATTTCACTCAACATGTCATCCAGTTGCATCCATTTCACTGCAAATGGTAGAATTTCATTCTTTTTTGTGTAGCTGAATAATCGATTGTGTATATATATATCACATTTTTTTTATCCATTCATCTTATGATGGACATCTGGGTTGATTCCAAATTTTGCCTGTTGTGAACAGTGCTGCTATAAACATGGTACAGGTATCTCTGTGATACGTGTTCATGTCATTTGGGTATATTCCTAGTAGTGGGATTGCTAGATCATATGATAAAGTCTTTCTAGTTTTTATAAAGAAATCTCCACACTTTGTTCCTCACAGTGGCTGTACTAGAATACATTCCCACCAACAGTATATAAGTATTCCCCTTTGTCCACATCCTCACCAGCATGTCTTACTCTCTGTTTTGGATTTTAGCCATTCTGACAGGGGTAAGAAATATTTTATTGTGGTTTTGATTTTCATTTCCATGATGGCTAGTGATGTTGAGCTCTTCCCCCAAATATTTGGCCATTTCCATGTCTTCTTTGAGAACCGTCTGTTGAGATCCTTTGTCCATTTTTTAACAGGATTGTTTGTGTTTTTGTTGATTTTTTTGATAGGTAGCTTGCAAATATTTTTCCCCATTCTGTTGGATGTCTTTTCACTCTTGATAGTTTACTCTGAAAAAGTTCCTGTGTTTGATAAGTTCCCATTTGTTCAGTTTTGCTTTTGTTGCCTGAGCTTTGGGGATCTTCTCCAAGAAATCATATCCTGTACCAGTCTTGGAGTGTTTCCTGTTTCCTTCCAGCAGCTTCATAAGTCTCACGTCTTAAATTTAGGTCCTTGATCCATCTAGAGATGATTTTTGGATATAGTGAGAGGTATGGCTCTAATTTCATTTTTACACACACAATTTTGCCAACACCATTTGTTGAAGAGAATATCCTTACTCCATTTTATGGTCTTAGCACTTTTGTCAGAAATCAATTGGCTGTATGTATGAGGTGGGTGTTCTATTCTTCATTGATTTATGTGTCAGTTTTTATGCTAGTACCATGGTATTTTAATTACTGTGGCTTTTATAGTATGCTTTGAACTCAGGTGTTGTGATGCCTCCAGCTTGAATTTTCTTGGTCAAGATTATTTTGGGTCTTTTGTGATTCTGGAATCTTTTGTGGTTCTATATTAATTTTAGGATTGTTTTCTAGTTTTGTAAAGAATATCACTGGTATTTTGATAGATTGTATTGAATCCATAGATTGCTTTTAGTAGTATAGACTTATTGATTTCTTCTAGTCCATGAGCTACGAATATCTTTCCATATGAATAGTTTCTTCATTATGTCTGTTTTTTAAAAGTCTTCTCAGATAGTTTGTTCTTTTTGTACTGAAGAATGTATTCAAAGGAAAAGCTTTTTAGTCTAGTTGGTTGGTATGATTCTCAGAGGAAATACATGTGTGTACAAGGTAGCATGGAACTGTTAAGGCTGTAATCTCTAAGGCTCAGGATGGATTTACCATGCTTCCTTGTGGAGGTGGGGCTTCATTTTTGTTAATATTGCATTCTAATAAGCCTAGGACATGACACCTTGTTGGAAGCAAGTTTAAGTTGGTACAAAAGTGACATCTGCTTGATTGCAGGGTTTTGTGAAGGAGTGGTACTGTGAACTTGATTGTGCTGTGCCTTGAAAGGTGGGCTGATTTCAGACCACATGTACTAGGCAGTTGGCAGCAGGGACTTAATTGGAGTTTTTTTTTGTTTGTTTTTGTTTTTGTAAGATATATTTTTTGTGAAAGGCAGAGTAATGTCGAGGGAAAGACAGAAAAAGATTTGCCATTCATTGGTTCATTCCCCAAATGGTCAAAAACAGCAGGGACTGAGCCAGGCCACAGGCAGGAGCTAAAACACTGTTCTGGTGTCCCACTTAGGTGGCAGGGACTGAGTACTTAGGCTGTCTTCTGCTTTCCCAGGCACATAAGCAGGAAACTATCAGAAGCAGAGCAGCCCAGACTCGAACCAGGCATTCTAAATGGCAGCTTAGCCCACTGTGCTACAATACCCGTTCTGCTATCAGTTTTGTCCAGTGAAATTGACATTTTTGAAAACCAAATTATGTGAGAGAGAAACAGAGACAGATTCTCCATACATGTTTCTCTCCAGCAGCAGATGAGACCAAGAACTCAGTCCAGGTCTCCAAATTGGGTGGTAAGAACCCAATTATTTGAGCCATCACATGCTGCCTCTCAAGATTTGCACAAGTAGGAAGCAGGAATCAAGATGGGGGCCAAGTAACAAACCAAGGTACCAGTGTGAGACGCCATTGTCTTAACTGCTGGGTCAAATGCTTGCCCCCCCAAAGGACACATTTGAATTTAACAATAGGCATAGATTGGAGGTTCAACCAAAAGGTACCGTGTAAGCCCTTGCAAATATAAGGAGGGTCTGAGTATTAGACTAAGATTGTTGTATTAAAATATATGAAGAATGAGCCACTTAGAAATTTATAGTTTCACAACTTATAATTGTGTAGTTTTTGTGTATTCCAGAAAATTTTTTTTCCTTCCCTCTTAGGCTCCTGAATGCTTATGATGAACATCAAACCCTCCTAAAAGAACAGGATTCTTTAAAAAGGAAAGCAGAAAATGGGTATGTAACTTCTTGCTGAATTAGGACGGGATGCTTATGTTGTGGAAATACCTTTGATGATGTATCCTTAAGTATTACACGTATGTTGTAACTGTGACATCTTTATTTTCATTATTTGAAAAAGTCAGTAAAAGTACAAAAGTGACATTTATTCTTCATCTGTGGTAGTTTTAAAAGTTTCCATTCTGACCTTTTCTGCAGATCAGAAGAACCAGAGGAGAAGAAAGCACACACAGAAGATACAACTTCATCATCTACACAGATGATTGATGGTGATTTACAGGCAAATCAAGCTGCTTATAATTATAGTGCCTGGTATCAAGTGAGTCCATATAATTCTTTATTGATAAATGTTGTTACAAGCTTAAGTTAGGATTTCTTGATTTTATTAGAAAATAACTGCTTTTGGGGCTGGTGTTGTGGCATAGTGTGTTAAAACCACCGCTTGCAATGCTGGCATCCCATATGGGCACCTGATTGTTCATGTCCCAGCTGCTCCACTTCCAATCCAGTGGGAAAAGCAGTGGAAAACGGCCCAGCCCTGAGAGTGAACCAAACCTGAGATCTCTCACCCTCACTCTCTCTGTAACTCTTTCAAATAAATAAATTTAAAAAACAAAACACTGCTTTTGTTCTAAATTATCTTTTGTGGCTAAATATTAGAATTCAGCAGTGAGCATATATTTTGTGGTTAAATATGTCTGCTTTCATTGTGTTTTTGTATCTATGGTAGTCAGCCATAGACCTAGGATGCTAACATGTTTACTTTTACTTTTCAGTACAATTATCAGAATCCTTGGAATTATGGACAGTATTATCCTCCCCCTCCAACCTGATGGCAAAATGTAAATTTCAGATGGAGTGTGTGAAAAGTATAAAATTATTTTTTTTTAAACGAGGGATGTGAACATAGCATAAACTTGTTGTATTTGATAACTTGTCTTCCCTGTTTCTGTGTAACATGATTTGTTAATAGGGGAAAAGTCAGGTAGTAGCTTACCACAGATACTATTTCCTACCATTTATAAAATTTACTTTTTATTGGAGAACTATTTTTTTGATTTTTGCATTAAGTGATCTAGAATTCTTTTGCAAAGCATTTGCAACAGAGTTTTATAGCCTTAAGGGTAGGAAAAAAAAAAAACTGACTGGAAATCATGTCAGTGTAGTACAAGATTCTGAAAACATAAGGGCTGGTTATTAAGGAATTACCTCCTCTGTAAAAAACCAACCAATTTAAACTTTTGCTGACAATGGTTTGTCTGTTTCAGTTATAATTGTGAATTTGGATCTGACGGCAGAGGTACATTATTAAAATACTATGCCTTGGAATAGATTATAAGTGAGAAAATGGAAAAATGTTTGCATCCCTTTAAAAATGAAAATCATATCAAAAATGTTGTTTCAGGAGACTTTGTATTTAGAATATTCATGTAAAACTTGTGAGCAAGCTTTCATTTTGATCAAACTGATCATCTTCATTTTTGTAATAAAACTGAAGACTCATCCAGTAATTGTTTGAGTTTATTTTGGGGGGCACTTAATACTACCATTCTGCTCAGCATTATTAGTGCTTTATTGGTTTTGAAGTACACTTTTCTCAAATCCAGTTCATTGTCTTCCTGCCAGAATCTTTTAAGACCTTTTGGCTTTCTGCTTCCATTCAAGCTCTTTGCTTTTACTTTTCACCATAAAGAAGTACTTAAAGATATTTATATGAGTGTCCTTCACAAAGCTGTCCGAACAGTCTTATTAGGGTTTACCTCTCTGCTTAGATGTAGTTCTTAACTCTGATTATGTAATCACAATGTTAATATAGTAACACCAGACAAATCAGTCAGACCATGACAGCGGATTAATTTTTATTGAGCCTTTTAGTTCACAACATTAAGTAAAAGGAGAAATAGTTCTCCTTAACCATATTTTATAGTTGTAGTAAAATACTTTAGACTTCATGGATTTATAAGGGGGTTGCATTTCTCAAAAACTGAGATCAAGTAAGCAAGTTTTAACTCTTAATTTTCCAGTTGAGTTTTCCCTTATAATAGTAACAAACAAGTTACATAAGTTTTGTCAAGGCCATGTTTTATCATTGTTGCTGATGTCTTTAGATCTGAAGCACAGCTATTTTAATCAATATCCACTAATTCCACTTCAAAAATGAGTTTTGCATTTGGTGGAATTCTGTTGAAAAAGTTAAGGTCAATTTGATAAAAAAGTACTTCTCCTGTACCTTCAGTAATCTTAGTCTAAACGTAGAATTGTAAACACTGGTTATAAGTTATCAACTCCAAATGAAGAGCTTTGTAGTTCAATTATGTGCTTATATAAGCCTAGAGGTTCCTAAAAAGGTTTTCAATGATGAAAAGGGATTGTAAATCATGTATATAAAACTTGTCTAGATATGCTTGGCTCAGACCAGGATCCTCCTTACCTGGATGCCCAACTAGTATTCCCAAATTACTCATCACTTAATGAAGACTGCTACTAAATATTCAAAAAGGAAAATAAAAGCCATAGTGGGTAAATAACACTGTATGAAATCAAATTTTGTAGGAGGTTGTGTGTGTGTGTGTGTGTGTGTGTGTGTATATGTATAAAATGAACTTAAGGTAAGTTCAGAGAAGGGAGAATGTGATTTATGTGCATCAGATTGGTTGAGATGCTCCACATGGGAGAAAGGTAGCCCATAGTTAGCCCTCTGATTCTGATAGGAATATAATAGTTTTCTTCTTAGCCTAAATAAATTGAACTGACAAGACTACTGAGAAACTTTATAGTCTCCTCCTCACCCCCAATATTGTGCAACAAGAGTGGAACCAACAGCAGCTACAGATCACTTTTCTACTTAGCTGTTGGTCTGGTCTCATCTAAATGGTCTAGAGTTGTTGCCCACCCGCCCCTTAATGTTCACAATCGGGACCTGTCAGAATTACTGTCATCAGTAATAAATGCTTAATAACACGATGTTGGTCCCATGGTGTCCTTCATTTTACAACTAGTAATCTCTAACATGTGCACCACTTCTTAGCTTTACTTATCTGAAATGACACTGTAGCATAAAATTACCATGAGTTATAGCTGAATCCTTCAGTTTATGCATTGGGCATTTTTAACTTCTAACAGTTTTTTTTAAATATTAAGAATTGCCTTTCAAAGGTGAAAGCTTAAACTTCATAGTTAAGTCTCAAAAACAAAGAGCCAGAATAAGAAAATGAAGATTCCACATTATAAGCTTGAGTACTTTGTTCCAATAGACAATACTAACTGTTACCTATATTGGAAGTCTTGACACATTATCACACCTCAGTAGCAAGAAGCTAGTCTAGACAGATTTTCTGATGAGCTTATCCTACACAGCAGCTTCCACACCTGGAGGCTAACGAGACACTAGCTTCCAAATCGGATGCTTTGTTTTTCTTTAATTATGAAAGAGGGAAAAAAGGATACTTGGCATCAGGCTGTCCTTTCTTACCATAAGCCCATTCTGGTTCAATCTCCAGTCGAGCCTTTTCTCCTTTACTCATAGTCAAGAGTGCTTCATCCCACTAAAATCAAAAACAATAAATTTCCAAAAAATACATCCAATTACAGTCAACATTACATATATGCTCAAAGCATGCTGTTACTGGATTTCAGTGTATCTTAAGGTAATGAATATCTTCGGATGAGTTCTTTAGTTCCCTCAATGGAAAAAAAACATAAGGGTGCACTACAAAATTTTTTGATCTGATACTCAAACTCAAGTGATAAAATGTAAAAGTACTTCTGTAAACTTCACATGTCATATTAACATTATGGAAACCAGTTTGTTACTAGCATCAGCATAATTGCTACACTTTTATTGTATAGGATAGACTTGAGAGTTTATTTTTAGAGGGATAAACTCAGAAGTACTCTGAAGATCACCAAATTGTGATAGAGGAATCATGGGGGCTGGGAGCTGTGGCACAGTGAGTTAAAGCCCCAGCCTGCAGTGCCAGCATCCCTTATGGGCGCCGGTTCGAGTCCTGGCTGCTCCACTTCTGATCCAGCACTCTATGGCCTGGGAAAGCACTGGAAGGTGGCCCAAGTCCTTGGGCCCCTGCACCCATGTGAAAGACCTGGAAGAAGTTCCTGGTGTCGGATCAGCTAAGCTCTGGCCGTTGTAGCCATCTGGGGAGTAACCCCGCCCCACTGTGGCTCTACCTCTCTCTGTAACACGGTATTTCAAATAAATCTTTAAAAAAAAAAAAGTGGAATCATGATAGTAAATAAACTGTTAGAGCATTAATATCCAAAAGATGTAAAACTTTTCAGATGAATTATAATCAGCCTTCTGGCTAAGATCAAGTACAAATAAATGCTAAATACTTCTTGGTTACATCTTAATTTGTTCCAAATTTGGATCTTCCAGTTGCCAAAAACAGTTAAGTCAACATCTTTTAAGGATATAGATTATACTCCTGTTGTCTTATTACACTCCGTTGAAGTGCAACATTTAATATAAAGCTCAGGTGATAAAAATCTGTCACATCTAGAAATTAACATGGTAGAAGGGAAGAAATTGACCAATATGCAAGTAATTTACAGAAAAGCAGCTCAACCTGATATATAATTGCTATCAACCTGAAAAAAGCAGGTAGCAGTCAAAGTATCTAAACCTGCAGATTCAAGGTGTTTTTATTTTCTGTTTGAGGTTCTGCATATATCGGGACTTAACCACAGGATAAAGAGGATTCTTATAGTCGGACTTAAAAACAAGCATTTCAGTTATCAATGCTTGATGTTCTGGATAATTACTAAAACAAGCAATGGAGAGGTCCTAGCAGGAAAACATTAGCTGTTAGTCCTCTTTTTTTTCTCCTTTTGTCTAACTTCTCTTAAGTTTTCTTTTATAATCTCATGTAAGGATGGGTAAAAAAGATGCTTCTGGTGTGAGCCTAGGCTGAGGTGTGAGAAGTCTACAGAAACAAAATTGCTTCTATTAGTAACATCAACCTAACAGATACTTTACCTTTCTCCATCATAGGTACATAAGTGATACAACAGCTAAATAATACTTTATAAGAAACTTAAAAGACAAATTTAGATGCCATTCTGAAAAAGAATTACTTTATGGAGAAAAATAAAAGGCATGGACATGGAAAGAACTAATACTTAAATTCCTCTTATATTCTGATTGTTATTCTCATTTAATATTGTAAAAACTTGACATAGGTAGTACTGCCCTTCTTTTTTTAGATGGGAAACTGAGATCTAGGAAATACAGCACCCAGTCTGTTAGGCTTTGAAGACTTTTCATTATATCCCATCCTATACTCTTACCCCAAGCATCATAACTCAAGTACCAGGTACCAGAAAATTTACCTACTTATGGTAACTTTTTACTTACTCCTCTGATAACTTTGCCTACTCCAACCTTAAAACTTAAAGGCTTGGCATTTTTCTTCTTCTTTGAACCTGTAAAACAAATTTCCTTATAATTAATGATATACTCTTTATTAAGAAATTAAGTTCCAAATGTTAAAAACTCAGTGGTCTAATTGATTTCAGAATTGCAATACTTTGCACCTGGAAATAAATAAGGGGTCAGTGTGTTGTGGCTTGCTACACCTATTATGAGTGCCTGTTCTGGCTATTCCACTTCTATTCAGCTCCCTGCTAATGTGCATGGGAAAGCAGTGGATGATGACCTTCGTGTTCGATCCCTTGCCTCCCACATGGGAGACCTTGAAGGAGTTCCAGGCTCCTAGCTGTGGCCATTTTGGGGGTGAACTAGCAGTTAGATCTCTATCCCACTGCCTCCCTCCCTTCTTCCCTAACCCTCTCCCTTTCTCCCTTCCTCCCTTCTGTCACTCTGCTTGTGAAATAAATCTTTAAAAAGGAAATCAGAATGTGGAAAGCTAGATAACTCCTGAAAATTCTAGAAGTAAAACGGTCAATGGTGGAAGGTTAGGACTACCAAAATGGTGCAGTATTGTGCCTTTTATATCAAAAGGTTTGACTATGGCTTGTCCCAACCAAAACCCATGTTGAGGCTCAGTCCCCACTGTGGCACTGTAACAAGCAATTAGGTTGTTCATTAAGATGCATTAATACTTTTTCTGATGAGACTGAGTTCTTAACCTTGAGGGACTGGATCAGCTCTATCAACCCCATGCACATGTCATCTCCTTCACATGTGCCCCTGGCTTGCTTTTCCAATTTTGCACCACACATGGAGGAGTACACGTTCCTCACTAGGAAACCCAAACATGCACAAGCCATGTTCCTGAACTTCTAGAACAAAGACCCAAAATAAACCTCGTTTGTAACTTATCCCATCAGGTGTTCTGTTATAGCATCAGGTAATGGACCAAAATAGACATTCACCAAATTTATAATAAAATTCTTTGTTTTCTGCTTTCCAAAGACCAAGAGATCTTTAGCCAGCCAGTAACAGGTGAACTGAACATCTTGTGCAAGTAAACCATAGGTGCAAAATGCATCTGGGAAAAAGTGACAGCCAACAAAATCCACACAAATATTTTTCAATGTCTTAAGCCCAAAATAGAATATATTACATTTAGACTTACTTGTTTGAATATTAGTATCAAAAACAGTCCCATCCTGTAGTGTTCCTGTGTACCAGCAATGAACAACATCTCCCTTTTTTGGAAAGTTGGTTTTATCTCCCTTTTTTAGGACAGATTTTGTGTATTTTGGTGGACCCTTAAAAAAAGAAACCACAAAATCCAAGAACTATTAATTCATGTCCTTTCAGAACAGTGACAATACCTACTAAGTTACCTAAAAAAAAAAAATCTGGAAAATGAAATCAAGTTTCATTTAGCACAAAAAATGTCACTTATGTATATGTGAGACCTTCAGAAAGTTCACAGAAAATGAATATTATGGTTTGAAAAACGATGGTAGGGGCTAACATTGTGGTGTAGCAGGTTAAGTGGCTACCTGCCATGCCAGCATCCCAACTGAGCACTGGTTCAAGTCCCCATTGCTCCACTTTGGATCCAGCTCCCTGCTAATGTGCCTGGGAAAGCAGCTGAAGATGGTGCAAGTGCTTGGAACTCTATACCCACATGGGAGACCTGGATAAAGTTCCTTGCTTCCTGCCTGGCCCAGCCCTGGCTGTTGGGGCCATTTAGCAAATGAACCAGTGGATGGAAGACCTCTGACTCTCCCTCTCTCTAACGCTGCCTTTCAAATAAATAATTCTTAACAACAAAAAAAAGATGCTAGAATTTTAAAAACTTATGCACCAAAATCAACAATTCTATTTTTGTACATTTTCATAGATTTTAGTTGTTTCAACAGCAATAATTGATGTCACTTTTTATTTTATATACAAGTCTTTTTTTTTTTTTTTTTTTTTTTTTTTGACAGGCAGAGTTGACAGAGAGACACAGAGGAAGGTCTTCCTTTTTCCATTGGTTCACCCCCCAAATGGCTGCCACAGCTAGCGTGCTCCGGCCAGTGCGCTGTGCTGATCTGAACCCAGGAGCCAGGTGCTTCCTCCTGGTCTCCCATGCGGGTGCAGGGCACAAGCACTTGGGCCATCCTCCACTGCCTTTCCGGGCCAGAGCAGAGAGCTGGACTGGAAGAGGAGCAACCGGGACAGAATCCGGCACCCCAACCAAGACTAGAACCTGGGGTGCCGGCACCACAGGTGGAGGATTATTTCAAAGGCAGAGTCAGAGTGAGAGAGATTGACATCTTCCATCCTGCTAGTTCACAAATCAGCACAACAGCTAGGGCGTGGTCAGGCTGAAGACAGGAGCCAGAATTCCATTTGGGTCTTTCCCATGGCAGTAGTGACTCAAGTACTCAAGCCATCATAAACTGCTTCCTAGACACATTAGGAGGGAGCTGGATCAGCAGTGAGGTAGTTAGGAACTGAAATAGCACTCTAATATGGGATGCAGGAGTCTCAGGCGATGCTTAACCCACAGTACCACAATGCTGGCCCTATATTATATACAATTAAAATTAATACAGTGATATTGACTTTGTCCCTGAATTTGAAAGTTTATTCATACAATGAATGACATTACCCACTAAAATTTGTGAAGAGAAAATATGTAGAACAAAGAAGGTGCGGAAGGTATTTGTAGAACAAAGGATTGTCAGTTTTTTTTTTTTTTTAAAGACTTATTCATTCATTTATTTATTGAAAGGCAGGGCTACAGAGATGAAGAGAAAGAGAGAGATCTCCCATCCACTGGCTCGACTTCCTAAATGGCTGCCAGCAGCCAGGTCTGGGTGTAGCCAAAGTCAGGAGCCAGGAATTCCATCTGTATCTTCCACATGGGTAGCAGAAGCTCACTTATGGGCCATCTTCCGCTGCCTTCCCAGGCATATTAGCAGGAAGCTAGATCACAAGCAGAGTAGCAGGGAGTGGAACAGGTGCTCCAACATCGGATGTTGGTGTGGTATGAGTGGCTTAACTTGCCGGGCCACAGTGCCAGCTTCTATCAGTTTTTCAAAGATGAGAGTACTGCTCTACAAGCTAATCTAGTCAATGGTAATTCATATACAGGGAGATTTCAAAAAGTTCATGGAAAAATGGAATAAAAATGTAGGCTTCATGGAAACTTGAAATCCAGAAGTTTTACAAAAATACAGCAGTCCCTTATATGCATGGATTTGAAAACTTTTTGTACCAAAATAAACTTATTTTTTGAAGTACCCAATGTATGTGAGGAAAATAGAAGATAACCTGCTAAGGTTAAGACACTATGTGGGTCACCGACATTGTGAGCTTGAATCCAGCTCTGATCTTGATTCCAGGCTCGTGTTAATGCACACCTTGAGAACAGAGTGATGGCTCAAGTGGTTGAGTCCCTGCCACTCACATGGGAGACCTGGATTGAGTTTCTGGCTCCTGGTTTCAGTCTGGCCCAGGTCTGGATGTTGCAGGCATTTGGGGACAAAACCAGATGAGATATCTCTTTCAAATAAATAATTTTTATAAAAACCTCAGGGAGTTAAAAAGTTTAAGTAACTGTAAACATATCCTTTTTTTCCTAAATCTATTTGGTTTCTGAGATCATACAGTGAAGGATCTACATTATCCAAATCTGTAATTAGTTCTCAAATTTCATAAACCACCAAGAGTTTGTGTGCATATCAAGGATTTGAAACCTATTTGGTTCTTAAGTTCAATAAGCCAAAGTACTAATGTGGGGAGCAATTCGGACTATACTGTTACTGGAATTAGGACTTATTCTATGCATCTGCTCTCCCACAATATGGCGCTGGGAGAGAAGTAAACAGCTTCCGCACAGCTGCCTCCAGTTCAACCAATTAACTGTAGGACTTGCTCCTGATTGGAGAGCAGCGTACTCGGCGTGTGGGCAGCCGAGTTGGGATTGGCGGAGGAGGACTATAAAGGAGGAGAGAGACGGCATGCACCAGGAACATCTATGGGGAACATCTAAGGGAACCCGTGCAGCCCCCGAGAAGAGCCGGCCGGCGGTGTGCCGCTCCCCTGCGGAAGTGGGGAATGCGGCCAGGGGGAACTGCCCTTCCACGGAGGTGGAAGGGATAGTAGCCAACCCGGGAAGAACCAGCAGCAAACCCGGGGAGGGCCGAGCAGACGAAAGAACAGCGCAGGGTCCTGTGTTGCTCCTCCACGAAGAGGGGGAGCGACATACTAATAGTGTTTTTTCTTCCATATCTTACATTTCTAAGGTCAAACATGCACACTGTTTTCAATTTATTTCCCTAGTTTAGGATTTTATCACTTTCAGAAACTTCTAGGTAGGGTTGGTGTGTGGCACAGCAGGTTAAGCTGACATCTGTGATGCCAATATCCCATATGGGTGCTGATTTGAGCCCCTACTGCTCCACTCTGATCCAGGTCTCTGCTAATGTACCCGGGAAAGCATCAAAGATGGCCTGAGTGCTTTGGCCCCTACCAGCCAAGGGTGAGACCCAGATGAAGCTCCTGGCTTGGGCCTGACCTAGTTCTGGTCATTACAGCCATTAGGGGAGTGACCCAGAAAATAAAGCTCTCTTGCCTTTCAAAAAAAAAAAAAAACCAACACCTGATCTTTCAAACCGTCTACCCATTTGACAAAGATTTTTGACCAAACTCTAGCAAGGATCCTCTGAGCTCCCATCTTGATTAGGCCTCAGTCTCAGCCTATTAAAACTTAAACAACAGCTCAAGGTCTTCTTCCTAGGATGATCCTATTCCTCCTTTAAGTACCTGCCTGAGAAAACTCAAGGCTGCCTAAAGAAATTCACTGCTGATTCTAGCCAAGAACAGAAGACAGGGACCCTGTTTCTCAGCTCTGTGGGAGGGCTTGAGCATAACTTTGTTAAGTACCTGTTAGTCTATTAGCAAACTCAAATGGGTTTCATA
Organism: Oryctolagus cuniculus; assembly: GCF_964237555.1. Taxonomy (NCBI): domain Eukaryota; kingdom Metazoa; phylum Chordata; class Mammalia; order Lagomorpha; family Leporidae; genus Oryctolagus; species Oryctolagus cuniculus. The sequence goes on along the minus strand of NC_091443.1, from coordinate 30,805,068 downwards.
TGAACAAGTTCCTGGATCCAGCCCTGATTTGGGGAGTGAAAGACAGGATGGAAAATCTTTCTCTTTCAAATAAAATGAAAAAAATAAAAAATATAAGGGCAGGTGTTTGGCATAGTGGTTTAAAACACTCCTTGTGACATCTGTATCCCACATTGGAGTGAATGAGTTCAAGTTCTAACTCTGCTCTGGATTCCAATTTTCTGCTAATGCACATCCTAGAAGGTATCAAGTGATGGCGCAAGTAGCCACCCACATGGGAGACACGGGTTGAATTCCAGGCTCCTGACTTTGGCTGGTCCAGTTCTGGCTGCTGGAGGCATATGAGACTGAATTAGCAGGTTGGAGATCTGTGTCTCTCTTTCAAATTAAATGAATATTCTAAAAAAAATTAAAGATTATTGCTGATATTAAGGCTGCTAGCAATGAGTGAGCTTAGTTGGTAAGCTTTAAGAAATGGCAAGATTTAAAAATTCAGCTATGCTAAGGCTGCTCTTAGTAACTGTCCTTAGGTTTACTAAGGCTGTCCATTTGTAGAAATGATTACCTGGTTCTTTAACTTTTGTATCAAAATATAGCCTGGGTTGGGTAAGATAGAAGAACCCACATCCTGCAGTCAGACCTGGATTAGTCTATTGGCAGGGACACCATGTGCATTGAAAAAGCTAAAAATATTTAAATAGGAAATTTCTTTCACTCAGGCCAAATTGGCTATACAATCAGGATCTTAAAATAGCTTTGAAAGCTCAGAAGGTCTGGCCAGCCACGCAGGCTATATTAAATACAAAGCAGAAGTTTGTCATGGTGTAGGCTTCTAACTTAATGTAAAGAATTAGTCTTAGGGGCTTATTTCCCTCCCAGCACACCTAAGAGAAATGGTCTTTGACTTATTGAACTATTCCTCACAATGAGAAACCAGTGCTGTATAGCAAACAGTATTCCTGAATTCACATCATGAGTAACAAAATAAGAAAGTATTATATACAAACCTCATCCGGAGTCTCTTCAGATTTGGTTTCTTTGGGTTTATCTTCATTAAGCTTCACATTTTTCACTTGCTCAGACACTTTAGTTACATTTTCAGAACCCTTGAAACGCTGAAAGGAAAATGTTCTAACATACTCAGTACAATCTAAAAACTAGAAAGGACTTCTAGATTCTCAGCCGCCCAATTAAATGAACATCTGTACAATGAATATAGGTTATGTAACTCAAAGGTAAATGACTGGTATAAGAACACTGCCAAAGGACAAAGAATCGTATTAAACACTTTAATCAATAAATTATGAAAATAAATGAATAAATTATGACCCTCAGGCCAGCTTACAATGTAAGTTCTGAAATGAGAATCACGGCCTTTAGAAAGGCTGACAGAGAGACATGGAAGTATTCAAACAACTCCTTAATAAAGTTTGTTTTCTGTGAAAGATGGTCATTTCATTGTGATCAAATATTGGAGAATTTGTGTTGTTTTTTTTTTTTTTTGACAGGCAGAGTGGATAGTGAGCAAGAAAGACAGAGAGAAAGGTCTTCCTTTTGCCGTTGGTTCACCCTCCAATGGCCGCTGCGGCTGGCGCACTGCGCTGATCCGAAGCCAGGAGCCAGGTACTTCTCCTGGTCTCCCATGGGGTGCAGGGCCCAAATCCTTGGGCCATCCTCCACTGCACTCCCGGGCCACAGCAGAGAGCTGGCCTGGAAGAGGGGCAACCGGGCAGAATCTGGTGCCCCGACCGGGACTAGAACCCGGTGTGCCGGGGCCGCTAGGTGGAGGATTAGCCTATTGAGCCGCGGTGCCGGCCTAGAGAATTTCTTAAAATTTGCCTTTCTAAGGCTCAACTTATAACTGAAGCAGACTTTAAATTCATTAATGAAATGGGACTTTACAGTTTTTGTATCACATTTAATATGCAGTGGAATATGGTCATCCTGCATTCTAATGGATTTATAACTTCACAGCATTTGCTTTCTCAATTTAAGCTACTAAAAAATTACCTTTAAAAATCTGATCCATTTCAAAATACCAAAATATTCTGCCATGTTGTATACTAGGCCTTTTAGATTTGACAGCTAGTCCACTTATAATTAAGAAAAACTGCAGAGTCATTGTAACATAGTCTGCAAATAAATGCATTTAAAGTTCTAAAATGTTGTTTTGCTGATGGAATGAAATAATACTCACCTTAGTTTCAAAAAGATGGTTGTAGGCTGTAACCAAATGGTCCTTGTTAGCTGTCTTGGCTACATTTTTAATGTTTCCTAATAATTTATGTTCTGCAAGAAACTACAAAAGCAAAAATCTGGTTAGTCAAAAATAATTTCAATTAAAAAATGACCTTTTAATGTTAGCAGTTATGTTTTCTAATAGTACTACTAATGCAGAATGAAATAAACACTGTATTTTTACCATACTTCAATACAAAAAAATTTTCATTTTTTTTAAATTGAGTATTTCTAAGAATTATTCATAAGACTAGAACTGTATGAAGTACTTTGCATGGGAGACAGTCCTTCATCCTAACCTTTTTCCATGGCAGAACTCACAGAAAAGAACAATTAAACAGGAAGCACGCTGTGGTGACTGCAGACAGGTGCTTACAGAAGGCTGCGTGGCACTGCCCTTGGTGCCTCCAGTCACATTGGACATCCACCACTCACCAGGCAAGAGCTATGGCGAACACAGCATTTGTAGGCGTGGAGTCATATTACCCTGGCTAACATCCTAGCTGTCTGACCTGAGACAAGGGACCACGGTAACAATTTCTTTTCAAATATAAGACAGCCAAGTTGGCAGATACTTCAACTAAATACCAAGCCACAATATATTCATCTCAAAATCATGGAACATAAGGATTTTGGTAACTTTTCTGTTTCTTATTTTATTCTGCTCCCTTTTCTTCCTTGTAGGCTTTGCTTGATTCCTTATTTGGTTACTTTCTCAGAGCTGTCCTTGGGATCTTCTAAACTTTTTGATAAAACAGTTCTCTAAACTAGCATGACTGTATTTTTTCCCTTTGTTTTCTGTGTCCCCCTCTTAGAGAAATGTTCTATATGATAAAGGCTGATTGGAGAAAGGAGGTAATAGTTGATTAAATAAAATTTATCTAGCAGTCTGGTGATTTCTCTAGGTTTCCAGAAGAATATCTGAAATACCAACATCTCTGCTATATTATGAACAATAAAATGGTTAGGAAATGTTTATGTATGTGAATGATCACTGGGAAATATGCGTTTAAATGATTACTGTTAAAAACTTAATTTTTTTTTTATAATCCAAGCCTCTTGAAATTGTCCCATGCTGGGACATTCCACTTGGGATGATTTGTCTTTATAAGCATTTGATGAAAGCGGTACTGAGCCATTCAATGTTAATGATAATGTCTATCCTTTTGTTTCAACAGAAATACGAATTGGCTTAAGATAAAATAATCCCATCTTTCTTTTTCACCCTACATACCCAAACACTGAGAATAAGTGTTCTTCTAAGTATGTTGTATATTTACTGCATAAATCTAAGGTGCTGAGACCTGGGCAGTTATTCATGTGTAAAGAATTGAAAGAATCCCCGCAGAAGAATCCAGAAACAATTTTAAAATGCAAGTTTAGAATTAAAAAAAAAAAACTGTAAAGACTGCAGGCTGCTGCTTCCATTTCTGACAAGTGGAGGAAGCTAAGCACACACCAAAGTGTACAGTAGGGCAGCAATTTAAGAGAGGCGTGAATGATCTTTATTCCTGAAGGACAAACAAGCCAGGTCTGACAAAAATAACTTGTGACTACAGATAGGTACTCAAGATGGAGACTATGCTGAAAAATGCAGGGCAAACGCTATGAAGAATGACAAATAAATTTCTTGATCTGTTCGTTTTTAACAATGAAGGACCACCGTACAAAAGAAATGTGCAAATAAGTCCCCTAAGTAAAAAAGGGTGAAAAGGTCATTTTAAGCGTTAACATTTAAAAACAAAAAGTAAAAACAAAGCAAAAAAAACTACAATCTACTGGTTTTTGAAAACCACACGCATTCATCGCCAGTACTCAGTAAACTGGTGCAACATGTAAGTTGTCAACACTGTTCCCAGGCAGATCTTCGTATCCTTTCCCGTCTCCCCGGTAGACCGGGGTTTCATTCAAACCCAGATTCCTGCCCCCCACCCCGCCTCAACCCCGCGTAGCTCGGGGTTTCTTTCTGCCTGACCTCCGCCCCCACTAAGAGATCCCCGCAGTGGGGCTCAAATTCTACGACTGCAGCCTCCAGGCCCCGGGAAATCAATCTGCGGCCCTCCCGACAAGGCCCGGCCGGAGGGGCGTGAGCGCGGGGCCGGGGCCCACGAGGCCGCCGCGGCCTTCCAGACCACCGGCCACTGGAGGGCGAGGGCGGGGGCACTGAGGAATACGGAATGTATGGGCATCTCCGGGGGGGTGAAGCCTCCCGCAGCCGCACTAGCCCGGCCGCCCCGCCGCCTCTGGTACCGAATCTGAACCGTGATCCTGCAGAAACTTGATAATGTCCTTCTTGGGCAGCTGCTCGCTGCGCAGCTGCTCCACGGTCCACGCCCGCTGCGGAACGGCCGCCGCCATCTTCCCCCGCTGCCTCAGCTTCACTGAGCCAGCCCGCCTCGGTTTGGCATCGCCCCGCCCCTTTGTGGGCGTGGCGAGGACGCCTCACGCGCTCGAGGGGCGGGGCCGCTGCGCTCCCAGATGGGATTGGCGCTGGCCCTTGAGCGACGTCCAGGGTGCGCTGAGCGCTGCTTTGTTGAGTCCGTGCAGAAAACCTTCGGGGGTGGCTTGCTACCCTGAAACCTCAAGTCGACGTCCGCTCTTAGATCCCTTGTGAGGCTACCTCTGAGGGTAGTGAAATGTACCAGTAATTACCCACGCCTCTTTATTCCCTAGGGCCTGCTGCGCCTTTAAAGGTTTATAACCTGTTTAACGAAATAAAGCAGCAAGATTCCTGATCTTTACTTCTAGCCTAGAAATTCATGCCTAGATTGGTTAAGTCCTTGTCCGTCAAAACAACCCATATCCAACTATTTGGCTTTTGAAGCTCCCGCAAATGAAACAAACGGCCCCTCCTCAAACACGAGGAACTAAGAGCAAGTCTGAGGTGCGCTAACGCTGCTGCTGCTGCTGCTGCTGCTGCGGATTATTAGGGCTCCATGTGTTCCCATTTTGCCTCAATGCACGAGAGAACACACTTACAGACGCTATTCAGAGTCTTGCAGTTTAGAGCGGAGACGCCGACAATCGTATCCGAGCCTCCTCTGTAACAGAACTGTAATAATGGGACATCAGAACGCCTTGCCTTCTCTTCTAACATCACAGAACCAGCGCACACTCACGTCCCTTTAAACAATAAAAATTTCAAACTGTTGGTTGCCACTCAACACGGTGAAAACTACTTGGCTTTTCTTAGCCTAGATAAAGTAATGACAAAGCGTATCATTTGTTTTCACTTCATCTTCTGACTGAAAAAAAACACAAGGAATAAGGTGTGTTCGAAGTTCAATGACGTTAACTTTACAAAATAACAGGTATTCTGCTGTCCTCGGAACCTCAACGTTAGTTATTTCATCTTTATAAGTGATCGCCGGTTAGCAATGCCGCCCAGACACACCTAATCATGAAAACGGAACTCAAATTTAGAGCAATAAAAAGAAACTGTCACGGGGAACAAATTTAGAGTGACTCCTTAGCAATGCGCATGCGTCTCTGGGGCGCCGCAAGGATTTCCGGGAAGCCTGCCAATCATATTCCCACCGCGAACTCCATGGCGGCATTTTCGACTTAATAAATTGCCTGCAACCCCGCCCTCCCGTTCCAGAGTTTCGTGCGAAAAGTCTCATGGAGGAAGCAACCGTGGCAGTTCAACTGTCGCAGCTGCCGTTGTCAGAGAGAAACTTCTGGTGGTGGTCGACCTGATGAGCGGACGGCAAAGAACTCTTTTCCAGACGTGGGGCTCGAGCGTTTCCCGATCCGCTGGGGCTCCGGGCTGCAGCTCCAGAACCGAGCGGCCTCAGAGCCCCGGCAGCTCCGAGACGCCTCTGCCTGCAGCGGCAGAAGCTCAGCCTGATTCCGACGATGATGTGTTGCTGGTTGCAGCGTACGAGGCTGAGCGACAGCTGAGTCTAGAGAATGGCGGGTTTTGCTACTCGGCGGGTGCCCTGTGGATTTACCCTACCAATTGCCCCGTGCGGGACTACCAGCTGCACATTTCCCGGACTGCTCTGTTCTGCAACACGCTGGTGTGTCTGCCTACCGGGCTGGGAAAGACCTTTATTGCCGCCGTGGTCATGTACAATTTCTACCGCTGGTTCCCCTCCGGCAAGGTGGTTTTCATGGCTCCCACAAAACCGCTAGTGACACAGCAGATCGAGGCTTGCTACCAGGTGATGGGCATCCCGCAGTCACACATGGCCGAAATGACAGGTATGTTATTGAGAGCGGGGGTGATTGGAAATTAAGGGCTGAGTGCCCAGGGAGAGCAGGCATTCAGTGGAAACAGAGCTACAGGACTTCCTGACCCTTGTTCCCAAATCACAGTATCTTAAATCTCCCTTAAACGGCATTCTATCATATCAAGTTAAACAATAACGAATAGGGTTACTGTGTCCAGTTTTCAGAGAATCCCTGGAGCTTGTTCAGGGTGTTTTGAGGCAATTACTTGTGTGTATCTCATGGATCACAAACCATGATCTTTCCTGACATTTTTGCCTGGATTGATTTCCCAGTTGAAGAATTTGCTTCTCTTCAAGTATTGTAACATGTTCTAGGAATTCCCTAGAGACAAATCATCTATTTGTGGTCCTAGAAAAGAGCTTTTTTTTTTTTTTTTTTTTTCGGACCACACCAGAGATTTAAAATGTAGCATTCCAATGGATTACCAAAACTTTCTCCAAAGCCTGTATGCATTCTGAAACTAGGCCAGGCTGTCTATATTTTATGGTCTGAAGTTTACAGTGAAGAATGTCAACATTTGTTTACAGGGTCCACTCAAGTTTTCACCAGGAAAGAAGTGTGGTGCAGTAAGAGAGTCCTTTTTCTTACACCTCAAGTCATGGTAAATGACCTTTCTAGAGGAACTTGTCCTGCTGCTGAGATAAAGTGTCTAGTGATTGATGAAGCTCATAAAGCTCTTGGAAACTATGCTTATTGCCAGGTAATAATTTTGTTCAATGGTATTTTGTAGTGTAACCATATCATATTGTTAAGTATTTTAAGGAATAGTTATTAGTGGTGGAAGTTATTATTGTTATAGAAAACCCAAATCTATAATCTTGGAACAGATAGTGATAGGAAGTACTTTCCTTCACCCATGTTTTCACTTTTTTTTTTTATCATAACAAGATCATTAGTGTAATTTATGTATCATGAGTGCCTGTTCAGGACTGGGGCTGTGATTGGATTTAGATGGATGCTGTTATCTTTGGAAGATAATAATCAAAGACTGATAATTATATGCAGTGCTGTTGCTTGGGAACTGGGTAAACTGTGTTACAGGAATTAAATGATAATATGTATGGAGCATAGCTAACATATCACCTTTCATTTGAGTACTACAGGAATATAAAGCATAAAAGAGAAGCGGTGGGATGTGGTTATAGAGCTCATTCATCTCTTTGCACTGAATGAGTTTGACTCTTGTGTTAAGGGTGACTTGGCCTCTTCTATTCTACTTAAGAGTCAAGTCATGAAGGCGTTTGTGTTTTATACTTAACAGTTTGAATGCACTTTGTAGGCCATAGGGGATATTGTTGCCCAAGACTCATTAAAAATGTTTAGCTGGGTGATACTTAAGATTTAAAAGACAAAAGAGGGAAGAAGACTTTTTTTTTTTTTTTTTTAAAAGAGTACCTCATAACGAATAGGAAGATTGATTGTATAATGATTGCTAGGTTCCTGGCTTGGAAAGTTGTGAAAATATCAGAATTTGGAAACAGAATTGGGGAGTATGGAAAGATAGTGTAGTTTTAGTTGTACTTAGTTTGAAGTTTCTGAAGAATCCAGCTGAAGATGTCCATTATGCAATAAATGATGGAGATATGGATCTCCGTGTAGAGACTCTTCAACGGACATGCTGGTTTAGAAATCGTCAGTATATATGAGTAAGTGGTAGTTAAAACTATAATAACTGGTGATATTAGGAAGAACATGTAAAGTAAATAGAAACGGGAAAATTGATTTAATTTAATGCAGAAACATAAATTTCACTGCCAAATTGTGAATTTGTAAATTTGTAAAATAGTTTCCTGGCGAACTCTTTAAGTGTTGTATTATATCTCTGTGATAGAATTGTCATCTTTCTTTTTTTCAAGATTTTATTTATTTATTTGAGAGGCAGAATTACAGACATGCAGAAGCAGTGAGAGAGAGAAAGAGAAAGGTCTTCCATCTGCTGGTTCACTCCCCAGATGGCCACAAACGGCCAGAGCTGCGCTGATCTGAAGCCAGAGTCCAAGAGCTTCTTCTGAGTCCCCCATGCGGTTGTAGAGGCCCAAGGAATTGGGCCACCTTCTACTGCTTTTCCAGGCCATGGCAGAGAGCTGGATCGGAAGTGGTGCAGCCAGGACTCAAACTGGCACTCATGTGGCATGCAGGCGGCGGCTTTACCTGCTACACCACAGCGTTGGCCCTGTCATCTTTTCTTATAGTTGATTTTTTTTTTTTTTTTGACAGGCAGAGTGGACAGTGAGAGAGAGAGAGAGAGAGAAAGGTCTTCCTTTTCCATTGGTTCACCCCACAATGGTTGCTGCGGCCAGCACGCTGCGCCGTTCCAAAGCCAGGAACCAGGTGCTTCTGGTTTCCCATGCTGGTGCAGGGCCCAAGGACCTGGGCAATCCTCCACTGCCTTCCTGGGCCACAGCAGAGAGCTGGACAGGAAGAGGAGCAACCGAGATCTTCTTAATTATACTCAGGAAATGAAGATATTCCATTTATTCATATCTTGCAAGTTAACATATAATAAGATTTCCACTTAATGGGGCCAGCGCTGTGGCGCAGTGGGTTAATGCCCTGGCCTGAAGAACCGGCATCCCATATGGGTGCTGGTTCTAGTCCTGGCTGCTCCACTTCCAATCTAACTCTGCTGTGGCCTGGGAAAGCAGTGGAAGATGGCCTAAGTCCTTGGGCCCCTGCACCCGTGTGGGAGACCCGGAAGAAGCTCCTGGCTTCGGATCGGCGCAGTTCCGGCCGTTGTGGCCAATAGGGGAGTGAACCATTGGATGGAAGACCTCTCTCTTTCTGTGCCTCTACTCTCTCTGTGTAACCCTGACTTTCGAATAAATAAATAAATCTTAAAAAAAAAAAAAAAAAAGATTTCCACTTGCACATTAGCAGGGTCTAGGAAAAGCAGCGGAAAATGGCCCAAGCGCTTGGGCCGTGCCACCCATGTGGGAAACCTGAATGAAACTCCTGGGTCAGCGCTAGCCATTGCAGCCATCTGGGGAGCGAACCAGCAGATGGAAGATCTCTTTTCTGTCTTTCTTTCTCTCTCTCTAAATCTGACTTTCAAGTAAATAAATAAATCTTTAAAAAAAATTCTACTTAAGTTTAACTATAATATCATGTGTTCATATGCAATCTTTATTATGCCCTGAAAAACTCCATAATACTTTTTAGTATTAATTAAAGTTCAGAATGAGTCTCATTGAATTTGTCTGCGATTTGGTTTGAAATTAGTGATTTTTGGATAATCTGGTTTTCTTGTTTAATTCCTGTATCTAATGTGAGAACCATGGGATACTGGGAACTGTTCTGCAACTCAATTTACAGGAGAGTCTCTTTTCCTTTGTATTGAGGCCTCAACTGAAGGGAAATAGGAGCTCTGGCAAATTAAATATGAATCATACTAGAAGTGAGCGTTGGGTTCAAGTTACAGAGAACAGAAAGGTATTTTGGTGTCGCTGAGGGAATGTTTCAGGACTTAAAAGTTAATTTTAAAAAATTATCTGAATTTAATCGCATTCTGTTTTGAATAAGTTTAAGAATTAGGAGCATTCTGCGTGAAATCTAATTTTCCTTAATATCTCCTAATTTTTTTTTCATTTCAAATCTAATTGCATATTCTTATTTAATTTTTTTCCTATTTTTGTTTGTTATGGGTTATCTTAATCTGACAAGTGTTCTTATAGATACAGCTGTAAGGCTAGTCTGTGACCAAAACAATGGAGAACAGACACTGACTTCCTCCATTTGATGCTGAAGTAGCCCTTGGGCATTGTGATTTGCCTCTGAATTAGGCCCTGACATTTTAGCTTTTTGTATAAAAGAAACCCTAAAATGTTCTTGATTGTTGCTGATCCTAAAACTAAATAATTGTTCCTTTAGATAACATCACTAGTGGTGGTTCTACTCACTGGGTTATTAATATGCTAGTTAAAGAATAATATAATAATAGATCATAGGTAATAGCTGATATAACAGAAGCACCATTATACTTGCATTAAACAGATGAAACTAAATGACTTTTTTTTTTTTTTTAAGGTTGTAAGGGAACTAGTCAGACATACAAATCACTTCAGAATCTTGGCTCTTAGTGCTACACCAGGTAGTGATATAAAGGTAAGTAAGATGTCTTTACATTTATTAACTTTCAAGAAAATAAGTTTTTTATGGGGTTTTTAGTCTCGTGTTTATCTGATTTGATGTTAGAACTACAACATGGCTCGCTTTTCTTCTGTGTTTGCAAGAATTTCTTTAAATTAATAGTTTTCAAACTGTAAGAATAGGTAAGAATCACCTCAAGCTGTTGGTTAAAAGGACTAAGTTTTTTTTAAAAGTTTTTTTCTTTTTTTATATTTATTTATTTTATTCGAAAAGCAGAGTTACAGAGAGAGAAAGTGAGAGATCTTCTGTCTGCTGGTTCACTCCCCCAATGGCTGCAACGGCCAGAGCTGGGTCAGTCCAAAGCCAGGAACCAGGAGCTTCTTCTGGGTCTCCCATGTGGGTGCAGGGGCCCAAGGATTAGGGCCATCTTCTGCTACGTTCCTGGGCGCGTTAGCCATGGAGCAGCCAGGACTCAAACTGACACCCATATGGGATGCTGGCAAGCAGGTGTCAGCTTAACATGCTGCGCCACAACACTGACCCCCTCAAATTTTTTTGTACAAAAATAAACTTATCTTTAACTCCCCTTTCCATGTGCTTTTAGAAGTACCAGCATATGTTTTTGCTACAGTTTCATACCCTTTCAAGAATTCCCTTTGTAAGCTTTAGTCCCCAAAATATATTCATATTATATACGTGGATTTAAATTTAAAATAATGTACTAATGTATTAATAAGTGTTTTGGTTTAGGCCTTATAAACCCTCATAAAGTATTTCCAAGATATATTTGTGTCCTTTAATAGCAATAATACTTCTCTGTGTTTTTCCCACCCCAAAAAAATTCAGTGTAAAGAAGTTTAGGACAGGGACCAACGCTATGGTACAGCCGGTAAAGCCACCACCTACAGTGCTGGCGTCCCATATGGGTGCCATTTTGTGTCCTTCTGCTCCACTTCTGATCCAGCTCTCTGCTGTGGCCTGGGAAAGCAGTAGAAGATGGCCCAAGTCCTTGGGCCCCTGCATCCTCATGGGAGACCCGGAAGAAGCTCGTGGCTCCTGGCTTCAGATTGGTACAGCTTTTGCCGTTGCGGCCATCTGGGGAGTGAACCAGCAGATGGAAGACACCTCTCTCTCTGTCTCTGTCTCTGTCTCTGTCTCTGTCTCTCTCTCTCTCTGCTTCTCCTTCTCTCTCTGTGTAACTCTTTCAAATAAATAAGTAAATCTAAAAAAAAAAAAAAAAAGTGTTGGCCAGGGAATCAGAAATCTTGGGTTTTAGATCTGGCTGTGCAATGAATTGTGTTTCACAGTGTTTTGGGAATTTCATTTGCTAATCTCAAACTTCAGTTTTGTCTGAAGATTTCATTTGGAAAGTGCTACTATTCATTTAAAGAATATGTTGGACATTTACTCATATTCTTGTTTCTTGAATGCTTGCCTTAAAAGGCTGTGTGGGGAAAAAATGTTTCAAAAACGTTTTCTCCCTACAGTATGAATTCTAGTGTACTTTAAAGTGGCTTGTCTTTCTTTTTCTACGTTTTTGATCATTAATAATATGAATTTCTAGTGCTTCTTTCAAAATTTTGATATTTTATTTGTTAGGTACTTAATTCAAAAATACTTAACCTGTAATATATTTTATGATCTTGATTATTTTTGCATAGGCTGTACAACAGGTTATTACTAACCTGCTGATTGGGCAGATCGAGCTTCGTTCTGAAGATTCTCCAGATATTTTGCCATACTCTCATGAAAGACGAGTTGAAAAGCTTGTTGTTCCCCTTGGAGAGGAACTTGCAGCCATTCAAAAGACATATATTCAGGCAAGCCATTTTTTTCACAGTTTAAGTTTTTGGTAAATGATCTGGTAATGTAGTTATTTCAGCTAACAGATTTTGGCTATCAGAATATATAGCTATCTCATTTTGCATAATTGATATGTTGAAAATTTCTTTGACATTAAATTTTGGAAGGGGCATATTTTAATGAACAAACTATTTTTTAAAGGGTTAATACAAAGGATGGAACAATGATAGCATTCTGCAGTTTAATATTCATATAAACACAGCAGAGGGCACAAAACAGAAGTGTATAGTTAAGTGAATTCACGAAGTGAACTTACTCATGACATGTGCTTGTATTCAGCTAGAAGTTTCTTTATAATGAAATATATTTTCACTACTTTTCTGCCCTGATCCCTTACGAAGTGATTTTGTCCACCTGGTGACATCTGACAATGTCTAACCGCATGGTTGTTGTAATGAGCAGGGAAGGGGAAGCAAAGAGTGGAGTGTGGAGTTACCACTATTGTCATCTGGCACCTGTGATATAGGCCAGGAATCTGCTAAACATATTATAATGGACAAGACACCTAGTTCACAAGAAAAATTACCTGGCTCTGATGTTAATAGAGAAATTTAATTTGAGAAATTGCTTAGAGTTATCACTTTCCATGGGAGAGATTTGAGATCACCCTTTAATTTCCCATAGCTCACAATTAGTGTCAGGGTAGGAGAACAACATGTTCTCTCACATCATCATTGCCCTGGATTAAAGATGGCTGCAAATTCTTTGCCACTTTTCTCACTGAGAGATGGGATAAAATTTCCCTCCCCTGAATATGGAGTGGTGCCATGACTGACTCTAGCCAATAGAATGTGATAAGCCCCACAGTAGTATACAAAGAGAGAGAGATCTCCCATCGCTGATTCACTCTCCTAATGGCCACTGTGGCCCAAGCTGGGCTGTTCCTCTAGTTCTCCTTTGTTGTTTCAGGGGCCCAAGTACTTAGGCCATCCTCTGCTGCTTTCCCAGGCACACTAACAGAGACCTGGATCGGAAGTGGAGCACTCAGGACATGAACCATGGCCATATGGGATGCTGGCGCTACAGGAGGTGGCTTTACCTACTATGCCACAGTGCCAGCCCCATCATTCCATCATTTTTTTTTTTTTTTTTTTTTTTTTTTTTTTTTTTGACAGGCAGAGTGGACAGTGAGAGAGAGAGACAGAGAGAAAGGTCTTCCTTTGCCGTTGGTTCACCCTCCAATGGCCGCCGCAGCCGGCGTGCTGTGGCCGGCGCACCGCGCTGATCCGATGGCAGGAGCCAGGTGTTTATCCTGGTCTCCCATGGGGTGCAGGGCCCAAGCACTTGGGCCATCCTCCACTGCACTCCCTAGCCACAGCAGAGAGCTGGCCTGGAAGAGGGGCAACCGGGACTAGAACTGGGTGTACCGGTGCCGCAAGGCGGAGGATTAGCCTAGTGAGCCGTGGCCCCGGCCTTATTATTAATTCAACTCTTTTCATAGTTATAGACTAACAGGTATTCTATGAGTGACCATCCAATATTATTATTTGGTTGTTCAGATAGTTCTGTTACCAGTGAATGGCAGGGTTCTTGTCTTTGCGCAAGAAAGAATTCAGGCGTGAGAGAGTAAGTGGAAAGCAAATAGCAAGGTTTATTAGGGTAGGGGCATCCGTAAGAATGGATGGGCACCTCTCCAGACAGAACCTGAGAGAGAGTGCGCAGTTGCTCAGCCTGAGGGAGAGCGAGGTTACATGGTTGAGTGGAGAGAATACACCTGGGCAGGCCAGGCTGGTGGCTCAGCATAGAGGCAAAGGGCTGAATGCACAGTCTGGTTGAGGCTGGGGGTTTTTAAGGGGATGGTCTTGCCTCCCCACCTCTGCTCCTCTTGGAACAAAGGACTTTTTGGATGTAAATACAAAAAATTCCTCTCTGAGTTTTCCCCTGAAGTCATCAGACTGGGGGAAGCCTGGCTGGTGTTGCCCCTGGCGTTAAAGGAGCCTTAGAGGAAGGATGGTTAAAGGTAGAAGGGCAGGGCAGGATGCATATTTGAAATACAGATACTAGGCTGCACCTGGAAGATTATCAGGCAGGAGGGGCGGGGACCCCAACCTGGCAGGTTATTGGGTAGGAGGGACAGGGCAGGATGTAGATAGGTTATTGGGAAGACTTTGAGATGCATATGCTGGACATAGACGTCTTCTCTTTAGACCTTTGTCACACACACATAAGCTCATATCTGACTTCCTACCTAACAGTTCCAGCTTTGTCTTTTAGAAGCTCCTCAAGACAGCTCCTGTGCTCTACAGACATGTACTTTTGCTTGCATTTCCTAACTTGCTGATATCACAATATATTTTGCTCATCTGTGAATTTTCCTGAACTAGTCGTGGAATCTATCATTTCTCCAAAGACTCCTTATTCTTTGTATGCAAGAATGGTATTTGGTGGTGGTGGTGGTGGGGTGCCGGCACTGTGGTGCAGCGGGTTAAAGCCCTCTCCTGAAGCTCCAGCATCCCATATGGGCACCGATTCTAGTCCTGGCTGCTCCTCTTCCAATCCAGCTCTCTGCTATGGCCTGGGAAAGCAGTAGAAGATGGCCCAAGGCCTTGGGCCCCTGTACACACAGGGGAGACCCGGAAGAAGCTCCTGGCTTCAGATCTGCGCAGCTCCAGCTGTTGTGGCCATCTGGGGAATGAACCAGTGGATGGAAGACCTCTCTCTCTGTCTCTACTCTCTCTGTAACTCTGTCTTTAAAATAAATAAAAATAAATCTTTAAAAAAAAATAAGAATGGTATTTAGGGGCTGGAGTTGTGACATAGCAGGTAAAGCTGCCCTCTGCAGTGTTGGCTGCTGCTTCTGCACTTCCTTTCCAGCTCACTGCTAATGCTAATGGCCTGAGAAAGCAGTGGGAAATGGCCCAAGGGCTTGGGCCCTTATCACCCATAGGGGAAACCTGAATGAAGCTTCTGGTTTCAGCAGGGACTGAACCAGAGGATGGCAGAGCTCTCTCTGTGTCTCTCTTTCACTCTCTACCCCTCTATATCTCTTTCAAATACAAAAATAAATAATAAAAAAATATATATATATATAGAAGGAGAGAATGGTATTTAGAAGCCAGTGTTTGTATACTAGATTTGCTCATTTTTATTGTGGTGTCACTGTTTCTATGCTCTCTCAGTGACCTGTTTACATTCTTACCCACAATACCCACAGTATCAGAATAAGGAACACATAAAATAATGGTTGTTTAAATCTATGTTTAAGTAGTATTTTATATGGGAGTAGATAACCAAGACATTTGTTTATCCCTTAACCTATAATAAGTCTTTTTTAAAGAGAAGTTCACAGGGGTTGGTATGGTATCGCAGCAGTTTAAGCTCCCTCCTGAAATTCCAGCACCTCATATGGGCGCTAGTTCAAGTCCCAGCTACTCTACTTCCGATCCAGCTCTCTGATAATGTGCCTGGGAAAGCCATCCATGTGGGAGAGCCTGATGAAGCTACTGGCTCCTGGTTGGGGCCTGGCCCAGCCTTGACCATTGTAGCCATTTGGGGAGTGAACCAGTGGATGGAAGACAACTCTCTCTTTTTATCTCTCCATCTTAAGTATAAGTCTGCTGTTCAAATAGATTAAATCTATTAAAAACAAAGCTTCTAGGTTTTTTTTCTTGTTTTAAAATTATCTGTAACAAAATTCTAAATATTATTATGATATGGCAAAGTCTTCCTGATAACGATTTCTTAAATGCTTATCTAATTTGTCTTAATTAAAAATTATTCCATTAATAACTATAGAATCATAATTTATATGGTCATACATAATTAGAATTCAATTTTGTTGATATTTTTAAAGTGCTTCTTTAGACAGTGTGGTCAGCAAAGCTGAAGGGAGAAAAGATAAATGTACTAACCAGTCCTACTTTAGGAAATGAAAATTTTTTTTTTTTTTTTTAAATTTTTTTTTTTTTATTTTTTTTTTTTTTTTTTTTATTTATTTTTTTTTTTTTTTATTTTTTGACAGGCAGAGTGGACAGTGAGAGAGAGAGAGACAGAGAGAAAGGTCTTCCTTTGCCGTTGGTTCACCCTCCAATGGCCGCCGCGGCCTGCGCGCTGCGGCCGGCGCACCGCGCTGATCCGATGGCAGGAGCCAGGAGCCAGGTGCTTTTCCTGGTCTCCCATGGGGTGCAGGGCCCAAGCACCTGGGCCATCCTCCACTGCACTCCCTGGCCACAGCAGAGGGCTGGCCTGGAAGAGGGGCAACCGGGACAGAATCCGGCGCCCCGACCGGGACTAGAACCCGGTGTGCCGGCGCCGCTAGGCGGAGGATTAGCCTAGTGAGCCGCGGCGCCGGCCCGGAAATGAAAATTTAAATATCACATATTACTGTAGTAGGTGCATCTGAAGGTCTTTTTTTCTTTCAGCATGGCATCAAGCTCATTTCTGCTTCAGGGCCTTTTGTCTGCTGTTTCCTCTCTCTGGAGTTCATTGTTCTCAGAACCTCACATGGTAGACACCCATCATGATTCCCATGCCAATTCAGACATTACCTCCGCAAAGAGGCAGTCTTTGTTCACTTTATTTAAAAATAACCTTTTTTCTCTATTTAAAAATAACCTTTTTTCTCTCAAAGGGTTTATGGTGTGGCATATATTTGTTCCATATGGGTGTCAGTGGTCCAAGCCTTTGCGCCATTTTCCACTGCTTTTCCGAGGTGCATTGGCAGGGAGCTCGATGGGAAGTATAGCAGCCAGGACTTGAACTGGTGCCCATATGGGATGCCAGTGTCACAGGTGGTGGCTTTACCTGCTATGGCACAATGCCAGCTCCATATTTTAGATTCTTAAATACATTTATTGCCATGGAGACTATCTATCTTCTTGATTCACTTTATTTTTTGCCTCCTTCCATTGGGATCTAAACTATATGAGAGCAGTAGCTTCATTTGTCTTAGCCTTGATATTGCCAGCACTTGGAGCAATTCTATATACATTCTAGGTGCTAACTATTTGTTGAAAGAATGAGTCAATGAATGAAATTAAATTTACTTAAGGCATATCAATGTATTCAACAGTATGCAAATATTTAGTGAGGGCCTATATGCCAGATTCTGTTCTTGGTACTAAGGATGCAACAATGCACAAATCAAAGGCCTTCCTTTCATGATACTTAGATTATGATGTGTAGGTTGAGAAAGGCAGGAGTTAAGAAATAAACAGATAAAATGTATTCTTAAATTTTTTTTTTTAATTTATTTTGACAGAGTGTTAGACAGTGAGAGAGACAGAGAGAAAGGTCATCCTTCCATTGGTTCACCCCCAAAATGGCCGCTAAGGCTGGAGCTACGCCGATCCAAAGCCAGGAGCAGTTGCTTCTTCTCGGTCTCCCATGCGGGTGCAGGGGCCCAAGCACTTGGGCCATCCTCCACTGCCCTCCCGGGCCACAGCAGAGAGCTGGACTGGAAGAGGAGCAACCGGGACTAGAACCCGGCGCCCACAAGGGATGCTGGCGCCGCAGGCAGAGGATTAACCAAGAGAGGCATGGCGCCGTCCCCTTAAATGTATTCTTAAATTATAATAGGATATACAAAGAAATCATAAATGTCTGAAATGATTGATATGCCATTTACTCTGATTATATAATTATACATTGTATAGAAGTATTGAAATGTCACATAGTACCTCATAAATATGTACAATTACTATGTGTCAAAATTAAAAATATATTGGGCTGGCACTGTGGCGTAGTAGGTTAAACCTCCGCCTGTGGTATAGGCATCCCATATGGACACCAGTTTGTATGCTCTGCTATGGCCTGGGAAAGCAGTAGAAGATGGTCCAAATCGCTGGGCCCTTGCACCCTTCTGAGAGACTCGGAAGAAGCATCTGGCTTTGGATTGGCTCAGCTCTGGCCCTTTGGGGAGTGAACTAGCAGATAGAAGACCTTTCTCTGATTCTCCCTCTCTCTGTCAGTAACTCTGCCTCTCAAATAAATAAAGTTGTTTTTTAAAATTAAAAGTATATTTAAAAATTATAGTTACATATAATTTTTTATGCTGACTATACTTTGAAGATTATCTGGGGATGTCAAATGCTTAAATTTTGTTCTTTGTTATGTATATTTAAAATTCATTTTAAGATACACTGTAATAAATGTTAACTGATTTTAATATGCAAGAAAATTGTATTCTACGCTTAAACTGAATTTCTTTTAAATTTGCAGATTTTGGAAGCTTTTGCCAGTTCTTTGATTCAGAGAAATGTTTTGATGAGAAGGGATATCCCCAATCTAACAAAATACCAGATAATTCTGGCAAGAGATCAGTTTAGGAAAAATCCATCTCCAAATATTGTGGTAGGTATGTCTAAGTAAGTTTTAATGGTAGAACATATTTTTACTTAGGGACAGGATAAAAATACAAAATTTGGGCCGGGGAGGGGAGAATATATATTAGTTCATCAAGAACTCAGAAAAGATTTATATAGTCTGGTTTTTTTTTTTGTTTGTTTGTTTTTGTTTTTGTTTTTTTGTTTTTGTTTTTGTTTTTTTTACAGGCAGAGTGGACAGTGAGAGAGAGAGAGACAGAGAGAAAGGTCTTCCTTTGCCGTTGGTTCACCCTCCAATGGCCGCCACGGCTGGCGTGCTGTGGCCGGCGCACCGCGCTGATCCGAAGGCAGGAGCCAGGTACTTATCCTGGTCTCCCATGGGGTGCAGGGCCCAAGGACTTGGGCCATCCTCCACTGCACTCCCTGGCCACAGCAGAGAGCTGGCCTGGAAGAGGGACAACCGGGACAGAATCTGGCGCCCCGACCGGGACTAGAACCTGGTGTGCTGGCGCCACAAGGTGGAGGATTAGCCTATTGAGCCGCGGTGCTGGCCTATATAGTCTGTTAAAGCATTAAAAAATTATAGCAAGAATATGATTTAATGATTTGAATTGAAAATGTATCTTTTAATGTTTAATAAAGAATTGATCTTACAATTCATTTTTTAAAGTTTTTATTTATTTTTTTATTTGAGAGGTAGAGTTACAGAGAGAGGGAGAGACAGAGAGAAAGGTCTTCCATCCTCTGGTTCACTTCCCAGATGGCCACAACAGCCTGAGCTAGGTTGATCCGAAGCCAGGAGCCTCTTCAAGGTCTTTCACATGGGTGTAGGGGCCCAAGTACTTGGGCCATCTTCCACTGCTTTCCTAAGCCATAGCAGAGAGCTGGATTTGAGAGCAGCAGTCAGGACATGAACCAGTGCTCATATGGGATGCCGGTGCTGTAGGTGGAGGCTTAGCCTACAATGCCACAGTGCCGACCTTTTTATTTCATTTCTATTTTGTAAAGTTCTGGGGCCATGAGAAGGTATATTCTAATTTTATACCCAGAACATTTAGTCTTACTCTGGTGGTTTTTTTTTTTTTTTTTTTTTTTTACTGATTTATTTGAAAGTCAGAGTTACACAGAGAAGGAAGGAGAGGCAAAGAGAGAGAGAGGTCTTCCATCCGCTGGTTCACTCCCTAATTGGCCGCAATGGCCAGAGCTGCACCGACCCAAAGCCAGGAGCCAGGAGTTTTTTCTGGGTCTCCCATGCAGGTATAGGGGCCCAAGGACTTGAGCCATCTTCTAGTGCTTTCCCAGGGCATAGCAAAGAGCTGGAATGGAAGTGGAGCAGCTGGGACTCAAAACAGAGCCCCATGGGATGCTGGCACTGCAGGTGGTGGCTTTACCCCTACGCCACTGTGCTGGCCCAGTCTTACACTTAATACAAGTGGTTTGGAGGATGCATCATAGCAAACTGCTTCTTTATAATTTTCATAGGGAAACAATAAATAGGAAAATAGCCATCAAGCTGGGTCCAAAGTCAAAAGAGATGCATATAAGCATAAAAAGGCACCAAGAGGGAGTATATGTGGAAAAGAACAGAGCAAATTGAGTGAAATCTTATATTAGACAGAGAGCAAACCAATCTGGGTAAGGCAGAGGACCAAGGAAGCCAGATATGATGGTTAGTTACCTTAAATTGTGACCATATGGGAGTCACTTCAGTGTTACACTTTGAAGTGTAACATCTTGCTTGGAGTACCTGGGGAAACTACTAACAGAGGCTTTTCTGTGAAATTGTAGTCAGTGTAGTATATAAAACTTTAATAAAATATATTTTATTTATGCTAGTATTTAAAGGTTTTTCAAAACTTTAAATTATAAACCTAAACCTATTGAGCTTGATCTTGCTGGTGAGAGTTTATATTTACAAAGAAGTGGTTTTACTCTTTTGAGTAATTAAGTTGCCATTTTTGGGCTTTTTTTATCTTAGAAACATTTGAAATATCTATTCACTGATATTAAATGACACTAAAAATATTAAGTAAAAACAATAGCCTTCATTTTAAATAAAATAAATTATCAAATATATCCTCCATAATTTTATTTTACAACTGTCTCATCATACACACTCACACACATGCACATCCCTGCCATGTGTTCTCATAAAAGAAATGTAATATTCATGGTTCCATGATGGTAGTGATTAAAATACAAGGTCTCTGGGCCAAATTACCTATGCTTAAATATTGGCTCTCCTTACCACCTAATGAGCTTCCTCATGGATAGAATGGGCCCAACAATAGTACCTACCTCCTAGGTGTTGAGTAAATACATTTGTGCTTAGGACATTGTCTGGTATCCAGTGTCAGATTGGATTATTGTGTTCTTAGTGCTAAATATTGATGTCATATGGTGTGATTAAACATTTGTCCTTTTGCTAGTAACCTGAAGATAGACCCATATGTGACTTATTTTTCATTTCTACTACATCCAAAATATCTAGTTCAGTGCTTGACATAAAGTAGTAGGTGCTTATAAATAGTCTTGAAAGAATAAATGCATCTATATTCTGCTAATAACTTACCTATAAAGAGAAAATATACGTGATAAATGTTTTTCCCTTTCAGTTACTTTTTTTTTTAAATATTAATTTTCAGGGATGGCACAGTGGTGTAGTAGGCTAAGCCTCCTCCTGCAGTGCCAGTATCCCATATGGCTGCCAGTTGGAGTCCCACCTGCTCCACTTCCCATCCATCTCCTGGCTGATGGCTTGGGAAAGTGGTGGAAAATGGCCCAAGTGCTTGGGCTCCTGCACCCGCGTGGGAGACCTGGAGGAAACCCCTGGCTCCTGGCTTTGAATCGACCCAGCTTCAGAAGCTGCGGCCATTTGGGGAGTGAACCAGCAGATGGAAGACCTATCTGTCTCTCCCTCTTTCTGTCTGTAACTCTGCCTCTCAAATAAATAAATAAATAAATAAATCTTTAAAAATATATAAAAATTTACTAATGAATAAAGGCAAAATAATAAAGGATAGGTTTTATGTAGAAAATGCATGGGTTTCTTTCCATAGCAACATCTTATGAAATGGCATCCGGCAGAGCCAACTGGTTATATTCAGTGTAGAAGGAAATAATTATTAGGATCATTTGGATTATATTGTAAATGTTACGTTGACTCATGTTCTGACACCTTGGACTTGAAGCATCTTCATTTCTCTGGTTAAACTTGATGTATGCTTGTTTTTCTAGGGAATACAACAAGGCATAATTGAGGGAGAGTTTGCTATTTGTATAAGTTTATATCATGGTTATGAATTATTGCAGCAAATGGGAATGAGATCATTATATTTCTTCTTTTGTGGAATTATGGATGGAAGTAAAGGTAAATTCTAAAATTATTTAAGTCACACATTATTTTGGTTAAAGACATATTAAACAATTTGTGTTACTTAAAAATTATGTAACAAATGGCCATGTTTCATTGTTTTTGATAAAATAGAGGAAGAAAAAAAAACCAGTAATTAATACATATTTGGATGTGCAGCTGGAAAAAGTTGCTGCTTTTCATTTTAAATTTGAAGAGCCTGCACTTTTGCTAAAGCTTAATTTTACTTTAATTAGTAATAGATTTTACTAGTTTGCTATTATTTATTTGGGAAACTTTTCTTAATTCCTAAAAGGAATGACTCGGGCAAAAAATGAACTTAGCCGAAACGAGGACTTCATGAAACTCTACAATCATCTAGAGTGCAAGTTTGCACATACGCGTAGTACTTCAGCAGGTCGTATTTCCACTGACCAAAAAGGTGCGATTTTTCATGTAAAATTCTGCATTATTTTTCTTAACAAGGTTAACTTCAAAAATTTTGTTCCATTGATGTATATAACTGTGATTACTAAGGTTTCTGTAGCAACAGACATGTTAATGCTTAAAAATTTTATTCTTCAAAGTTAGGATTAATGTACATTCAACTTTAAAGTTTGTACATTTATAAACTTTATAATGCATGTTAGTAGTTTTTACTACTAGTAGAAATTCTCAAAACTACAAAACACTAATCTCCAGTTTAACTAAATATGTACAGTTTTTCTTTTGCTTTGTTACTGATTCCTATGTACATTCTCTCAGAATGAAATTTTCATCAAAATTCAAAGCTTATTTTACAGTAAGACTTATGTGCTACTAGATGCTACTTACTATTTAAACAAAAAGAAAAAAGTAAAATTTACATATTAATGTAATTGAATATGGAAAATATAAATTTTTTTTTGTGCAGGAGTTACAGGTAAAAATTTTTCCTACAGTCATCCAAAATTAAAGAAATTAGAAGAAGTTGTGATCAAGCACTTCACATCATGGAATGGTAGGTCACATTTAGCAGCATTAAGTCAAGACAATTGTTGTAAGAGCTAACACTTCCATTTATTAGTTGGTGCTAACACTTCTCATGGAGAAGATGGGCTTTATTTATTCTGGATGGTAAATATTAAACTCTAAGAAATTTTGGAAGGGTAATAGGAAGAGGAAAGGTAGGAATAAGAATAATAAGGTAGGCCGGCGCCGCGGCTCAATAGGCTAATCCTCCGCCTAGCGGCGCCGGCACACCGGGTTCTAGTCCCGGTCGGGGCGCCGGATTCTGTCCCGGTTGCCCCTCTTCCAGGCCAGCCCTCTGCTGTGGCCAGGGAGTGCAGTGGAGGATGGCCCAGGTGCTTGGGCCCTGCACCCCATGGGAGACCAGGAAAAGCACCTGGCTCCTGGCTCCTGCCATCGGATCAGCGCGGTGCGCCGGCCGCAGCGCGCCGGCCGCGGCGGCCATTGGAGGGTGAACCAACGGCAAAGGAAGACCTTTCTCTCTGTCTCTCTCTCTCTCACTGTCCACTCTGCCTGTCAAAAAAAATAAATAAATAAATAAATAAAAAATTAAAAAAAAAAAAAAAAAAGAATAATAAGGTAGTATTATAATAAAAAGAAAAGTTTGGGGAAATACAGAGGAAGCGGACAGTGAAATAATCTGTGATTTATTCGAAGGAAAAAGAAGAGTAGATAAGGAGTGAGTGAGTCCTGGAGGAGTGCTGTTCCACATAGGGTATTTAGAGAAAGTCTGTTTGTGAAGTGTGATTTAGAAAAAGCCTGCCATCTAATGGAAATGAGAAAAAAAACTGTGGATTTCTGGAGGAGGAATCATTCTAGTTAGAATACCAGATTCAAAGGCTCAGAGTTAGTAGTGTACTTCAGGATCAGTGAACAGAACGATGTGGCTAGAATAATGCGAATGAGGGTAACAGTACTATAGCCAAGAGGTAGCCAGAGGACAGATCATGCAGGGCTTGTAGGCCAAATCAGAACTTTGCTTTGTGGTTTTTTCTTTTTCTTTTTCTGTTTTTTTTTTTTTTTTTTTTTTTTAAGATTTATTTATTTATTTATTTGAAAGAGTTGCACAGAGAGAGAAGGAGAGGCAGAGAGAGCTTCCATCCGCTGGTTCGCTCCCCAGTTGGCTGCAACGCCTGGAGCTGAGCTGATCTGAAGCAAGGAGCCAGGAGCTTCTCCCGGGTCTCCCATGTGGGTGCAGGGACCCAAGCACTGTGGGCCATCTTCTTTTTTTGTTTTTTTTTTTTTTAAGATTTATTTAAAAAAAAAAGATTTTATTTATTTATTTGAGAGGTGGAATTACAGACAGTGAGAGAGAGAGAGAGAGAGAGAAAGGAGAGAAAGGTCTTTCGTCCGTTGGATCACTCTTCAAATGGCCACAACGACTAGAGCTGCACCAATTCGAAGCCAGGAGCCAGATGCCTCCTCCTGGTCTCGCACGTGGGTGTAGGAGCCCAAGGACCTTCCACTGCTTTCCCAGGCTACAGCAGAGAGCTGGATTGGAAGAGGAGCAACCAGGACTAGAACCAGCAACCATATGGGATGCTGGTGCTGCAGGCGGAGGATTAACCTACTGCGCCATTGCACTGGCCCCTATTTTTTTTAATTTATTTAAAAGACAGAGTTACAGAGAGAGGTAGAGACAGAGAAGTCTTCCATCAGCTAGTTCACTCCCCAGATGACTGCAACGTAGGGAGCTGCGACGATCCGAAACCAGGAGCCAGGAGCCAGGAGCTTCTTCCGGTCTCCCGTGCAGGTGCAGGGGCCCAAGGATTTTGGCCGTCTTCTACTGCTTTCCCAAGCCACAGCAGACAGCTGGATCGGAAGTGGAGCAGCTGAAACTCGAACTGGCACTGCAGGCAGTGGCTTCACCTGCTATGCCACGGCACCGGCCCCAAGATTTTTACTTTTTTCTTTATTTTCTTTAAAGATTTAGATTTTTTTTTTAAACTCACCAGAGTTAGAGAGAGAGAGGGATCTTCAATCTGCTGGTTCACTTCTCAGATGGCTGCAACAGCCAGTGCTGGGCCAGGTAGAAGCTGGGAGCCAAGAACTTCATCTAGCTGTCCCACATGGGTGGCAGAGGCCCAGACACTTGGGCCATCTCCTGCTGCTTTTCCCAAGCCATTAGCCGGGAGCTGGATCAGAAGTGGAGCAGCTGGAATGTGAACCCCGCGCCCATATGGGATGCCAGTGTTGCGGGTGGCAGCTTCACCCACTACTGCAAAACTCCAGCCCAGGACTGGTTTTTAATCCATGAATGTGTATGCTGGGTGAAACCATTTTAGAGGCGTTTAGAGCAGTGGAGTAAAATCATCTGACATATTTTACAAGGATCGCCTTGGGGGCCAGCATATAGTGGGTTATAGTAGTGGGTTAAGCCACTGTCTGCAGCACTGGTGTCCCATATTGGCACCAGGTCAAGTCTTGGCTGTGCCACTTCTGATCCAGCTCCTTCTAACAAGCCTCAGAAAGCAGTGGAAAATGGTCCAAGTGCTTGGGACCCTGAACTGACAGGGGAGACCCAGATGAAGCTCCTGGCTTCTGGCTTTGATCCAGCCCAGCCCTGGCCATGTGGCCATTTGGGGAGTGAACCAGTGGATGAAAGATCTCTTTCTTTCTCTGTCTCTCCCTTTCTCTCTGTTATTCTGACTTTCAAATAAATAAATATTTAAAGAATAAACATAAAAAATAATAGATTACCTTGTTAATTTATGGAGAGTAGACAATGACCAATTAGAGGGCTATTATATTAGTCTAGGATGATGGCATGATGGTGGCTAACACCAAATCAGTAGTAGAGGTGCTGAGAAATGGCTAAATTCTAGATATATGTTGAAGATGAACTCAACAATGTTTGTTAAAGTATTAGACAGGGTTTGAGACAAAAAATAAAGACCATATGGTTGTGTATATAGATGTATATGTGTATATGTTTGCAAATAAACATGTGAGCAAAACGAAGATTAATAACAATATAGAATAAGTTGTGAAGTATACATATGTTAATTAGCTTGGATTAACCATTCTTCAATGTATGCACATACCAAACTGTCATGTTTTAGGCCATAAATATATATAATTGTTTTATTTACTCTTTTTTTTTAAACAGAAAAAAAAACAAACTTGTTATGATGCTTTTGAGTAGAGATATTGAATAAGTGAATGTGAATAGATATTGGATAAGTGATATTGTAGATATTGGATAAATGAATGTGAATCATAGAAGAATGGTCTAGGATATTTTTATATATTTACTTATAAATGAATAAATTTGGAGTCATCAGCATAAAGATAACAGTTAAAGTTTCAGGAATGGATATGAACACTAGGAAGATAGTTTAGAGACAGAGGAGAGTCCATACGGAGTCCGGAAGGATAGCAACATGTAGAGTTTAGAGAAGAAAAGCCACCAAGGAGCTTGAGGTAAGTAAAGTGTCAAGAGAAGTGTGGTGAGGTAAACTAAAAAGAGCCCGTTGAATTTGGCACTGTGGAAGTTATTGATGACTTTGGTAGAGAAGGCAGACTGCAGTGAGTGGAAGATGGGCGATACAGTGAAAGCAGCGATTCCTGAGGCGTTAGGCATAGAGGCTTAATGTTGTGATGATTGAAAGAGGTTCATTTAGAATAATTTTACTTGCAGCAGCTGCTTCAAGTTCTATCTTTTACTTAGGATTGTGAATTAACTTTATATGTATCAAGCCATTTAATCCTTATGGTTTTTGTAAAGATTAACTGATTTAATATTTAAAAATGCTTAGGGTACTCCCTGGCACACTACTATAATAGAAACGTAATACAAATCATAGGAAGAGAAAAGAATTGTTAAAGACCCGATGAAGCTTAAAAACAAAAGTAAGCAAATAATAACAATCAAAGCCCCATATAACCTGCAATTAGTAACCACTTACTATATGCAAAGCTATGTATTTCATATTTACTATTTCATTGAATCTTTGAATCAAGTTTATATCAGAAGAAACTAAAGCTTAAAAGAGATTAAGTAATTACCATGGTCACCTACCATCCAGAGGGTAAGTGGCTCATCATGTTCTTAGTGAATTTTGCTGCTTCCTAAGCAGAGGGATGCTGTAATTATCTTCAGACAACTTGAAAATAATATTTGGGGACAAAATGCATGATGTGGATTAAGATAGTGCTTTCAGTGAGCAGAAAGGAAAGGGAAGATTTGTGAAATTTTTAGGAGCTCTACAGGTCTGTGCTTCCAACTGTCTTAGAATAGGCATTAATTCCTTAATTAATGTACTGGTCAAAATGACTTGAGTAATTCTTATTTGATTTGTCTAGGATTTTGTTTTATGACAGCTAATGAGATATAGGGAGCCACAATGATGAGTTATGAAAATAGTAGAAAAATTATGTTAAAAACTCTCAGATTATCTTTGAAAGAGAAATTGTGCGTAACTTCAGGCTTGTCTTTTGAATTAGTTCTTGTCTAAATGCTTTTTAAAAAGTTATAATTAAAACATTTTTTGTTATATAGCTCAAAATACCTCTGAAAAGAAGTGTGATGAGACCAGAGTTATGATCTTCTCCTCATTTCGAGACAGTGTTCAAGAAATTGCAGAAATGCTTTCACAGCATCATCCAATTATTAGAGTAATGACATTTATTGGTCATGCCTCGGGGAAAAGTGTGAAGGGCTTTACCCAGAAGGAGCAACTGGAGGTAATTCTTTGGGGTGATGATGAAATTAAAAGCAAAAATAAACAAAAAAAAAACAGAACATTGATTAGTTTTGTGCTTACGCCTTTTTTTTCTTAGCTTGCTAGCTACTTAAAAAAATGGCTTCTTAAAGATAATTATTTTTGCTTATTCATTTTTTTAAAAGATTTTTTTTTTATTTATTTGAAGGAATTACAGAGAGAGGTAGAGCCAAAGAGAGAGAGGTCTTACATCACTGGTTCACTCCCCAGATGGCCACAACGGCCAGAGCTATGCCGATCCGAAGCCAGGAACCAGGAGCTTCTTCCAGGTCTCCCACGTGGGTTCAGGGGCCCAAGGACTTGGGCCAACCTCCACTGCCATTCCAGGTCATAGCAGAGAGCTAGATGGGAAGAAGAGCAGCCGAGACTAGAACCAGTGCCCATATGGGATGCTGGTGCTTCTGGCCAGAGCATTAACCTGCTGTGCCACAGCGCTGGCCCCTTTAAAGATAATTTTATAGTAATTCAATTAAAAGACAGTCCTATCTTGAAAGAGTACAAAAATGTTTTCTGTGGTTTTGAAACTTTTTTTTTAAGTAATGTAAAATGTAAGAATTAAGCAGAAAGGCTCTGGAATCAGACTGTCTAGATTGGATTACTGTCTCTACCTTTCAACTTTCTTTTACTTCCTGTCCCTCAGTTTTCCTTATCTGTGAACATGTTTCATAAGTCCATTATAAACCTTAAATAAGATCTTATTGCAGAGCTGTCAGTGTTTGCTATTCATCACTTTAATTTATTCTAAATAAATAATGAACTTATTTTTTTCTGTTCTTTAAAAAGCATAATTTTAAAGTATACTCAGAGGAAACCTTGGTGTTATTAAAGAAAGCCCCCTGCTATGAATAAGAGAAGATATCCTAAGTTTTTTAAGGGCTGTGATGTTTTTAGGGGGATTTTAGACTATTGATTTTTATAAATTCTATACAGATTTTTGCAAATTAGCTATTTGGGTCTGCACTTGAATAGTCACTGGCAGTGAGGTATATCTTTGATGCCTAATTCATTTTGGCAGACCCTTTCTGGACTGTTGACATTAGTAGATGAAGAATTCCATTCTTTAAGCACCTTTATAGCAGTCCTCACTACATGCAGAGGAGTCTGCTGAAGGTGACTGGATATGGTGGGGATAGTCTTTCTGAGTCAGGAAATAACATTTTTCCCCCTCTCAAGTCAGGTTATGGACTGAGGGATCTAGTAGGTGACTATTACTACTTGAACATTTAGATATGAATGAAAAATAACCTTGACGGTCATTATTTGAAATATCCACAGTTCCCAGCATGGTCTCTGGCAATTTCAATATTACCTAAAGTCTTTGTTTCCTGAACTTGTCAGGCACTGTAAGAAACCTTATTGGTTTTATTGACTTCACTTTTACTTGTTTATATCAATAATACTTTTATGTAGGCCAAAGGAACAACCTTTTTTATTAATTGCATACGTAATTCCTTTCATGACAGCAATTTTGTTCTGAAATAAGCCTTCAGGCAAATTAGTTGTAATGAAATTATCCATTTCTTTACAAGTAGGAGGTAAAATTAGAAAATGGGGAGCCAGATCCTTTAGGACCCTGAAGGCAACTTTGTGAGAAGTAGTTGAGTTTTGGGTATATTTCGAAGATCAAACTGAGAGGATTTATTGACAAATTTGAATGGGATGTGAAATAAAGGAATGTGGAGTCTGTCTCCAAGGATGACTCGAAGGTTTTTAGACTGGACAAATGAAAGGAGCTGCTAATAATTAAAAAGATCGGTAAGACTGCAAGGAAAGCTGACTTTGGGGAGTATCTGGAAATTGGTTTTGAATAGATTCCTTTTTTTTTTTTTTTTGAGAGAGAAATAGATAGATTGATCAATAAGTTTATCTCCTATCCACTGGTTCACTCCCCAAATGCCTGCAACAGCTGAGGATGGGCCATGCTGAAGCCAGGAGTTGGTAATGCAATCTGGGTCTCAAATGGGTAGCAAGACTCAAAGTACTCAAGCCATCACTTGCTGCCTACCAGGGTGTTAGCAGGAAGCTGCACTGGGAGCAGACCTAGGACTTGAACTCTGATACAGAATATGGGTAACCGAAGCTGTGTCTTAACCACAATACCCAGCACTTGCCCCTGAATGGATTGACTTTGACAAGCTTATTAGATTAAGGCTTGTCAAAATTGATGGAGGACCAATTTATTTCCTCCCACCACATCACAGTTAGACTTTTTTTTTTTTTTTTTTTTTTTGACAGGCAGAGTGGACAGTGAGAGAGAGAGACAGAGAGAAAGGTCTTCCTTTACCGTTGGTTCACCCTTCAATGGCCACGGTGGCTGGCCACTGCGGCCGGCGCACCGCGGCTGGTGCACCACGCTGATCCGAAGCCAGGAGCCAGGTGCTTTTCCTGGTCTCCCATGTGGGTGCAGGGCCCAAGCACTTGGGCCATCCTCCACTGCACTCCCAGGCCACAGCAGAGAGCTGGCCTGGAAGAGGGGCAACCGGGACAGAATCTGGCGTCCTGACCAGGACTAGAACCCAGGGTGCTGGCACCACAGGCGGAGGATTAGCCTATTGAGCTGCGGCGCCAGCCCACAGATAGACTTTTGAACAATACAATGAAATGAATTTCAAGAAAAATAAAATGAATGAAGACCAGAGTTCAAGTCAAAAATTTTTATTAGAGTCCACAAACAGAAAATTACTCTGCCAAGTTTCTAAGCCTTTACTCTTAACTTTCTGTACTTACTTTGTTGTTGTTCAGTAATAAATAGTGTATTTGTTTTTCATTTTACTTGGAAGGGGGAGAGAGAGAGAGAAAGAAAGAGAAAGAGAGACCTCGTCTACTAGTTACTCTCCAAATGTCTGTCCTTGATTCAGCTTTTGCTGTTGCATTATGTCATTTAATTACTGTCATCAATACTCTACCATACACAAACTCGCAATATTGATGTTGATAGAGAAAACTGTGACAGTTTATAACTATGTTTATAAGGCTTAAGGAAATTTTTCAAAATGTTTTGTTGACTTTTTCATTAACTCATTCTCATGTTATTGTGGTTTCATTAAACTGATCAAAGAGAAAACCTGAGATGGCAGCATTAAAAGTAAGATGATGAATTCTAGGTTTAATAAAACATTCTTTCTTTAGATATAACTAACTATACACTGTAAAGATGCAATAAATAGGAGTAATTGCTGCAGGCCATTTGCCTTCCCTAAGCCCTTTCAGTGTTGCTAAAATTAGAATCTGAAGTTTTTTTTATTCACCGAGGAGCTATCAAATTGTTGACAAATTATTTTGACATGATAACTAATATTTAAGCTAAGGAATTAGGACTGCCCTTTACATTTTACCATAATCCCTTTTGGTTTATGTCCAATTTGTGACTTTTTTCCTAGTCTATGGTATTCTTGATGCTGATTTTTAATCTGATTTCACCATTTTGGTGTGAGTGGAAAAAAATATGCTTTGATTTACAATTCTCTAACATCTGTATGTAGTTATTTTAAAATCATTTATTTTAGGTAGTCAAACAGTTTCGTGATGGTGGTTACAATACACTGGTTTCTACCTGTGTTGGTGAAGAAGGTTTGGATATAGGAGAAGTTGATCTCATAATATGTTTTGATGCCCAGAAGAGCCCAATTCGTCTTGTACAACGAATGGGTAGAACTGGCCGCAAACGTCAAGGCAGGATTGTTGTTATCCTTGCTGAAGGTCGAGAAGAACGTGTAAGTAGACTTGCAGAAATATGATTTGATACTCGAGGTTTGAGAAATATAGCCCAAAGAAAAATATAAATATTATAGTATTTAAAGTCCAAGTAACTTACAGTTTATATCCCCCATGTATTAGGTTCTTTATCTAAGATTATTTGTATGTATTTATAAAAAGAGAGAGAGATCTGTGGTTCATTCTCCACATGCCCACAAGAGCTAGAGCTGGGCCAGGCCAAAGCCAGGAATTGGAAACTCAATCTGAGTTTCTCAACCACTTGAGGGGTAACATGATGCCTCCCAGGGTACACATTAGCAGGAAGCTGGAATTGGAAGCAGAGATGCACTTGAACCTAGATACTCCCAAAGATGCAGTGTAGTCACCAAGTTAGGCTTTTATAATAATAGATTCTGAAATGATTTTCATCAAAGGTTAATCTTTGGAGTTTAGTGATATGTTTTAAAATTCAAGACAACCAATTCTATTCTGTTGATATTTAAGTGGATCAAGGTTTAATTTTATGTCTCTAATAAACTAAAACTAATGTAATAACTGCTTATTATGGCTAAATGATATTTTGTGTTTGTTTTTGCAGACTTATAATCAGAGTCAGTCCAACAAAAGAAGTATTTACAAAGCTATTTCAGGTAACAGGCAGGTTCTTCGTTTTTACCAAGGAAGTCCAAGAATGGTTCCTGAAGGAATCAACCCAGAATTACACAAAATGTTTATCAAACATGATCTCTATGAACCAGAGAGGCCTTCTCGAAGCATGCAGCGAAAGTCATCTATCTTTTCCAATAGGGATGGTATGTAAAATACTTTGCATTTGACGTATTTTTTGTTCTCTTGTTCTTAGTCTGCAGGTCATATTTTAATATTATATTTATTTTCTTTGAAAAACTTAATGTGCATTCTAGGATGTTATGGACACTCTCTTTGTAAAGGATAGGACATTGTTTTTGTGATGAAATGAAAAGATACTGGCAGGGCAGCACTGTGGTTGAAACTCAGTGTTGATGACAATTAAAGGCCCAAGAACCCTGTCCACAAAGCACAGAAAAGAAAGCAAGCAATTTCATTACTGAGTAAGCATTAAACCAAATTGCATTATGCATTGTTGACAATTTACAAATACAAAGACAGAAATAGTTGATTACATATATATGCAAGTGGTTACATCCCTTTACATATATGTTCTTTAGAATAACAGTAATTCTGTTTTACATTCTTTCATCATCCATTTAAATTTATGTATCCTTGAGATTGCCATTTTTGTTAGCTAGTTGCCATTATCCAAGGGAATGGTAAAACTTCTCATTTCTATATAAGCAGATACTGACAGCTCTTGAGAAAAGGATCTAGGCTAATTTCCCTTAATGCTGGGGATTTAGAAATACTATCTTTCTTGATGTTTACATTTCAAAGATATAATTGCTAAATCCTTTAGAAAAAACATTTCTGGTTAGAAAGCAAAGAAGGAAGGATTTACAAACATTTATGTGTCCCTAGAAATGCTATAAGAAAGATAAGGGGAAAAAGCCCCTTTCTCTTTTCACAAAGAAGGGGAAAAAATACACACATACATGCATTCTTTAAACCAGATAGTGGCAAAATTAGACATAGTTATTGGTGATGTTGATACTAAATAAGGAAAAAGTACTTTTGTGCTAGGAGCATGGTGAGTAATGGGAGTGTTCCTAGCTTAAGAACTGCAGAGACTTTGTTGACAACAGGAAAATATCTTGAGGGGCCGGCACTGTGGTGCAGTGGATTAAAGCCCTGGCCTGAAGTGCCAGCATCCCATATGGGCTCCAGTTCTAGTCCTGGCTGCTCCTCTTCTGATCCAGCTCTCTGCTATGGCCTGGGATAGCAGTAGAAGGTGGCCCAAGTCCTTGGGCCCCTGTACCTGGAAGAAGCTCCTGGCTCCTGGCTTCGGATCAGTGCAGCTCCGGCCGTTGTGGCCATCTAGGGAGTGAGCCAGTAGATGGAAGACCTCTCTCTCTGTCTTTACCTCTCTCTGTAACTCTGTCTTCTAAATAAATAAAATAAATCTTAAAAAAATATATATCTTGAAATATTTACACTATAAAAATTAAAAACAAAAAAATTTGTTTAACTTAATCTTCAAGGAAAACTTTTAAAGGATAAAAAACAAGCAGCTCATAGTTACTTGGAAGAAACCTTGAGGTCATCTGGTTCAGTTACCTGTCAAGGTGGTAATGCTCTGGCAGCATTCCTGATAAACACATATCCAGTCCAAACTTGTTATGTTTATCTTTGTTAAAATTGTCTTCCTTGATGTGTCAAACATTCCTATATAGCAGAAGATTCCTGCTTATGTTTAAAAATCTGTTTCTTTGTACCTTTTCCCTGTTGATTTAGTTTTGTCTTCTAGATAAAAAGTATAGTTTCCCACAGAAAGACAGATGTCACTTGATCTTATGCATAGGTGGAATCTTAGAAAGTTGATCTGATGGAAGTACCAAGAGTAGAGTAGTGGTTAGCAGAGCCTGAAAAGGCTAATGGGCAGGAGGGAATGGTCTGAGGTTGGTCAGTGGGTATATAGTTACTTAGGAATAAATTCTGGTGTTCTGTTAGATAGTAGGGTGACTATAGATAATATTAATCAGCAGTTATCCCTTAGATATTGTGGAAGATTAGTTCTAGGACCCTCTATGGATACTAAAATCTGCAAATGTTCAAGTCCCTTATTTGAAATGGTGTAGTATTTGCATATAACCTATCCACAGATTATTTTTAATACCTAATACAGTATAAGTGCTTTGTAAACATTTGTTTTATCCCATTGTTTAGGGAATAATGATAAGAAAAAAGTTTGTACAGATTCAGTACAGTTGTAATTTTTTTTTCTGAATGTTTTCCATTTGAAGTTGGTTGAATCCACAGATAAGAGGGGGCCAACTGTATTGTATATATCAAAGTATCTAGAAGAAGGAATTTTGACTGTTTTTAACACAAAGAAGTGATAATTGTTTGAGTTGATCCATGTGCTAGTTACCTAAAAGTTAAGAAAAAAAAGAATAATTTTTATCCTTGGCTTATGTGTGTAGTGGTTCTTTATAATTGTATATCTGAAAACTATACTTTCAAATTTATCCTACTATTAGTCCATTTGTTTTCATACTGAAGTTTCAGAGTCCATACACTCCTCTTTTCCTGCTTTGAATGTATTCAGATTTGTTAATATTCTTCCCCTTAACTCAGACATCAATCAGTTCTTCTTCTTTATGCCCAAAAAACCTAATACAAATCCACTTAAAAGGAATATAATTGTCTTTACAAGATTTTGCCAAATATGTGGGTAAAATGAAAACATAATGTATCTTTTGAATTTGTTGAATTAATAATAGCTTCAAAACTTGACTGGATAAGTTACTTTTAGTACTTTTTAAAATAAATGCTAATTAACTTTTTTTTTTTTAAAAAAGATTTATTTATTTACTTGAAAGAGTTACAGTACAGAGAGAGGAGAAGCAGAGGGAGACGGAGAGAGAGAGGTCTTCCATCCGCGTGTTCACTACCCAGTTGACTGCAATGGCTGGAGCTGTACCCATCCAAAGCCAGGAGCCAGGAGCTTCTTCCTGGTCTCTCACATGGGTGCAAGCACCCAAAAACTTGGGCCATCTTCTACTGCTTTCCCAGGCCATAGCAGAGAGCTGGATTGGAAGAGGAGCAGCTGGGAATTGAACCAGCTCCTATATGGGACGCCAACGCTGCAGGCGGAGGCTTTAGCCCACTACAGCACACAGCCGGCCCCAAACACCATATTTACAGATGTCAAGATATCAGAGAAAAGAAGCTCTTTTTTTAAAAAAAAATTATTTATTTGAAAATAGAGTTAGAGTGGGAGAAACAGAGATCTTCCATCTGCTTGTTCATTCCCCAAATGGCTGCAACAGCTGTGATTGGGCCAGGCTGAAGCCAGGAGCCAGGAGAATCATCTTATCATCTTGATCTCTTATGTCAGGGTAGGGATCCAAGCACTTGGGCCATCTTTAATTGCTTTCCCAGGCCATTAGCAGGGAGCTGAATCATAAGTGGAGCAGCCAGGATTTGAACTGGTGCACAGATTGGAGGCTGGCACTGAAGACGGCAGCTTAACCTGTTGTGCCACAATGCCAGCCCCAAGAGAAGCCAATTTTTTTTTTTTTTTAAGATTTATTTATTTATTTGAAAGACAGAGTTATAGAGAAGCAGAAAGAGAGAGAGAAGTCTTCCATCTTCTGGTTCAAACCCCAGATGGGCACAACAGCCAGAGTTGGGCCGATCCGAAACCAGGAGTCTGGACCTTCTTCCACTTTTCCCACACCAGTGCGGGGTCCCAAGGACTTGAGCCATCTTCTACTGCTTTACTAGGCCATAGCAGCGATCTGGATCAGTAGTGGAGCGTATGGGACAGAAACTGGCACCCATATGGGATGCCGGTACTGCAGGTGGCAACTTTACCTGCTGTGCCACAGCGCCGGCCCCATTAATGCCTATTCCAAGACAGTTGGAAGCACAGACCCGTAGAGCACTATGCCACAGTGCCTGCCCTGAGAAGCTGTTTTAATAAAAGGTGAAAGATTTATACCATCTGAAGAGAAACCACAGTATCCGAGAAGCTATTTTTAAAAGGCTTCTTGCACAGTATTTGAGAATGCAAGAAATAAAAGTTTCCTGATTGCTAATCAGTATCCTTTTATATTTTCCCCCTGCATCTGTATCAAGCCAGAGTTGCTGATTTATACTATTTATCTTTCTACTTCGGTGATGATTTTCCTTTAGAGTGATAATATAAGGCAAAAAGAGTTCATTTACCATATCTATATGCTAACTGCTTCCTTTCCTGACCCCCATATAAACGTAAAACTAAAAATTATTCTTTTTCAGTCTTGAACTCCCCCCATCCCCCAGTCAAGCTTCAGATAGCTGTTCTAACACTGTTACCTGACTCTGTTTCATGCCAGATCTTAGGCAATAAAATGGAGAGAGTCTAAAAGAAGCCAAGACTGAGAGCCTAGCTATCTGGCTGTGTTCTGTGAATGAAATCTTTGAAATCTGTGAAAGTTAGCTCCCAGACAGAAGGATACTTTCACAGAGATGAGAAAGAAGTTTAAGAGATGTGTCAAGAAGGAAGTGAGAAACAGAATGGTTTTATATGAAGAATGCTAGTTTAAGAAATAGGATTATTGGGCCGGCGCCGCAGCTCACTAGGCTAATCCTCCGCCTTGCAGCGCCGGCACACCGGGTTCTAGTCCCGGTTGGGGCGCCAGATTCTGTCCCAGTTGCCCCTCTTCCAGGCCAACTCTCTGCTGTGGCCCGGGAGTGCAGTGGAGGATGGCCCAAGTCCTTGGGCCCTGCACCCCATGGGAGACCAGGAGAAGCACTTGGCTCCTGGCTTCGGATCAGCGCAATGCGCCAGCCGCATTGCACCGGCCGCGGCGGCCATTGGAGGGTGGACCAACGGCAAAAGGAAGACCTTTCTCTCTCTCTCTCTCTCTCTCTCTCTCTCTCACTCTCACTCTCACTCTCCACTCTGCCTGTCCAAAAAAAAAAAAAAGGATTATTGGGGCCGGCGTTGTGGCGCAGCGGGTTAACGCCCTGGGCTGAACCACTGGCATCCCATATGGGCGCCAGTTCTAGTCCAGGCTGCTCCTCTTCAGTCCAGCTCTCTGCTGTGGCCTGCGAAAGCAGTGGAAGATGGCCCAAGTCCTTGGGTCCCTGCACCTCCGTGGGAGACCCGGAAGAAGATCCTGGCTTCGGATCAGCTCCGGCTGTTGTGGCCAACTGGAGAGTGGACCAGTGGATGGAAGACCTCTCTCTCTATCTCTACCTCTCTCTGTAACCCTCTCTCTGTAACTCTGTCTTTCAAGTAAATAAAATAAATCTTAAAAAAAAAAAAAAGGATTATTGGTTTAGCAGGGTTGAGTAGGCATAAATAAGTATAATTTGGAGTTGGTATTGTGAATTGTGTATTTGCCTTAAGAGATTTTTGTTTAACTTCATTTCACTGTTTTTTTTTTCTTCCCAACTTAACAGGAACGAGGCAAAGTAACTTAAAGAAAGATTGGTTGTTATCTGAAGAAGAATTCAAATTATGGAACAGACTCTATAGATTAAGGGATAGTGATAAAATTAAAGAGATAAGATTACCTGAAGTTCAGTTTCTATCTTTACAAAATAAGGAGGACAGACCAGTAAGTTGAACATGCTTTCAGGTATTCTGTATAATAGTTATGTAAAACTTTGGGAGTAATAAAAGATGTCTGTGACTGTATTGTCAACTTACTTTAAAAATTTAAAAATGTAATCAATTTAAAGAAGAATCATTAAGTTATAACACCTAATTTTCTTATTTTTTGTATATAGATACTTTTACATAAGTTCTTTTTTCATTACTCTCTACTACATAAACATTTTTAATATAAGCATAATCTTATAGTTATCACATTACAATATAATGTAGTTTGCTTGGCTGTTTCCCTATTGGGTTTGTCCTTTCAATATTTTACCAACATAAATTATACTGTGATGAGCATCTTTGTATAAATTGGTTTTTATTTTTTGTTTCTGAAATTATATTTAAAACTTTAAATTGGGTATTATTGTTTAAATAAAAATGAGAAATTTTTCTCTCATAGTTCTGGGAAGTCCAAGATCAAGGCACTGGCAGATGCAGTGTCTGGTGAGGACCTGCTTTCTCATTTGTAGATGCTAGCTTCTTGTTGTGTCCTCAAATGGCAAAGCAATGAGCTGGTTCTCTAGGCACTAATCCCAACCATGAATGCGCTAGCCTTATGACCTTCTCTCTCAGAAACCCCACCTCTTAAAATTATCATGTTTTGCCCACACCGTGGCTCACTAGGCTAATCCTCCACCTGCGGCACTGGCACCCCAGTTTCTAGTCCTGGTTGGGGTGCCGGTTCTGTCCCGGTTGCTCCTCTTCCAGTCCAACTCTCTACTGTGGCCCCGGGAGTGCAGTGGAGGATGGCCCAAGTGCTTGGGCCCTGCACCCACATGGGAGACCAGGAGGAAACACCTGGCTTCTGGCTTTGGATTGGCGCAGTGCACCGGCTGTAGCGGCCATTTAGGAGGTGAACCAATGGAAGGAAGACCTTTCTCTCTGTTTCTCTCACTGTCTAACTCTGCCTGTCAAAAAAAAAAAATTATCATGCTTGAGGATTAAAAAAATTTTTTTTTAAGATTTATGTATTTATTTTAAGGGCAGAGTTAGAGAAATGCAAGGCAGAGAGAGAGGTCTTCCATCCTCTGGTTCACTCCCCAGATGGCCATGGTGGCCCCACCCAGCAGCCGGAGCTGCAAGGATCCTAGAGCTTCTTCTGGGTCACCCACATGGGTGCAGGGGCACAAGGACTTGAGCCATCTTCCACTGCTTTCCCAGGCCATAGTGAAGAGCTGGATCAGAAGTGGAGCAGCCGGGATACGAACCAGTATCCATATGGGATGCCAGCACTGCAGGTGTCAGCTTTACCAGCTATGCCACAGTGCCCACCCCTTGAGGATTTCAACATAGGCATTTGGGGAAACAGAAGCATGTAGAACATAGCACCTTAACACAGCAGGCCCACATTCATTGATCTTGAATGTGTTTCTCTAAGAACCCAAAGTGACCTACCAGGACTATGCTTTTTTTCTTTAACGTAGAAGTAGAAGATACAAATGATGGTCTTTTACTTCAGAGGGAGTGTCTAGCAGGCCTGTGACAATTGGTTCCCAGACAACTTTACTAATGGCCTAGGCCTTTGAGCATCACAGGTTTTATTTCCCCAAATCTGGAATGCATAAGTCTTACCAAGGTCTCTAGTGTAGCAGCCACCTCTCTTGTCTCATCATCGTGATGTCTTTGATATAAATGACCAAAGACTGGAGGTTGCTCATTTTTTTTAATATGAACAAATTGTTGGTGAACTTAATGAAAGTCACAAACTGGTCAAGGATTGTATATGTGCCTGGAGAGCTGGAAAAACAACCCCAGAGATTTATAGATCTTACACCATATAGCTATCAGCATTCTGATTGTTTTCAGTGATACAGAGAATGAGAAATAGCAGCAAGCTTAAATAGTTAGGATCAGTATCACTCAATGATTATGAGTGCTTCCTTATTAGACTATAGGTTATAAATCTAGAAAAATAATAGTTTTGAAACCGAATACATTTTCCTAAATATTTGCTGTTAACATGGAACTGTGTGAATGAGAATATGGTCAAGTTGTAACTACTTAACAGTATTTTTAACTCTACAATGCATCTTTGTATTTTGAATGTATTTGCATTTTAAAATACATCTTTGTACTTTCTGAAAGCATTTTTTTTCTCTTGAGATTTTTAGTTGAGAGTATCTTAATGAATTAAAATTACTTATTGTAGACTGATTATCTATACGCTTTTTTTTAAGATCAATTGTGAAACCTGAGTATGTATCTCTGATGTTACTTTTTACTTTTTTTAAAAATCATTAATCAAGATTCAAGAACCAACCAATGGAATCCATCACCTGTCTCTCTGTGAATGGAGAGTGTGGCAAGACCATCCTTTTCCTACATATCAAGTAGACCATTCAGATCGATGCCACCATTTTGTAAGCATTATGCAAATGATTGAAGGAATGAGACATGAAGAGGTAAGGCTTTATTGTAACTTTCTCTTGTTCGTATGATGATAAAATTGAAATACTTAACCTTTATTTTGCTTACTTTGAGGTTTTATTATAAAAGTGTTGATTACCAATAATAATAGCTGGGAGTATTTTTATTTTTCTATAAAGCTTCTTGTACTTTAAATAAGGAACTAGTTTTCTGCCTTCAGAGAGAAAATAGGCTTTATTAATTAGAAGAAGACTGTCACTTGTAAATATTGTTAGGGCAGAGTAAAATCATAATCTACTTAATGCTTTGTGCAAACTAGTTAGTTTAAGTTTTTTTAAGATTTATTTGATTTATTTTGAAAGAGCTAGAGAGAGAGAGGAAGAGACAGAAAGATCTTTCATCTGCTTGTTCACTCCCTAGATGGATGCCAGAAGATCTCTCTGTCTTTGTCTCTCTCCCTTCTTTGTGAAACTCTGCCTTTCAAATAAAAGAAACAAGATAGAATAAATTTAACATGTATATGTGTTTTGCATGAAAATATATTCAATTCTTAAATATCTACTTTTAGGAAATTAGAATAATTGTTGAGTTAAATGTTAGAGGTTTAAAATCTCAGTATTTGTATTTTTATGTAATTTTTTTTTCCCTATTGATTGTTGTCATGGGTCATCTGTGTGTTAAGTACTAAGGATACAAAAAATTGATTAAAGATAACAGTATCACAGTAGTAACATTTAAAATTTTGTTTGACTTATCAGAATAACTTTAAGGTATAAAAGAAAATTGAATAATGCAACATTTTATTCTTTGTATAATGTTTATAAAGTATTTCAATATAGGATGAAGCTCTTCTCTTAAAATTTTTTTCTGTTTTGTTTCCCTTTGACTTTTTCATTTTGCTCATCTGCAGGGAGAATGCAGTTATGAATTGGATATTAAATCATATTTACATATGGAAGATGTTATTTCAACATCTAGTGCTCCCAGGAATGAATACAATAATCTTGCCAGAGGCACCTTTACTACTCACAAGAAATCTACAAAGAGTATAAATCAGGACAGTTCATTGTCAATGACAGAATTTGATGAAGAGTGTGCTGACATTTTTAAACAAACTTATATCAAACATACTAAAACTGCTTCTCTGAAGAAAAAAGCTCCTAAAGAAGTAAAAAAAGATCAGTCCTATAAAGAAAATCATGATGTTATGGATTCTTTAGCTACAGACAGAAATTCTATTGAAAAGAATTTTCAGTTAGACCTAGCAAATGAGAAAAGGACATCAGATACAGATAAAGTGACTGCCACATGTACTGTTAATGAAAATGTGATTAATCAGCCTTATGAATCATTAACAGAGGGTCAGTTATTGAATAAATCTCCTAGTTCACTTGCTAGAAATGTTTTAGATTCTGGTTATAACAGTTTCAGTGATGAGAAATCTGTTTTATCTAACTTGATTCTTCCATATGAAGAATTTTATATAGCTAAAACAGATGATCAATTTTGTAATTATCATTCATTGACAAAAGAGATACTAGTTAAAGTAGAGAGATTTTTATCTAATTCTCCTCCACCTGTGAGTGGACTCGCAGACTTGGAATCTGAAATTGCTAAGGGCTTTGATAAACCCACTTGTTTGATGTCAAATTCAACTGTGAATTCTCAACAGAATTCAGAATTGAATTCACATAAACTTATTAATCATCCTTCAGAAAAAAATTGCCTTTATGGTACAATAAATGATAAGATTTCTGATGAGCCTTTCCTGTGTGACTGTGATGATAAAGTAAATAAAGATATTCAGAATAGAAGTTTAGTGCATAAAAGTAATGTTCAAATACACACAGAACTGGCAAAGAATTTAGTTAAAGAAAACAATCATGATGTTGATAACAGTGACCTCTCAATATTTTTCACTGATCATGATGAGAGTTTACTGTTATTTGAAGATGTTGATAAAGAGTTTAATGATATAAGTGTTTCTCCCCTGAAGAGTAAATGCAAATCTATTTGTAGGTCAGACAGAACTACTATAAATGAAATCGCTCCAGTTTCTCAGTTCCTAATTTCTGATGAACTTCTGTTAGACAATGATTCTGAACCCCAAGACCAAATCATCCGTAATACTACCAATTGGGAATCTCATGAAGATTTGAAAGATGTACAGGAGGAAAAAGTGAAGAGTGATGAATATGCTTTTGATTATTCTAGGGAATTATTTTCTGTTACCTTTGATTTAGGATTTTGTAGTCCAGATTCTGATGATGAAATATTAGAACATGTATCAGATACAAATAACAGTAGACTTCTAGATGAATCTGAAGCATATTTAGATGTTAGGGAAAAAAGCAATGCAAATTATGTTTCAAGTCAATCAAAAGGTTATGCTGAAAATTTTACAAGTGAAATTATTCCTTTTCCATCAAGTGAAGATATACAGAGTCCAAATTTTGAAAGTTTTCCAATGAGTGCAGCAGAAAATAAAGAATCTATCTCTCCTGGGTTTTCTCAGTTTTCTTTGCCAGCGGGAAAAAAAGTTATGAGTACACCACTTTCTGAATCAAAGACATTGAACTCATTTTCTAAGATAAGAAAGGAAATGCATGATTCTAATAAGGAAAAAGTAAATTTACAAAGTTTCAGAGGAACCTTGAATTCAACTTTAGATGATTTAGAATTCTCTCTAGAAAAGACTAAAAGCAGTGATCAAATCTATCTGCAAGAAATCTGTCATTCTACTGAAGGTAAGATTTCATAATTATAAAATCCCTAACTCCACGGAGAATAATTACTCTAGAACTATTTCTATAATTTTTCCAAATGTTTTTTTCTCAGCATATGATGCAATACACAAACACAAATACTGTATAATAGATGTGTATTTATGTGTATTTTTCTTAGGATGATGCTCACTGATGTAAGATGTGTTTTTTTCCTACATATTATGCTATGCATGTGACAGGAAATGTGTTATGCTAGATGCTGTGAAATATATGAAGTATTAAGATTTGGCCCTAGTCCTGGTTGTGGAACACAAGTTGTGTGACATATAGATTTGAAAAGATGCCAGTAAAATGTGGAAATGACTACCAAATAAATAAGATAATATAGGGTATTTAGGAGATTCAGAGGATGATGAATAAGATTAGATTGGAAAGTCTTCGTGTATGATGTAGATTTTCTTTTTGACTTTTCAGGAATATTTATGATTTGGATACATTGACAATAATAGAATTTCTAACTTAGAGAAACTGTGAGATACATATTATTTTAAGTCACTGATTTGGAATGGGGGAGGGGATAATCTGTTACACAAAAACTGATAACTAACAGAAATCCACAAAGTAAGTTTTTCTTCACATTCTGTATTATTAAAGCATCTGGCCGGCGCCGCGGCTCACTAGGCTAATCCTCCGCCTGCTGCGCCGGCACCCTGGGTCCCAGTTGGGGCGCCGGATTCTGTCCCGGTTGTCCCTCTTCCAGGCCAGCTCTCTGCTGTGGCCAGGGAGTGCAGTGGAGGATGGCCCAAGTACTTGGGCCCTGCACCCGCATGGGAGACCAGGAGAAGCACCTGGCTCCTGACTTTGGATCAGTGCAATGCGCCTGCCGCAGCATGCTGGCCGCGGCAGCCATTGGAGGATGAACCAACAGCAAAGGAAGACCTTTCTCTCTCTCTCTCTCTCTCTCTCTCTCTCTCACTCTCTCACTGTCCACTCTGCCTGTCAAAAAAAAAAAAAATTTAAAAAAAGGCATCTACCTGGGTCTGGGGCTGTGGTACAGTGAGTTAAGCCGCTGTCTGCAGGGTCAGCATACCATATAGGTCCCAGTTCATGTCTCAGCTGCTCCACTTCCAATCCAGCTCCCTACTAAGGGTCTGGGAAAAGCATTGGAAGATGGCCCAAGTGCTTGGGACCCTGCCACCCATGTTGGAGACCTGGATGAAGCTCCTGGCTCTTGGCTTTGGCCTGGCCTAGCTGCAACTCTTATAGTCATCTGGGGAATGAACCAGTGGGTGGAAAATCTCTGTCTCTGTGTCTCTCTTTCCCTCTCTCTGTTAACTTTCTAAATAAATGAATCTTGAAAAAAATTGGTTTTGAAGAAAATAACCAGCACTTCAATATGAGATGCAGGCATTGTAAACAATGGTTTAACTTCTATCTCACAATACCAGCCCGATCAGAAGCAATTTTT
Source organism: Oryctolagus cuniculus (assembly GCF_964237555.1). Classification (NCBI taxonomy): domain Eukaryota; kingdom Metazoa; phylum Chordata; class Mammalia; order Lagomorpha; family Leporidae; genus Oryctolagus; species Oryctolagus cuniculus. Next base: position 30,760,812 of record NC_091443.1, on the reverse strand, counting down.
ATTGTAGCCATCAATAAAATAGATTATTAAGATTGGGTAGGGGGCTGGCGTTGTGGCATGACAGTTTAAGCTACCACCTGCAATGCTGGCATCCCTTATAGGTGCCAGTTTGAGTCCCAGCTGCTCCACTTCCAATCCAGTTCCCTGCTAATGAGCCTAGGAAAGCAGGGGAATATGGCCCAAGTCCTTGGGCTTCTGCAAACCATGGGAGACCTGGATGGTGCTCCTGACTCCTGGCTTTAGCCTGGCCCAGTTGCGGCCATTTGGGGAGTGAATCAGTGGATGGAAGATTGATCAATCTCTGTCCCCCTCTGTCTGTAACTCTGCCTTTCAAATAAATAAAATAAATCTTAAAAAAAAAAAGATTGGCTAAACTTAAATTTATTGACCAGGTTCATTTTTTTCGATCAATTATAGATGGACAATTATCTACAAGTAATGAAAGTGAAGATGATATTTTCCTAAGAAAAAGTAAAAAGCCAAAAAAAAATGTTTTAAAATCTCCTGAGGTAAGTCTTTCCATAATTATAATAATATAATTATATCTAAGACTGTTACCTATTTATCAACTTATTTATTTTATGTAGGATCAAAAAAATAATGAAGATGATTCTCCAATTTGTGCTGTGAAACGGTGCAGGGTTCCTATAAACAGAGTAAGTAACAGATAATATACAGTAATCCAAATTCTCTTGTGGTAAATATTACAAGAAAAATATGTGCATAGTTTATCCTATGTGATAGGAATTTCTATCTTCCCTTAGTTTTCAGAAATAAAATCACTGTGGAGTGTTCTCAGTGTGACTGTATTTGATATGACATTAAATAGAATGAATATATATATTAGTAAAACTTATGTTACTTAATTTGGTATTATCCAGCTGATTAGTTTTTAAGTATTAAATATTTATCACATAGTTGTGAGTTGTGAAAGCAATTTATTTGTCTAAGAAGGAGATATTAGGCCAAATATTTAAAATGAAAATAAAATAATAACCCTTGGGAAATTCACTGATAAAACAATCCAGTTATATTTTTCTAATATAAGAATTTTGTGCAATTATTGTAGCTAGAATTATCATCTAGTGATGAGAGTGAGAATTTTCAGAAACCACATCCACAGTCAGAAGACTTCATGGGTCATCACAGGAATGCCAGAAGAGGTTTCAAGGTGAAAAAGAAGCAGAGGAACCTCAAGGTAGGTGTTTTGTTTGTTTGTTTCTTCATTTTATATATAATATATTTTATATTGAAGATCACTAGTTTTTACATCAAGTAGATTTCTCTGTATATTTTCTCAAAAGAGAAGTTTTTGAAAGTATTTTTACACCAGCTTTATTTTTTTACCTGAATTAAAATTTTTAAAATGTGATATTTTCATTTCTCTTTGTGTTTTGATACTTTACCTTGCAATGTTGTATTAAGTGTACTGAGAATTTGTGGGTCAAACTGACAAAAATATGGAGGCAGAACCCTAAGTTTTAGAGTATTTGCTCTATAATTATTGTACTGTTTTATCCCTGTCTAATATTCAAATAGTTGGAAAAGAATTCTCAGCGCATTTTTGCTTCTGGACATTGCTGTGGTGTGATATTTTTATGGACAAAATTTAATTAGCTGGAAGATTTTCTGATTATTAAGAAACATTTAGCCAGCTGATCTGCTGATTTTATCTTACTTGGAGCTATCAGGAGAAATGTTTTAAAAAGTAAATTTTGATTTCTGCAGTTTTCTATCTTATTTTTGATCTTAAAAGCATTTTTAAGAAATCTGTTTTCCACAACTTTTTCAATTCTGAATGAAAATGATTTTCTCAAGGAATCCTCATGTTTTCCATTTTGTTTTAGCATATAGCTAGGAAGTTTTTAGATGATGAAGCAGAAGTGTCTGAAGAAAATGCAGAATGTGTTTCATCAGATGAAAATGATGAGTCAGAAAATGAGCAGGATTCCTCATTACTTGACTTCTTAAATGATGAGACTCAACTTTCACAAGCTGTAAATGGTAAATGTTATAAATGATGCCTTTAGAAGTTTTTTCAATGTTTTTAAGTTTTAAAACTTAAATGTTTTACTTCAGTGTTTTAATGTGGATATACTTAAATAATCAGTTTTTGAAGAAACTAGACTTTAAGGCAATTGAATTTGGTATATACAAAATATTTATTCATTTTCATTTAAATTCTGTAATACTTTATTTTAGACTTGTTTGTTTATAGGTTTATGCTAATTTGAATATTTCTATCCAGATTGATTTGGGTAGCTCAATTCCAAATGTTCATTTAATAAGTGTTAGGGCCTACTCTGTTCCCAGTACTATGTAAGGCACTTGAGAAAGGTATATTAGTGAAGAAATATACAAAAAAATACCTCCTTAAGAAACTTAGATTCTTAAGTAGGAAGTAGGCTGACACATAACTAAGTTATTTAGTATACTGTAAGATGGAAAATTTATGGAAAATGAAAAAAATGGATCATTAACAAGCAGGATTAGGAGTAGCTGAGTTTGGGGGTATTAATAGTGGACAATGCCTCATTGAGAAGGTGCCATTTGATGAAAGACTACAAAAAGAATGCTTTGTGGATTGTGAGTTTTTAACTGACACAAAACTGAACTTACTGTTTCCCAGGGTGGACATTGTAGGCCAGTGGGTTAAGCTGCCTCCTGTGATGCCAGCATCCATATCTGAGCACTAGTTTGAGTCCCAGCTGCTCTGCTTCCAGTTTAGCTCCCTGATGGATGTGCTTGGGAAAGCAGGGGAATATGGCCCAAATGCTTGGGCCCCTGCTACCTGGTACATGCGAGACTGAGATGGAATTCTTGACTCAGTTGCAGCCTAGCCTAGCTCCAGCCATTGTGGCTAACTGGGGAGTGAGCCAGCAGATGGAAGATGATCTCTTTCTCTCTCTCCCTCTCTCCTCTCCTTTTATGTTACTCTGCCTTTCAAATAAATAAGTCTTTAAAAAAAAATTTTGCCAGAGCTGGTACTGTGGCATAGTAGGCTAATAAGCTTTTGCCCACGGCACCAGAATCCCATATGGGCACTGGTTTGTGTCCCAGCTGCTCCTTTTCCAATCCAGCTCTCTGATATGGCCTAGGAAAGCAGAAGATTGCCCAAGTGCATGGGCCCCTACCCTAGATGGGAGACCCGGAAGAAGCTCCTGGCTCCTGGCTTTGGATTGCCTCAGCTCTGCCCTTGCAGCCATTTGGGGAGTGAACCAGTGGATGGAAAATTCTCTCTCTCTCTTTCTCTCTTTCTGTCTGTAACTCTACCTCTCAAATAAATAAGCAAAAAAATTCTTTCGCCAAGTAATGGAGAACTTTCACAAAATAGTATTTTCAAACAATGCTTGGGACTGGCGCTGTGGCTCACTTGGTTAATCCTCTGCCTGCGGCACCAGAATCCCATATGGGCACCGGGTTCTAGTCCCGGCTGCTCCTCTTCCAGTCCAGCTCTCTGCTATGGCCCGGGAGGGCAGTGGAGGATGGCCCAATTGCTTGGGCCCCTGCACCTGCATAGGAGACCGGGAAGAAGCTCCTGGCTTTGGATCGGCGCAGCCATTTGGGGAGTGAATCAATGGAAGGAAGACCTTTCTATCTCTCTCTCTCTCACTGTCTATAACTCTACCTGTCAAATAAATTTTAAAAAATTATAAAAAAATAATGCTTGAACAGATCTGAATAAATTAAAAATTTACAAAAAGAAAAAAGAAATAGCAATGTATTTGGAATGAGGGAGAGGGGAAGTAGTAGGAAGTGAGGTAAGAGAGATAGTGAGCAGCCAGATCATCATCTGACGTATTTTAGTAAAATATCTGCAACTTCTATGTTGAGAATGGCCTATAGGGAAACAAAAACTGTTGCAATAATCCAATTAAGGAATGATAGTGACTTTGACAAAGATTGTAGCTCTGAGGAAGGTAAGACATGTTATATTCTGGATACATAAAACTGACAGGATTTTTGTGATAGATTAGAAAGAAAAAAAGTCAGGGGGTTGAACAACTGAAGGATGTCGTGTTGTTAGCAGATATTGGGAAGGCTGCAGATGGTGGTTTGGATCGAAAGGAACGATCTGTATCTCCATGTTTTAAAATTTTTTTAAAAAAATTGTATTTATTTGGCCAGTGCCACGGCTCACTTGGCTAATCCTCCACCTGCGGCGCCGGCACCCTGGGTTCTAGTCCCGATTGGGGCGCCGGGTTCTAGTCCTGGTTGCTCCTCTTCCAGTTCAGCTCTTTGCTGTGGCCTGGAAGTGCAGTGGAGGATGGTCCAAGTGCTTGGGCCCTGCACTGCATGGGAGACTGGGAGGAAGCACCCGGCTCCTGGCTTCCGATCGGCACAGCGCCGGCTGTAGCAGCCATTAGGGGAGTGAACCAACAGAAGGAAGACCTTTCTCTCTGTCTCTCTCTCACTGTCTGTAACTCTCTCTCTTTCTCTCTCTCTGTCTGAAGCTAAGATCTTGGAACTCAGTCCAGGTCTCCCATGTGAGCAAGCAGCAGGGACTCCATTTTTCGAGCGATCACCGCTTGCAGACTCTCAGGAAGGAAGCATACATTAACTGGATGCTGGTACTGGTGCAGAGCTGAGGCTCAAACGCAGGCACTCCAGTTGAATTTAAAATCCACATCACATTGCATTTGAAATACATACGATTTCAAAGATTTTTAAAACAGTACTTCAGAATTCACATTTCTTTGTTTTCATGTGTCATTTTTTTTTTAGATTATTTTATTTGAAAGTCAGAGTTGCACGGAGAGAGAGAATCTTCCATCCACTGGTTCACTCCCCAATTGGCCAAAACGGGCCGGAACCACGCCAATCCAAAACCAGGAGCCAGGAGCTTCCTCTGGGTTTTCCCAATCAGATGCAGGGGCTCAAGGACTTGGGCCATCTTCTACTGCTTTCCCAGGCCATAGCAGAGAGCTAAATCAGAAGTGGAGCAGCTGGTACTTAAACCAGTGTCCATATGGGATGCCTTCACTGCAGGTGGCAGCTTTACCTGCTATGCCACAGCGTCAGTCCCAACCATGCATCATTCTGAAGTACCTGTTAAAGCTTTTTTAAATGATAGCCATAAATAAAACACTATATGTTTCTTGATTTTTAACTGAAAGTTATAAGGCAAAACTTTTGTCTGTGGCTTTTAATGTTAGTACATATTTCCCATTCTGCCTGGATTTCTTATGGTCTTTGCTTTTTGTTTTGTTTTGTTTTGTTTTGAATATTTCTGTTAATCAGGTACAGTCCTAAAGTTGTACTTATGGCTGTACCCTACATACGTTTCTTTTGAATGTATAAGCAGTTCTAATCCTTACTTTCAGGAAAGAGCAATTTTAGCAGAGCTTTTTTTTTTTTTTTTTTTTTTTTTTTTTTTTTTTTTTTGACAGGCAGAGTGGACAGTGAGAGAGAGACAGAGAGAAAGGTCTTCCTTTGCTGTTGGTTCACCCTCCAATGGCCGCCGCGGCCGGCGCACCGCGCTGATCCGATGGCAGGAGCCAGGGGCCAGGTGCTTTTCCTGGTCTCCCATGGGGTGCAGGGCCCAAGGACTTGGGCCATCCTCCACTGCACTCCCTGGCCACAGCAGAGAGCTGGCCTGGAAGAGGGGCAACCGGGACTAGAACCCTGTGTGCTGGCACCGCTAGGCGGAGGATTAGCCTAGTGAGCCGCGGCGCCGGCCCTTTAGCAGAGCTTTTACAAGTTGTCTGTGACCACCCAACTAGTTGGTCTGATCTTGAAGGCTCCTATTTTTGCACTTTTAAATAATTGTTTTTAGACAGCTTTTAGTATTGTGTATTTTGTGTAAAATATTTTTCTAAGATTTGAATCATGTAATTTTGGAATATGCAAAGCTATATACTTTGCCAGTTTTCATTTCAATAATTTTGTTACTTTACCTTGAATTCTTTTATCTTTACAGATTCTGAAATGAGAGGCATTTATATGAAATCTTTGCATAGTCCATTGCTGGGCAGTAAGTACAAAATGGTCCAGAAGAATCATAATAACATCAACATTTTCTCTCAGGTATGAATTATATGGATATTTCAGAGAGACTTTCTTGATGGTGACATTGAAATATATTCCTGTTATTGAAGCCTTTGTTTAGTCTCTAAAATTGTACAGAGCTATTTCATATAATACCTGTCCAGTGTCAGGAAGATGGGCTAAAGTTTTCAGGATTCCTTTAACCCTAATTCGGTCAAAGTATCCTTTCTTTATTTGGATCTAATTAGAATATCTAATTAGATATCTAATTAGGCAAATACTTGAAGTAAATAGAATTTCATTTACTGGCTAAATTTTAAATTCTCATATATTTTCATTTCATTTAAAAATTTAATTTTTTTCAGTTAGTCTTGTTTGTTTATAAGTTGCCATGTTTGGCTTGGTGATACAGTTTTTCCCATCTCCATTGTGTTTTTATGTAGCACTTACTGCATTTTTTACTGTTACTTTTCTAGCTATCTGAATGTTGAATTAGACTGTAATATTTGACAGGACAAATCGTTGTTTTTTCTATATCCCCAAACTTCCTAATTTCCTCTATAAAGAATGTATTCAGTGTATGTTAGCTGAATGAGTGACTGAATTAATAAAGTAAGTGAAATAAATATTAAGATGTCATGTGCTTGAAAGAATATATTAAGTGCCTGATGGTTATATGAATTAAATTTAAGATATTTTTCTGTTTTTACTGTAGATTCCTGAACAAGATGAAACCTATTTAGAGGACAGTTTTTGTGTTGGTGAAGAAGAGTCTTGCAAAAGCCAATCGAGTGAAGAAGAAACTTGTATAGATTTTAACTTAATAACTGAAGATTGTGTCACCAGTGGGAGTAAAAAATATAAAACCCGGAGGGCAGTAATGCTAAAACAAATGAAGGCAAAACAGAATTGTGCAGGTTCAAAAAAGAAATTATCCAGAATTATTTTACCAGATGATTCAAGTGAGGAAGAAGACAGTGTAAATGATAAAAGAGAATCCAGTGTTAACACAAGCACCATTAACAAGAACAAACAACAGGACCATTGTTTGAATTTATTGCCTAATGAGTGTTCACTGCAGTCGAAGGTCCATCCTAATCCAATAGTTAATCAATCATCAAACCAGAGACAACAGACATCACTTAATTTAAAGGATACAATTTCTGAAGTCTTGAACTTACCTGAGAACCAGAACAAAACTGAATCTACATCACCGTTTGCTACCATTGATTCACAGAAAGACTACAGAAAATTTCCAACTCAGTTGAAGGTATGGATCAAATTAAAGAAAAAAGCCTTTCTATGTTTACCATAGGTTTTTTAAATTGCTTTTTTTCTATGTGGTTTATAGTAAAGAACTAGGTCAAAGAAAAATTAACTCCCCCAAACAAAAACACTGAAGAAAAAAAGGTTTTTTAAAGATTGATTTATTTGAAAGGCAGAGGTACAGAAAGAGGGGAAGATACAGAGAGAGAGAGAGACCTTCCACCCTCTGGTTCACTCCCCAATGGCCACAACAGCCAGAGCTGGGCTCATCTGAAGCCAGGAGCCAGGAGCTTCTTTCAGGTCTCCCATGGGTGCAGGGACCCAAACACTTGGGCCATGCTGTGCTGCTTTCCCAGGTCGTTAGCCGAGAACTGGATTGGAAGTGGAGCAGCCGGGACTTGAACCAGTGCCCATGTAAGATGCAGGCACTACAGGCAGCAGCTTTACCTGCAAAACCACAGCTAAAGAAAGTTTCTTACACCTAGAAAATAGCTCACTAAATTGTACAGGTAATTTATAGGATGCCCAGCTTTTAATTTTTCAAATGTGTTAGGCTTCTAATTAACATCATATGAAACACTTGATAATTTTACTAAAAGGATGTAGAAAAATACAGTTTTGGGACCAGTGCTGTGGCATAGCAGGTTAAGCCTCCGCCTGTGATGCTGGCATCCTACATGGGTACCAGTTTGAGAACTGGCTGCTCCACTTCTGATCCAGCTCCCTGCTAATGGGCCTGCGAAAGCAGCAAAGGATGGCCCAAGTGCTTGGGTCCCTGGAGCCATGTGGAAGACTCAGATGAAGCTCCTGGCTCCTGGCTTCAGCCTGGCCCAGATTCTATCATTGTGGCCATCTAGGCAGGAAACCAGTGGAGGGAAGATCCCTCCCCTCCTGTCTCTCCTCCTCCATCTGTAACTCTGCCTTTCAAATAAATAAAAAGTAAATCTTTTTTTAAAAAAAATACAGTCTCTGTGGTCAGTGCTGTGATATAGTGGGTTAAGCCTCCACCTGCAGTGCTGTCTGCTCCACTTTTGATTCTGCTCCCTGCTAATGGCTGGGAATGCAGCGGAAGATGGCCTGGGTGCTTGGACTCCTGCACCCACGTGGGAAACCTGGAGAAGGCTCCTGGCGCCTGACCTCAGATTGGCCTAGGTATGGCTATGGTGGCTATTTCGGGGGGTGAACCAGTGGATGGAAGACCTTTCTCTGTCTCTCCCTCTCTCTGTCTGTATCTGCCTCTTAAGTAAATAAATAAATCTTAAATTTAATTTCTGAAAAAAAATACAATTTCCTATAAAATGAAATGAACAGCAATTATGTGCTAAGAACTGGTTCTCAGATTAACTTCTCAAAAAGCTGCAAGTATGTAACTCTGTCATCTTTCTGTTTGGGTAGGGGGTTTAATGGTGCATCTGGTTTCCTGAATTAATTTTTTTTCAAGAATGGCTGCTAAGTACAATTTCACCTTCTCTTTATTGAATTTATAGTTACAATTATTTTGCTAAATAGGGATTAAGGTCAAGCTAATAGGAATCCCTTAACTGTAAATATTTATTAAATTATTGGGTTATTATTTAGGGATAAGACTGAAATAAAGATTTTCTTTAAATAATTTTTTGATTCATTTATTTGAAAGAGTTACAAAGAAGGAGATGCAGAGAGAGAGCGAGAGAGGTCTTTCATCTGCTGGTTCATTCCCCAAATGGCTACAATAGCAAGAGCTGGACCAATCTGAAGCCAGGAGCCAGGGGCTTCTTCCAGGTCTCCCATGTGGGTGCAGGGGCCCAAGCACTTGGGTGTCCTCTGCTACTTTCCCAGGTGTATTAGCAGAGAGCTGGATCAGAAGTGGAGAAGCAGGAACATGAATCCGTACCCATGTGGGATGCTGGCACTGCCAGTGAAGACTTAAGCTACTAGGCCACAAAGCCAGCCCCTAAAGGACGTTACTACTTTAGTGCTCCCTTCCTTAAAGGTAGATATAGGTTAATAAAACTTTGTATATCATGAAAAGAGATAAATAGATTTGAACGGAATTGTTTAAAATTTTCTTTTATTATCTAATGCAATTCTATATTGTTTGATTCTTTAAATTAGGAGGGGAAAATTGAGCTGAAAGAAAACTGTCTTATCAGAAACCTTCAGATGTTCAGATATTATTAACAGCTTGTTTTGTCATGTACAAGCATATTGCAAATAATAGTTCTTGTAGTTTGCCATTGGTTTGAGTGTTTTCACAAATGCGTATATACCATTTTTATGATGTCCAGTTTTCTTTCTTTATACACTTCTGTAGAAAGCCATATTCTACTAAGTCCTTCTAATATTTTTTCTAGTTCTTCCTTTATTTATTTATTTTTTTTAATGATTAATTATTTGCAAGGCAGAGTGACAGAGGTATCTTCTATTCACTGGTTAATTTCCCAAATGGCCACAACAATGGGGCTGAGGCAAGCTGAAGCCAGGAACTGGGAACTCTACCCGGGTCTCACGCGTGGGTGGCAGAAACCCAAGTACACGGGTCATCTTATGCTGCTTTCCCAGGTGCACTAGCAAGGAATTGGATTAGAACCAGTGCTCTGATATGGGAAACTAATATGAGGACATTTAAAAATTTTTTGAAAATGGAATTAAAAGATAAAAGATTTTGAAACCCATGCCAGTTTTTTATAAGGTGCATTTTCAGTAAATGTTTTAAAGACTCCTTACACGTATTTCCTTTACAAACACATACACTCACACAAGCAAGCTGATATACTTTATGAATTCATGCGAATATTTCAACTTTAGGAGTATGGGTTTTTCATGTAATCCCTTTAATTTCATATCTTTATCTCCCTTTCTCCCATGTGTAGAATTCTAGTTCTCAATCATACAAAGCCATTTCAAAAAGTTCGTAAAAAATGAAATTAAAAGATAAGCTTATGTTGGCACTAGAAATTTTGAAATCCATGTATAGTTTTTCTCTTTTTTTTGACAGGCAGAGTTAGACAGTGAGAGAGAGAGAGAGAGAGAAACAGAGAGAAAGGTCTTCCTTTCCATTGGTTTACCCTCCAAATGGCCGCTATGGCCAGCATGCTGCAGCCAGTGTGCTGTGCCAATCCGAAGCCAGGATCAAGGTGCCACCTCCGGGTCTCCCATGCGGGTGCAGGGCCCAGGCACTTGGGCCATCCTCCACTGCCTTCCCGGGCCACAGCAGAGAGCTGGACTTGAAGAGGAGCAACCGGGACAGAATCTGTCGCCCCAACCCAGACTAGAACCCGGGGAGCTGGTGCTGCAGGCGGAGGATTAGCCAAGTGAGCCACAGTGCCGGCCCCATGTATAGTTTTTCATAAGCTTTTTGAATATACCCCATATAGGGAATAATAAAATACATAGTTAACTTGTGTTATTCTAAAAACTGTATATTTTCAGAATAATAGTACCATTACTATCATCAATCTTACTGAAACCAGGTTTAATATATGTTTTGTAATTCTTTTTGTTTAAAGAAGAATTTATAATTCTTTACAAACTATTTGTAATCATTCTGATTATTCCATCAAACTGGATATATATTAAGGTTAGTTTGTTTTACTTTTATAGATTCTTTTTTTTTTTAATTTATTTATTTGAAAGGCAGTTACAGAGAGGCAGAGAGAAAGGGTGGGGGGGTCTTCCATCCGCTGCCTCGGTCCCCAGATTGCCACAATAGCCGGAGCTGCACCGATCTGAAGCCAGGAACCAGGAGCTTCTTCTGGGTCTCCCAAGCAGGTGCTAGGGCCCAAGGATTTGGACCATCTTTCACTGCTTTCCCAGGCCACAGCAGAGAGCTGGATCAGAAGTGGAGCAGCCGGGAATCAAACCAGTGCCCATATGGGATGCTGGCACTGTAGGCGATGGCCCTACCTGCTATGCCACAGTGCCAGCCCCTATGGTTATAACTTTTTTCAGCTGTTCCATATTGATGCAAATTTGGGTTTATAATATTTCATTATCATAAATAGTCCTGTAACAAACATCCATTGCATGTCCTTCTCATGTAGCTTTGGGTTATACACCTTGAAGAGGAGTTTCTCCAAAAGATAAATGTATATGGAATGTTGTAAGTGTTGTTAATTTCCCCATAGGGGTGTTACTCTGTTACTACCAGCAATATAAAAGAATTCTTGAATCCTTCACAGCCTCATCAACAGAGAATGTTGTCATTGTGGTGAGAAATGGTGTTTTTGAAGTTTTAATTGTTCCTTTTTATCTCAGCAAAATTTTTAGAAAAAAATTTTTTTAAGATTTGTTATTTACTTGACAGAGTTACAGAGAGAGGTAGAGAGAGGTCTTCATTCCACCAGTCCACTTCCCAAATGTCTGCAACAACCGGAGCTGTGCCAATCCAAAGCCAGGAGCCAGGAGCTCCTTCCAGGTCTCCCACATAGGTGCAGGGGCCTAAGCACTTGAGCCATCTTCTACTGCTTTTCCAGGCACATTAGCAGAGAGCTGGATCAGAAGTGGAGCAGCTAGGATTCAAACCTGCATCCATATGGGATCCCGGTGCTACAAGCTGGGGCTTTGACCCACTGTGCCACAGTGCCGGCCCCTATCTCAGCAAATTTGAAGAATCTTTTCATACTGAATGTTACAGAAGAGTCATTTTCATTTCTTTTGTGAGAGTATTTTGAATTATTGTTTGAGGTGTTTGTGGACCACTGGAATTTTATGTGCCATCTTGACTACAAATGCACAGGAAGGCTGGAGGGCCAGTTTATAGTTATCCATTCTGATGATGTTTTCCCTTTCTAGTGGATCTCAAGATTGAGAAGTGTGTTTATGGGGCCAGTGTTGTGGTTCAGTAGGTTAAGCCACGGTCTACAGTGCTGGCATCCCATGTGAGTGCCTGTTCCTATCTTGGCTGCTTCTCTTCCACTCCAGCTCCCTGCTTATGCTGCAGCCACCCACAAGGGAGAGATGCAAGGAGTTCCTGATTCCTGGCTTCAGTCTGGTCCATCCCTGGCCATTGCTGCCATTTGGGGAGTAAACCTGTAAATGGAGATCTCTCTCTTTAAACTCTTTCAAATTAAAAAAAAAAATCTTTAAAAAAGTTGAGAATTGTGTTTATGCTTTCTTCATTTATGGAATAGGTTCATTTGTCATATACATTTATGCTAAATGTTGGTTTTGGGGGTAAGGATTTGGACATGTAGCACTCTGCGTGTTTATAGTGCCCCATGAATCTTTCAGAAGGGTAGCTCATAATCAACAGCATTTGGCAAATACTTTCCGAGAATCTCCTGGCTTAGTTAACTCCGGAGAATCTCACGTTCTTTTTGTTGACCTCTGTGTATTCCTTACTTTATTGTCACCCTAGTTAGATAATTTAACATATTTTTGAAACCATGTATGTTTAGCAGGTGTAGTTGTTTTCAGTTGGCAGCATTTCCTGGTCATCTAATCTCCCAATTATTTTTTAATCATATCTAGTTTCCTCATTTTTCAGATTGAATTGTAATCTGCTTTAAGTCTTATTATTTAACTGCCAATTTGTCTATTCTCTAGGCTAAAAATTGTAATTCTCCTTTTTAACTTCATTTCTTTACTGTTCATTTTTAGAGTTTCTAATTCCTCACATTCTTCTATTAGCTTTTGTTAATACATTTTGAGTTGTAAGAGTGTTGGCTTATTCCTTCATTTATTAACTTTGTTCAAGTTGAAGGAAACAAGGATATTGTCAGTAAAGAGAATGTGAGAAGCTTATGATGCTAATATGTATTTTATTTATTTATTATTTATTTGAAAGGAAGAGTTAAGAGAGAGGTCTTCCATCCACTGATTCAAATGGCTGCAACGTCTGAGTTAGGCCAGACCTGAAGCCAGGAGCCAGGAGCTTCTTCCAGGTCTCCCACGTGGGTACAGGGGCCCAAAGAATCTTCCACTGCTCTCTTAGGTGCAAGCAGGGAGCTGGATTGGAAGTGGAGCAGCTGGGACTCGAACTGGTGCCCAAATGGGATTCTGGCGTTGTAGGCCGAGGCTTTACCCTGCTGCACTACAGCACCGTGCCTGCTAATATGTATTTAACCTGATTGTGATCAGTTTTTTCCTTTTTTGTTTTGCCTTCAGGCTGGTACTATTCTGGAAGATGCCAGAATTTCAAGACCACATTCGACTGGGACAAATACTTATCTTGGACTTCTACAGGAAACAGAGAGAACCAATATCCTTGTGGATAGCCGTGAAATAACTTCTGGTTTACAAGTAATTTCTTCGCTAAGAGCAATCCATGGGTTACACGTAGAGGTTTGTCCTCTTAATGGCTGTGATTACATTGTGAGTAACCGCATGGTCGTGGAAAGGAGGTCTCAATCTGAGATGATAAATAATATCAATAAGAACAAGCTCATTGAGCAGATCCAACGTTTGCAGAGCATGTTTGAAAGAATATGTGTGATTGTGGAAAAGGACAGAGAAAAAACAGGTTTGTGTCTTTAAATGTCTTTATAACATTGTGAAAGAACCTATTATTTCATGCATTATTCTACTGTTAGGATGTGGAAAACGCAAGTATAAATACCTGATTTATGAATGCCATTTAATCTTTTAATGATGCCATGTTTCTCATTAGCCATTGTACTTAAGTGCAGCTTTTGAGAATTAAAAACAAGAAACTGAAGGCAAATGAACCAATCATAATGCTTTCCCAAGAACCCCAGAAAGGATGAGGGCCTTAAATATGGCAAAAATGGTCAAGAGAAGTAGGATTCAGGAGATGTGTAGGAGTCAGGATTTTCTGGAGTTAACAGTTGTTGAGAATTACTCTGAGTTGACTAACTTTTTGGTTTCTGGGCACTCAGTGGTGTTATTTATTGCAATTGTGAATATAAGAGAAGCAGTAGAGTTGAATGTATTTGAATTTTCTATGAGTCACTTAAATGGATGTCTTGGATGATTAGGAAATACAGGATTGGAGCTTTGGTTAGGGAATTTCTGTGATAGTTATTTACTTGTGTGGAGACACCTTGAATAGTAAAAAATAATGGGGTGTGGAATCAGAAAATACAGTGATATCTGGCTTCTCTAAAGTATGTATCATTGCATTGACAAATCTTTCCCTCTGCAGGAATAATTGTTTTACTTATCTTGTGATATTCAAGGGATTAAATGAAATCATGTAGGTGAAACCAGTATAGATGGGCTAATTACACATAAAAGGCCATAGTATAGTTCATGTAAAACACTGGTTTGGGAATTGTGCAACCGTATTTCCATCTGTCACTGGTAAACCATGTAACCTTGGATAAGTCACTTGTGTGTGTGCGTGCTTTGTGTGTTTAATGAAAAGTAAGAGATAAATAGATGGAAAAGTATCTTTGGGTTTGGGGATGCATATTGGAGAATTAAAAAAAAGGATATAAGTAGTAGAATACAGAAAATCAAATGAAGGAAACAAGTAAATTAATTGGAAAGATGATGCTAAAATGAATTTACAGGTCTTTGTTGATTCACTCTTTAATAAGTGCAAGATTGTATCACTTAAACCAACACTTAGTAAGTTCTTCATCAGTTGCTAGTATAAAAAATATTACAGATGACTAATCTTTTTTTAAAAAAGATTTATTTATTTGAGAGGTAGAGTTACAGACAGTGAGAGGCAGAGACAGAGAGGACTTCTCTCCGTTGGTTCACTCCCCAGATGGCCTCAACGGCTGGAGCTGTGCCGATCCGGAGCCAGGAGCTTCTTCTGGGTCTCCCATGTGGGTACAGGGGCCGAAGGACTTGGGCCATCCTCTACTGCTTTCCCAGGCCATAGCAGAGAGCTGGATTGGAAGAGGAGCCGCCAGGACTAGAACCAGCGTCCATATGGGATGCAGGTGCCGCAGGTGGAGGATTAACCCACTGTGCCATGGCGCCAGCCCCTAGATCTTTTTTTTTTTTTTTTTAAGATTTATTTATTTATTTGAAAGCCAGAGTTATTACACAGAGAAGGAGAGGCAGAGAGAGAGGTCTTCCATCATTGGTTTACTCCTCAACTGGCTGCAATAGCCAGAACTGCACCAATCCAAAACCAGGAGCCAGGAGCTTCTTCTGGGTCTCCCAGGCAGGTGTAGGGGCCCAAGGACTTGGGCCATCTTCTACTGCTTTCCCAGGCAATAGCAGAAAGCTGGATCTGAAGTTGGAGCAGCCTGGACTCAAACTGGTGCCCATATGGGATGCCGGCACTGCAGGCGGCAGCTTTACCCGCTATGCCACAGCTCTAGCCCCTAGGTGAATAGATCTTAACTTTCTTAAGTTGTCTAACGATACAAATTCTCTTATTTATTTACCTTTCTGTGCTGATAATAGTTCAAAACACTTATAATATCTCAGATACTTAAGAATCACTTTAAAACTGCTATAGGTGTTTCTTATTAATAGAATATGGCATTACTTTGCTTATTGATGTAGATCTTTGGATTTAAAAAATGTAAAGTATATTCTACTTAATATTTGTTACTAACATTTTCATTGTCCTAAAATATGAAATATTTAGGAGACACATCAAGGATGTTTAGGAGAACAAAAAGCTATGACAGCCTTCTGACCTCCTTAATTGGTGCGGGAATCCGAATTCTTTTTAGTTCCTGCCAAGAAGAAACTGCAGAATTGCTAAAGGAACTGTCTTTATTGGAACAACGAAAGCATGTTGGTATTCATGTTCCAACAGTGGTGAATAGTAGTAAATGTGAAGCACTACAGTTTTATTTAAGTATACCCAATATAAGTTATATAACTGCATTAAATATGTGTTACCAGTTTTCATCTGTGAAAAAGATGGTTAACAGGTATGTCTTATTAATTTTAACATTTTTAATTGATATTATTTTTGAGCTTCCATATAAATTTTCAATATATGTATGCATACAGTGTGTAATGACAAAATCAAGGTAATCAGTATTTCTGTTTCAAACATTTATCATTTTTCTGTTAGGGACCATCAGACTTCCAGCTATTTTGAAATATGTAATAAATATATTGTTATAGATTATATTTACCCTACCATTCTACAGAACACTAGAATGAAATACTTTTTTTTTTTTTTTTGAAATACTCTTATTTAACTGTATCTTGGTGACTTGTTATCTAACCTCTGTCTGTCTCTTCTCCCCTGCCCCTTTCCTAACTTCTAATGACCTCTATTCACCTCTGTTTCTGTGGTGTGAACTTTAGATTCCACAAGTGAGAATGTGTCTTTTTGTGCCTGGATTATTTCATTTAACATGAGTTTCATACATGTTGCCACATGACAGGCTTCTGCTCTATTTTTTGGCTAAATAGTATTCAATTGTGTACCTATACCACATTTTCTTTATCCATTCATCTGCTAATTAACAACTTGGCTGATTCCATATCTTGGCTATTGTGAATAGTGCTGGAATAAACATGGGAATGCAGGGATCTCTTTGATAAAGTGATTTCATTTTCTTTGGTTATATTTTCAGTAGTTAAGATTGTTGGGTCATATATGAATTCTATTCATTTTTCCATAATGGCTGTACTAATTGGATTTCTACCGATAGGGATTTCTCCTTTTCCATTTCTATTTAGTTTTGCTTGTCTAGCTAAACCTAAGTAAATTTTATTTAATAAGCTTTTAAAAATGTAGCTTTTCGATTTTTTGTATATTTTAAATGTTTACTTGAAAGGCAGAAAAGACAGGGGGAGAGATAGAGCATCTCATCAGGTGGTGTACCCCCCAAAATAGCTGCAATGGCTGAGGCCCAAGGTCTCCAAAATGAGTGGCCTCTTCTGCTTTCCCAGATGTATTAGTGGGGAGCAGCTAAACTGGAAGCATAGTAGCCTGGATTCAAAACTGGCACTCTCATATGGGATACTGAGGTGTTGGCATTGCAGGAGGCAGCTAAACCTGCTGTGCACAACACTGGACCCTTTATTCTTTATTACTATTTTTTAAAGATGCATTTATATATCTGAAAGGCAGAGTGACAGAAGGAAAGACAGGGAAACAGACTGACTGATTTCCATCCATTCCATGCTAAACTAAGAGCCAGGAAATCCATCTGGGTCTCCCATGTAAGTGGCAGGAACTCAGCTTATTGTCCCTTTTCCTTTTATTCTTTTGGAATACGCCTGTTGTGAAACTGTTTGCTTAATGGTATAGCATTAAGTTTTGTGGATGTCTATCTTCCCATCATTTTTTTTTTTAAATAAGACCTGGATATCTAGAAAATTCTTCCTGCTGCTGCTTAGGCTATTGTTGTTGAAGATCTTTTACTGCATTGACTGTTTTATGATTTCTCACTATGCTGAATTTCTCATTCAAAGTATGAATTATCTACCTCAATGTGTATTATTTTTAAGATTTATTTATTTATTTAAAAGAGAGAGAGAGAGAGTGGTATCTTCCATCTGCTGGTTCACTATTCAAGTGGTTCCAATGGGCTGAGCTGGACCATCCAAAGCCAGGAGCCAGGAGTCTCTTCCGGGTCCTGATGCGGGTGCAGGGCCCAAGCACCTGGGCAATCTTCTACTGCTTTCCCAGGCCATACCAGAGAGCTGGATCAGAAGTGGAGCAGCTGGGACTCAACCCGGTGCCCATATAGGATGCCAGCAGTTCAAGTGGTGGCTTTACTGGCTACGCCACAGTGCTGGCCCCTCACTGTGTGTATTCTTTATCTAACCTAAGAATCCTTATTTTTTATTACTTTTCAGGCATTTTGTAGAATTCCTTTACTTTGAGGTATGCTTCTGGAGAATGTTTCAAGATGTTAAGCTTTCTTTACTCTGATTTCTATGTATTTGGTCTAACATTTGCTGCTTTCAATTTTTTATTTTTTTAAATATGGTTTGACATGAAAGGTCACGAAGCTTTTTTTTTTTTTTTTTTTTAAGATTTATTTTATTGGGGCCAATGCTGTGATGTAGTGGGTAAAGCCGCCACCTGCAATGTCGGCATCCCATGTGGGTGCTGGTTCGAGTCCTGGCTGCTCCACTTCTGATCCAGCTCTCTGGTATGGCCCAAGTCCTCCGGGCTCTGCACCCACTTGGGAGACCTGGAAGAAGCTTCTGGTTCCTGGCTTCCAATCAGCCATTGTGGCCACTTAGGGAGTGAACCAGTAAAAAAAGATATGGCTTTTATAAAAGTCAACAGATGTAATGTTTTTTCTTTTGCTGTTTTTCAGCTCACCTCAAGAAATCTCTAATTATGCACAAGTAACTCATCAAAAAGCTGAGGAGATCTATAGATATATTCACTATGTGTTTGACATGCATATGCTACCAAGTGATCTTAACCGAGAGACTAAAATCTGATGCATCACCAGATGGCTCAAAGAACTCTCACAATACTAAATGCTCTTCAGTAATTACTGAGGTGGTTTGTGATGATCAGTTAAAACTATGTAAATAAGAGAACATTTCCTGATTAAACATTATTTTATATTGTATATTTTATTCATATAGATTACATAAATTACTTTAAAAGAACCTGTAATGTCCAGTAATCATTTTGACTAACTAGATTGTGCAACCAATATTTTTCTAGTTTACTATGACAAGATTTATTTAAGATACTACTGAGGGTGGTTTAAGAAAGTATAGCTTTTGAGATGTATTTTGGAATGTTCCCCAAGATGAAGGCACTGTCCTTGTTTGTTAGCAATGGTTTCATGTGTTTGACTGTTGGCAACTTAGATTACAAACATGTTTTCTTTCCTATATATCCATACAAACTAATACCGAAATATTTTAAAGTTACTGGGTTTCAACATAGGTGTGGGTACTTCAAAAAGCTGATGAAGAAATGGGACAAAAAGGTAAGTATGTTGGTGCAAAAATATTTTGTAATTCACGTATACTTACAAAAGGTAGCTTAAGACTTTTAAGTCTCAAATTAGCATTTTGTTTTCAGTTAAGAGATTTAATGACCTTAATTCCTAAAACACTACTCATTAACTTCATGCAGCACCGCATTATACCAAATATTAGCAACTCAGCTCCTAATAACTCTTGTCATAGAGTCACTCTAAAACAAAAGATGGTTTTTGTACAACTGTGCTCTTTTTCTTAAGTCTTATGTTTCTATAAATCCTACAGTTATACTTATTTTCTTTCTGTAATCCAGTACTTCAAAATCCAGTACTTCAAAAACAACAATAGGGGTTGGCATTGTGGCATACAGTTAAGCCTCCACCTGTGACACTGGCATCCCATGTGGGTGCTGGTTCAATACCTGGCTGGCTCCATTTCCAATTACCTCCCTGCTAATGCACCTGGGAAAGCAGTGGAAGATGGCCCAATTGTTTGGCTCCTGCGCTCATATGAGAGACTGAGATAAAGCTCCAAGATCCTGGCTTTGGCCTGGCTCAGCTCCAGCCATTCTGGCCATTTGGGGAATGAACCAGTGAGTGGAAGGTCTCTCTCTCCCCCCTTCTCTCTTCTCTAACTCTTTCAAACAAAAAATAAAACAAACAAACAAACAAAAACCCCAATGAACAAACACTATAAAAGCAATTTTATTTTATTTGAGCATTATAGGGAGAAAAAGTAGTGAATATGTACTGTACCTAAAGGGAAAACATTCTGTCTAATTTTAAAACATTATACAGCATAGAATTCAAAGAAAAAAAATTTGCTATGACATATCAAATCTGTTCTCTGATTCTATCTAATAAAATAATGAAAAGGTAATAAGTTAAATTTATGTACGTTTCTTTTTTTTTTTTTTTTTTTTTTTTGACAGGCAGAGTAGACAGTGAGAGAGTGAGAGTGAGAGAGAGAGAGAGAGAAAGGTCTTCCTTTTCCATTGGTTCACCCCCCAAATGGCTGCTGCAGCTGGCGCACTGCCCCGATCTGAAGCCAGGAGCCAGGTGCTTCTCCTGGTCTCCCATGGGGTGCAGGGCCCAAGCACTTCGGATATCCTCCACTGCCTTCCCAGGCCACCGCAGAGAGCTGGACTGGAAGAGAAGCAACCGGGACAGAATCTGGCACCCCGACCAGGACTAGAACCTGGGGTGCCGGCGCTGCAAGCGGAGGATTATCCTAGTGAGCCGTGGCGCCGGCCTAAATTTATGTAGTTTCACAGATAGAACAGTCAGGAGAGAAGCATGTTAAATAGTTTCTACAATATGTAATTTAAACATTGGATCATCAAGTTTTGTTTTAAAACTTTTTGTGAATTTACTAGCCACCAATACAACCTCTGTCATTCTCCCATTCTCCTCTAACTTAATGGTAGCAACACTTTATTGAAAGCTTTTTAAAAACCTGTTTAGAATATGATTCTTAAAGTAAACACACTTAGATGCTTAAAAGAGACTTAAATTTTAATATTGCAAAAACAAATTTACAAGTATCTACACAGTTTTCCTTATATTTTGCTAATAAGCTACAGCAATGAGGAATATTCTGAAGGATATTTTGAGTGCAAATGAAGTATTTATAATGTAGCTTCATATGAAAATGTGAACTTTTTTTTAAAGTATCATCCAAATGAAGATAAAAATACATTGACTGCTTTATTAGAAATCATTTTCTTGTTTTTACTATGCAGAATCAGAGTTTGAAAAATAATAATCTCTGTCTTCTTCATCTAAAGATTCCATTGCATTACTGAACAGCTTTCCAAAACCAGAGTTTTCGCCTAAATCTGTAAAAAGAAATTTAATAAAAAGGATTAATACATTTCTCAAAGTAACTCCAAGAGAATTGACCACTAAAATATGAAGACTGACTTCAGAGAGAACTAAGCCAGAACAGAAAGATGTAAGTCACTTACCGTTGCTAAACAGGGTTTTTCTTCTTGATGTTACTTGAGGTGAGAGATCAATTTCAACCTATAAAAGAGTTCATATTAATAGCAAAATACTACTTCCTGTGATGCCTACCTCAAAACTAAATTATGCAGATTTTTCCCCCAGAATACAATACTTTATATGCCTACAGTCACCTGTGCCTAATTTTTTTTAAGACTTATTTATTTATTTGAAAGTCAGAGTTACACAGAGAGAGAGAGGAAAGGCGGCGGGGGGGGGGGGGGGGGGTGTCTTCCATCTACTGGTTCACGCCCCAAATGACTACAGCGGCTGGAGCTGATCTGAAGCCAGGAGCTTCTTCCCGGTCTCCCATGTGGGTGCAGGGGCCCATGGACTTGGGCCATCTTGTACTTCTTTCCCAGGCCATAGCAGAGAGCTAAATCAGAAGTGGAGCAGCCGGGACTCAAACCGGTGCCCATATGGGATGCCGGCGCTTCAGGCCAGGGCATTAACCCACTGTACCACAGCGCCGGCCCCAACCTGTGCCTAATTTCTTATGAGCCGCATTTATCCACAGCAAAAACTAACTTATTCAATGTTATTTCCCAATGCATGCAAATATTTCTGTAATAAGATATTAGAAACTCACAATATAGTTGTTAAAGGTAATCTCTGGACTTTGGAAAATTGCCTGTTTGTACTATTTACTTATTTTGTTTAAATTAGTAATATAGTGGACTAGTAACATTAACCAAATACAAACATAAAATTATAATAAATGATTTGGTTAAACTGCATTTAGAAAAAACCTTACACTTAGTAAGATTTCATTCTCTGTACTTTAAGTTTTTGGCTAAAATTAGCACATGTTTACATATATTAGATCAGTGGTCTCCAAAGTACTGGCCACAGCTAGAAAAGAATCAAATAGAAAATATAACAGGATATGGTCACAGCAGCCTGAATGGGGAGAGCCCGAAGCTAGGAACTTTATCTGGATCTCGCATATGGGTGGCAGGAGTCCAGTTACTATCTCAAGCACCCTGGGAGGGGGAAGCTGGATTAGAAGTGTAGCATCTGGGACTCAAACCTGTGCTCACATGGAATGCCAGCATAATAGGTGGTAGATTAACCTGCTGTACCAGGACACTGGTCTTCCCATCCTAATTTTAAACCAAGGTCCCCAATGATAGTATCTACCATTTTCTGTGGACAAATGAGACCCATAAATATTGGATGGGGTAAGTAATCACAATAGAGATTCTGTAAAGGAATTATACTATGGATATATAATTTGTAGTATAAACATTCCAGTATGCATACAGGAGGAGGAAGACAACAGTTTGAAGGGGTACCATCAGGGGGATTAAGTGCTGTCTAATCCATGCTCATAAATTACCATTCTTTAAAATTAGCTCTTTGAGGAAATATGAGATGAATCAGCTTTTCCAAATTCTTAGTACTTGTGGGGCAGATGGTGTCATGCAGCAGTTAAGATGCCACTTGTTTCACTCACATCCCATATTGGGTTCAAGTACTTTGGTCTCTTCCACCCACATGAGAAACCCAGATGGAATTCTGGGTTCCTGGCTTCAGCTTAGCCCAGGCCTATAGTTGGAGGCAACTGGGAAGTAAACCAGCAGATGAAAGCTAACTCTATTTGTTCACTTTGCCTTTCAAATAAAAAGTAGGTAAAACTTAGGAAAAAAAAATACTAGTACTTATATGTGGTCATCAATTTTGAAATTAAGGGACTGGCGCTGTGGCATAGCAGGTAAAGCTGCTGCCTGCACTGCCAGCATCCCACATGGGTGCTGGTTCATGTCCCGGCTGCTCCACTTCTTATCCAGCTCTCTGCTTGTGGCCTGGGAAAGCAGTGGAGGATGGCCCAAGTCCTTGGGCCCCTGCACCTGCATGGGAGACCTGGAGGAACCTCCTGGCTCCTTGCTTTGGATGGGTGTAGCTCTGGCCATTGTGGCCAGTTGGGGAGTGAACCAGTGAATGGAAGACCTCTCTCTCTCTCTGTGTAACTCTGACTTTCAAATAAATAAATAAATTTAAAAAAAAATTTTTTTAATTAAAGTCATTACTTAATATTTTAAAAAGTAATTTAAGGGAATAAAGTATTCTCCAAAACTTTTCTCAAAGGGATATAAATCATCTTTTTAAGGCACCTCTGAATTAAAATTTTTCTGTAATTTTAAATGTTGGAATGTAAAAATATCGTTAAATCTGAAAAACATTTGAAGCTATTTTAAAGCTAGGAATTTGATGAAATTTCTTACTCTATGAAAATCATGACTGAATCTGGATTATTCCCCAATCACTGCACATTATGTTATGCTTGTGTGTCATGCTCCAAATGTCTTTCTCTGTCCTGCATGTGTGCCCCATCTTACTTCATTTACCAAATTAAAATTTTTACCTGTTCTCATCTTGCTTCAGTCTATGAACTACCATGGGTAATCCTAGTTTCATTCATGGCTTTATACTATAATTTATCTGTATTAGACTATAAGCACTTTTGAGAGCCAGAACTGTTACCATAACTTATAACTACCTTAATTTATCATATGTATTAGGTAAGTAAGAATGGAAATACTTACTGTTCTTTTCTTGACATTGGCCCAGACAACACCACCATTACTTTTATGGTTTTTTTGTATTCGAGAAACATATTTATCACAGTCTTTTCTGTTTCAATACAAAATAATTTCACATGAACATTAATTATACTTTTTATCCATAGGTTAAAGAACACATAAGAAAACTAATTTAAAATCTATTTCAATCTCTAAAACAATACAGTTTTTCTTTTCTACTTCAAAGACAAAAATGGTGTGCCTATGGAGATGGACAAAGCACTCCAAATATTTTGAAGGAAAACACTGAACATCAATATTCAAAGAAATTTTGCTTTGCTTACTATTCATTGTACTATGTGCTTTCTAACCTCTACCTTGCTACCACTTTTCCAAAACTGAGACTTCCTTTTTAAAAAAAAAAATTAATTTATTTGAAACTCAGAGAAGGTGAGAGATCTTCCATCAGAAGTGTAACAGCAGAGATAAGAACTGGAGCCCACATGGGATGCCAGTGCCACAGGCAATGGCTTCATCTGCTAAGCCACAATGCTAACCCCTCTCACTGAGACTTTTAGAGCTAGTGTTGTGGTACACCAGAAAAAGCCACTGCCTGCAATGCTGGTATCCTCTATGGGTGCTGGTTTGTCTCCCAGCTGCTCCAATTTTGATCCAGCTCCCTGCTAATGTGCCTAAGAAAGCCCAGTGCTTGATGGCCCAAGTGCTTGGGACCCTGCACCCACATGGGAAACATGGAGGAAGTTCCTGACGGCCATTTGGGGAGTGAACCAGCAGATGGGAGATGGATCTCTCACTGTCTCTCCCTGAGACTTTCAAATAAACAAATTAAATAAATAAAAAGACTCCTTTTTGGCACCCATTTTACTCCTTTTTCCTGTTCATTTCTTTAAAAAGAAATTTACAGATGAAGCTTGAAGCCAAACTGAATGATTATTTTCAGTTCCCCATACCTATAATTTCTAATTCCAGTATGACAGTAAACATCAGCTGAACATCAATTCTCATATTCTTCTTTGGCTATAAGATCTTATATCAGGGATGGGGATATCCAGCCTGCAGACTTTATAATGCTGGTGAAATCATTTGGTTTGGCCCTGCCAAGGTAATCATAGGCAGGTCTTGAAGTTCAATTACTCTACAGCAGCCTAAATTTTTTGATCATTCTCTTTGGTCCACAAATGTTGTTATAAATATCCAAACAGCCCTTGGCAGAAAAAAAGGCTTTCCCACCCTTGTATATGATCCATTATCCTTTTCTTTTAAAAATAAAAGCCAACTTATAGAGATGGTGAAGTGAAGAGCCAGTGAAGAGGCCTGGGAAACTCTGTTTTTAAAAGAATGTATCTGGGTCCCACACCATGGTGCAATAGGTTAATCCTCCACCTGTCTTCTCTTGTTAATTTGTAGAGTGCTATATGGACTAGGCAAACTAGTCTTTTGCCTATACTAAGCTGTGTATGCTCTTTTTTCAAATTACTTGTCTTTGACTGTTTCTGGTAGCACTACCAGCTAAAAACTTTCACTTTAAAAAAAAAATATGGCTGACTATTAATCTTTCCCTTAGTGGCTTCTGGGTTTTACATCATGGTTAAAGACCTTCAGGCCAGCGCCGTGGCTCACTAGGCTAATCCTCCGCCTGCAGCGCCGGCACCCCAGGTTCTAGTCCTGGTTGGGGCGCTGGATTCTGTCCCGGTTGCTCCTCTTCCAAGTCCAGCTCTCTACTGTGGCCCGGGAAGGCAATGGAGGATGGCCCAAGTGCTTGGGCCCTGCACCCTCATGGGAGACCAGGAGGAAGCACCTGGCTCCTGGCTTTGCATCAGCGCAGTGCGCCAGCCGCAGCAGCCACTTGGCGGGGGTGAACCAACGAAAAAAGGAAGACCTTTCTCTCTCTCTCACTGTCTAACTCTGCCTGTCAATAAAAAAAAAAAAAAAAAAAAAAAGACCTTCACGAGGTATCTTTCTCTGAAGGGAGGAGAGAACGTCCACTTTGATTATGGCCTTGTCTAAATAAGGTCGGAGTTTGTGAACTCAAGAGGCTTCTATAAGCCTTGGCAGCTCATGACAAGAGCCTCGGGTGATTACTGACGTCATAAATAAGAGTGTCAGTTGTTAAATCAACAAAAGTCATTGTGTACTTACTCCCTATGCAGGATCTCCTTCCCTAATGTACTGTACTATGCAAATTAACGGTAAAACTAATATTCAAACAATACTTTATATTTTCTGTGTCTGTGTGGCTGCAATCTGTTGAAATCTTTAGTATATACTAAGTTGATCTTCTGTATATAAAAATAATTAAGAATGAGTCTTGGTGAAGAATGGGATGGGAGAGGGAGTAGGAGATGGGATGGTTTGCGAGTGGGAGGGAGGTTTATATTTATTAAATAAAAGTTTTCTGGCCGGCGCCGCGGCTCAATAGGCTAATCCTCCACCTAGCGGCGCCGGCACACTGGGTTCTAGTCCAGGTCGGGGTGCCAAATTCTTTCCCGGTTGCCGCTCTCCAGGCCAGCTCTCTGCTGTGGCCCGGGAAGGCAGTGGAGGATGGCCCAAGTGCTTGGGCCCTGCACCCACATGGGAGACCAGGAGAAGCACCTGGCTCCTGCCTTTGGATCAGCGTGGTGCGCCGGCCGCAACGCGCCAGCCGTGACGGCCATTGGAGGGTGAACCAACGGCAAAAGGAAGACCTTTCTCTCTCTCTCTCTCTCTCACTGTCCACTCTGCCTGTCCAAAAAAAAAAAAAAAGTTTTCTTAAAAAAAGCTTTTCACAAGTAGAAGAAAGAAATTTGAGAGAAGTCTAATATCTTAAATCATTAAATAACCTTTTTTATCACAAACAAACAAAAAAAAGACCTTCACTAAGCTGAGGTTATAATTCTCTACATTTTCTTTAGGAATTTTTTTGACAGGCATTTTTTAAGTTTAATTTTTTTACATGTACAACATTCACCCATATGGAATTTATTCTGATGTAAATATGAGCTATTTGTTGAATACTACTGAAATATTACTGAATTACTGATTGTCCTTAATATCTAGGAATTATTCATTCTTGATTGTTTTTATAATGACCATTCTTCCCATTAATCACATCTTTGCCCCTGAACTCATAAAATGTTTACATTTTCTGCAGTGTGCTGATGGAAAAGAATTAACATACCAATGCATAAATGTTTACCTATTTATGGAAGCTAACATGCCAGGACTGACATGCTGACATTGAGGAGTTTTTGCCAATGGAAAGATAACTGATGATGGAGTTGTTGGATTTCTGTCCATATTTGGCAGAATATCATCATCATCTTGACTGTATTGGAAACTTGGCAACTAGAAAACAAACATTTGTTATCAACAGGCACTCAAAATATGGATTTTCTCATGATCACAAAATGTTTTCTGGTGGCCTCAATTATTTCTAGGTTGATGACAGAGGATTTTTCTCTAAAAAAGCTTGATTTCTCTTATGTAAACAGAAACTATAACTCCTTTTCTAAAGGTTGTGTAGGGGCTAGCATTGTGGTGCAGCGGATTAAGCCTCTATTTGGGATGCCAGCATCCCACTCAAGTCCTAGCTACCCTGCTTCTGATCCAGCTCCCTGCTCATGTGCTTGGGACAGCAGTGGAGGAAAAGCCCAAAATACCTGGGCCCCTGCTACCTGAGTAGGAGACTGGAATAGAGCTCAAAGCTCCAGGCTTCAGCTTCTCAAACTGTGAGAATAACACATACCAGCAGACTGCTCACTATATCACGCTTTGGTCGTAGATCTGTGTAGGCTCTCACTCAATGCCCTTAACAATAACCACCAATTAAAAAAAATTAAGGTAAAGTCAATATAAAGAAAAGAGTGATGTTTAAGATCCTTACCAGTACTCTTCGATTCTGTAAAGGTGTTGTAGTGCTGAAAAAATCATCATGGTCATCTTTTGGCAACTGTTCCAGAAATTCCCTCATTTGTTGCTTCCTTTTTAGAGTTCCCACTTTGGCAGTTATCTTAATAGTTTGGTTCTTGTCAGCATCACCTCTCTTGCCTTAAGATTCAGCAAAACATTTGGTAAGGATTTGATCATTTATAGTAAATGCTCTATAAAGTTAACTGCCTCTTGTAAGTTGCCTATATAACAAATGATTCCTTCTACACTGGGATGTGTGTATTATAATAACCCCACATTATAATCATGAAGAAAATATGTAAGAATAGGCAAGGTAAAGTTCAAAATGCTTGTAAGCTATGAGAATAACCACCTTCTACAACTCACTCTCCTGAATGCTTAATTTATCGATAAAATATAAACCTAACTGAATTATTATAGGGATGCTGGATACTCTCTAAAGCTACATATAGGTAGGAAAAAGCAAGCTAGGTTAGGTTAGACTTCGATAGACAGCTATAGGGGGCTACACGATGAGAGTACCGCTAGTTACTAAGCAACACAAAAACTAAATACATAACTTAAAAAGCAAAAATCTTGGGGCTAGTGTTGTGGTGTAATGGATTGAGCCAATGCATGCAAGAGCGGCATCCCATATTGGCGCCAGTTTGAGTCCTGAATTCTCCACTTCTGATCCAGCTCCCTGCTAATGCACCTATCTATGCTAGAGACCCATGGAAGCTCCTGACTTTGGCCCAGCCCAGCCCTGGCCATTGCAGAGTGAACAGTGGATGGAAGATCTGTCTATCTGTTATTCTGCCTTTCAAATTAATAAATCTTTAAAAAAATAAATAGACTACAGATAAAGGATGAAAGCTGGCTGAGCCAGTAGATTGGATAAAGAAATTACGGGATATGTACTCTATAGAATACTATACAGCATGGCCGGCGCCATGGCTCACTAGGCTAATCCTCCACCTTGCAGCGCCGGCACACCGGGTTCTAGTCCCAGTCGGGGCGCCAGATTCTGTCCCAGTTGTCCCTCTTCCAGGCCAGCTCTCTGCTGTGGCCAGGGAGTGCAGTGGAGGATGGCCCAAGTCCTTGGGCCCTGCACCCCATGGGAGACCAGGATGGGTACCTGGCTCCTGCCATCGGATCAGCGCGGTGCGCCGGCCGCGGTGGTCATTGGAGGGTGAACCAACGGCAAAGGAAGACCTTTCTCTTTCTCTCTCTCTCACTGTCCACTCTGCCTGTCCAAAAAAAAAAAAAAGGATGAAAGCTTAGGACCTTTAGTTAACAAACGAGAAAATTGGAGATGGAGACATTTGGAACCAGAGAGTGCCCTTTTGGAAGGAATGATAGGTAAGAAGGCAAGATGGGCTCAAAGCAAGATGAACACTTTTCTTTCTTTTTTTTTTTTTTTTAAATAATTATTTTATTTATTTGAAAGAGTTACAGAGAGATGGGGTTGGAAGGAGGCCTTTGATTCCAATGGTTCACTCCACAAATTTGACAATGGCCAGAGCTGAGCTGATCCGGAGCCAGGAGCCAGGATCTTCTTCCAGGTCTCCCACACGGGTGCAGAGGTCCTAGGCCTTGGGCCATCTTCTACTGCTTTCCCAGGCCATAGCAGAGAGCTGGATCAGAAGTGAGCAGCCGGCCGGCGCCGCGGCTCACTAGGCTAATCCTCCGCCTAGCGGCGCCGGCACACCGGGTTCTAGTCCCGGTCGGGGCGCCGGATTCTGTCCCGGTTGCCCCTCTTCCAGGCCAGCTCTCTGCTGTGGCCAGGGAGTGCAGTGGAGGATGGCCCAGGTGCTTGGGCCCTGCACCCCATGGGAGACCAGGAAAAGCACCCGGCTCCTGGCTCCTGCCATCGGATCAGCACGGTGCGCCGGCTGCAGCGCGCTGGCCGCGGCGGCCATTGGAGGGTGAACCAACGGCAAAGGAAGACCTTTCTCTCTGTCTCTCTCTCTCTCACTGTCCACTCTGCCTGTCAAAAAAAAAAAAAAAAAAAAAAAAAAAGAAGTGAGCAGCCAGGACTCGAACTGGTGCCCGTATGGGATGCCACCACTGCAGGCTTTGGCTTTAACCTGTTATGTCACAGAGCCAGCCCCGTACACTTTTCTTAAAGGGCCCCATACAAACTTTCCAGAGGATATAAAACCCCCAGATCATTTCCCTTCATTGGATTTTTTCTTACTGAGAAAACCCCTCATGGTTGCTGTCCAGGAGTCTTCTCTCTCCTCTTTTCAGTAAGGCCTTTCTGTTTCAGAAGGTCCCTCTCACGGGCACGTGGCTGTGAAAGCTGTTTGTTTACTTCAATAAAACTTTGCTAAAAATCACTTTCTCGGGGTTAGTGTTGTAGTGTAGCAGGTAAAGCTACCGCCCACAGTGCCAGCAATTCTATATGGGCAACAGCACAAGTCCTA
Source organism: Oryctolagus cuniculus (assembly GCF_964237555.1). NCBI lineage: Eukaryota > Metazoa > Chordata > Mammalia > Lagomorpha > Leporidae > Oryctolagus > Oryctolagus cuniculus. The sequence continues at coordinate 30,730,944 of NC_091443.1, read as the reverse complement.
GCTGCTCTGCTTCCGATCTAGCTCCCTGCTAATAGGCCTGGGAACAGCAGCAGAGGATGGAAGAAGTGCTTGGACCCCTACCATTCACACTGGAGACCCAGAAGAAACTCTTGGTTCTGCATGGTCCAGCCCTAGCAGTTTTGGCCTCTGCAGATGGAAGATCCATTTCTCTCTCTTTCCCTATCTCTCTACCCCTCTAACTCTGATGTTCAAATAAGTGAATCTTTTAAATAACATTTGTCAGAGTTACAGAAAGAGAGAGAGAGAGAGAGAGAGAGAGAGAGAGAGAGAGGTCTTCCATCCGCTGGTTCACTCCCTGATTGGCCGCAATGGCCAGAGCTGCATTCATCCGAAGCCAGAAGCCAGGTCTCCCACATGGGTGCAGGGGCCCAAGGACTTGGGCCATCCTCTACTGCTTTCCCAGCCACAGCAGAGAGCTGGATAAGAAGTGGAGGAGTCAGGACTCAAACCAGCGCCCATATGGGATGCTGGCACTTAAAACAACAGCTTATGCCACAGCGCCAGTCCCCAAATAAATAAATCTTTAACAACAACAAAAATATCACTTTCTAAACTTGTTCATCGGCCTCATACTTTGTCATATATAGAACAGCTGCAGCAAGCTTATACGACTTCTCTGACATAAAATTCTTTTATTAGCTGTCATGAATATTAGTGTGTCATCCTGGGACTATGAAAACTAAATGTATTCCAAGTTTTCTCATGAATTACGAGGGGTCATACCCACTTGTCTTCAAATTAGATCCTGAGAGCCCAGCGCTATGGCATAGTAGGTTATCGACCATCCCATATGGGCTCTGGTTCATGTCCGGCTGCTCCACTTCCAATCCAGCTCCCTGCTAATGGCCTGGGAAAGCAACAGAAGATTGCCCAAGTGCTTGGGCCCCTGCATCCATGTGGGAGACCTGGAGGTCACTCTTGGCTTCAGATTGGCCCAGCTCCGGCCACTGCAGCCATTTGGGAAGTGAACCACTGGACAGAAGACCTATCTCTCCCTCCCTCTGTAACTCTGTCTCTCAAATAAATAAATCTCAAAAAAAAGAAAAATTACATCCCAGAAACAATCATTAACATATTAAAGTTTCTGGAACCAACTATAGATTTCCTAGAATAAACTCAAAGCACAAGGCTGCTAAGCTATTATTGATGGATGTAGCTACCTAAGTAAGACTTAAACAGATGACCTTTGAAGTTCTTTATAGTTTTAACATTTTAAGACTACATCAATAAAAAGACTCTTGGATAAAATATAAAATATACCTAATGAGTGATTATAAATCTACACTGAGCACAAGGAAAAAACCCTACTTATTACAAAGGTTACCATTTTGGCCTTTGGGATTGGCTGGCTTTTTCTTAGTGACATGCTTCTGGGATCCTTTTCCTTGAGGGTCCTCCATGTATTTCCTCTGACATTCTTCAGCAGATCGAGAGCCTACAGCCATGGATACATTTGACCAGAAACCAGGTTTGTGCTTTGGAAGAGATGCAACAGCACTGTGGAAGACCAAAACCAGTTAAAAGAAAAAAAAATTCAAATCAATAAAAATAACTCTGAAAGCATGCCACTGAATCACTGGGATTTCCTGGGCTAATGGAATTTTATCATCATTATTCAGATTACTATTTAGAAAAATAAAATACTATTCCCTCCATCCAGTGATGTACCCTAGTGCTTAAAATATGAAGATGGAATTTTACATATCTAGTGTATGCCTTCTAGCTATCTTGTTGTATTCTATTAAACCTAGAAAGTCATTCCTAATCTTTCAACATGTTTTTTCTAAGTCCAACATTCAATGGTTTGGCCTTGTGGAGACCTGTGGCATTACTAATTATTCTACAACTTCTCAGATGTTACTAGTGCTATGCATATTGGAAGATAAGCTCAATAGTTCTTCTAAGTTCCATGATATATACTCTTATCAAAAACTTAGTGTTATGCTTACATTCATTCTACCATTATTATTTGAGAGAGGGGAGACGGGGATGGGGATGGGATGGGGGGAGAGAGAGATTTCATCCATTGGTTTACTCCCTAGACAGCCACAATGGCCAGCAATGGGCCATACTGAAGCCAGAAACCAGGGGCTTCAACTGGGTCTCCCACAGTGGATGCCAGGGGCCTGAGCACTTGGGTCATCTTCCTCTGGTTTTCCCAGGTCATCAGCACAGACCTGGATCAAAGTGGAACAGCCAAGACTGGAACCAGTGCCCATATGGGATGCCAGTATAGCAGACTGCACCTTTACCCACTATGTGACAACATATTTAACTGAAAGAAGGCATGCAGAAAGAGCCTCCACCTATTGATTCACTCCCCTAAATGCTATTGATTCATTCCCCTAAATGCCCACAATGGCTGCGACAGGGTTGGGCCAAAGTCGGAAGCCAAATAGTCATTCATGGTCTCTCATGTGCATGGTGAAAACCAAATTGCTTTTCTTTTAAAGATTTATTTACTTATTTGAAAGGTAGAGCAACAGCGAGATCTCCCAGCCACTTGATGGCTTACCAAATAGTCACAACAGCCAGGTCTAAGACAGAGTCAGGAACTCCATCCTGGTCTTCCACATGGATGGCATGGGCCCAATCACTTGGACCATAATCCACTGCCTTCTCAGGCACATTAGCAGAAAGCTGGATCAGACGCAAAGTAGTTAGTATTTGAGCTGGCACTCTGATATGGGATGCTGACATTGCAAGCAGCAGCTTAACATGCTGCACGACAACACCAGCCACAAGGAAGCCAATTACTTGAGCCATTGTTGTTGCCTCCTTGAGTCTGCATTAGCAGGAAACTGGAGTCACGAGCCAGAGCTGAATACTGAACCCAGGTACTCCAATGTGGGACATAAGAGTTTTAGCTAGCATTTTCTTTTTTATATTTATTTTAGGGGTAGGTGCTATGGCGTAGAAGGTTAAGCCTCTGCTTACAATGCCAACATCCCATGTGGGCATCAGTTCAAGCCTTGGCTGTTCTACTTCTGATCCAACTCCCTGCTAATGCACCTGGTAAAGCAGCAGAAGGTGGTCCAAGTACTTGGGCTCCTGTGCCCACGTGGGAGACCAGGAAGAAACTTCTGATTTCAGCCTTGCCCAACCCTGGCTGTTGCAGCCATTAGGGCAGTGAACCAATGGATAGAAGATCTCTCTCTCCCCCAACCCCCTTCTCTGTCTATATCTTTCAAATAAACAAATCAATCTTTAAAAAAAAAAAAAAAAGATTTATTTTAGGGGCTGGCGCTGTAGCACAGCAGGTAAAGCTGACACCTTCAGCGCCAGTATCCCATATGGATAGAGGTTAGCATCCCAGCTGTTCTACTTTAGATCTAGCTCCCTGGTGATGCACCTGGGAAATCAGAAGAGGCCAGCCCAAGTACTGGGGCACCCACCTGGTAAAAGTTCCTGGCTCCCAGTCTGGCCCACCTTAGCCTTTGAAGCCATTTGGGGAGTGAACCAGTGGATGGAAGACCTCTCTCTGTCTCTCCCTAACTCCACCTTTTAAATAAATAAAATAAATCTCAAAAAAAAAAAAAGACATTTTATTCGAAAGGCAGGGTGACAGAGATAGGGAGAGAGGGAGAGGGATCTTCCATCTGGGTCTCCCACATGCAGGAACCCAAGTACTTGGGCCATCACCTGCTGCCTCTCAGGTACATTAACAGGAAGCTGGATCGGAAGTGGAGCAGCCTAGACTTGAACCACTACTCCTATATGGGATGCAGGCATCTTGGCAGCTTTACTTGTTAAACCACAATGCTCACTGCCTCCTCCCTCACCCCCCTCAACCAACATTTTAACCACTAGCCTAAATGCCCATGTCAAAATTCAGTATTTTAAATAAAATGCTCTCAACTGAGGGAAACAAAAATCACTATAGAACAATACTGTAAATATAAGGTAGCCCCCAATTTAACCTACGAGTAACATCCTAAAAGTTCATCTGTAAATGACTACCTAGAAGCTGGTACACATGTTACCATTCCCTGCTGCCATAAAAGGCTTTATGTACTGTGGTTAGGCAGATAGTGTGGCCAATTAGCCTAAAGTGATACAGGTCAAGTATCCCTTTTCCAAAATTCTTGGAATTAGACATGTTCTGGATTTTTTTCAGATTTTGAAATATGTGCATATACATAGTGAGATTATCTTAGGGTGAAACCCCCATCTAAACTGAAAATTCATTTGTTTCATTCATTTACTTCTTTTAATACTTATAGTCTGAGGGTAATTATATACAATATATTTAGTGTTGCTTGCATTCTGATTGTGACCAATCATGAGGTCAGGTGTGGAGTTTTCCACTTGTGGAACCGTGGCAATGTTCAAAACTTTCCAAATTTTAGAGCATTTTAATTTTGGTTTTTTACATTACAGATGCTCAATCTATACTAACATCATTATGTGAACTATATCATGTCTTTATTTCAAGTACTGTGTCTTTGACAAAATGTGCAGTCGGTGCTTCATATCCATGGTTCCACATAAACAGATTAACCAACCACAAATGTAAAATAGCTTCAAAAAAGATAATTTTGTCTCAACACATATACAGACCTTGTTTTCTTGTCATTATTCCCTAAGCAATACAGTATAACATTTACACACGTTTTCAATTGTTGCATTAGATATTATAAGTAATGTAGAGTTAACTTAAAAGTATACAGGAGGATGTGCATAGGTTATATGGAGTTACTACATCATTTGATATAAACAACTTGAGTATCTGCAGATTTTGTTACTGGGGTGGAGGAGAGTGAGGGGTTGCTGGAATCAATACTCATAGATGCAGAGTAATGGCTGTATTTTTATTTTCACATGGATTCCAACTAGGTGTAGGTTTCATGCAGTTAAGTATACTTAACTTAATTTTTTTAAATATTATTTCTGAGACAGAGACAGACAAAGAGCTCCCATTTACTGGTTCACTCTCCAAATTCTTGCACTTGCTAAGACCGGGCTAGACTGAAGTCAGGAGATGGCATCTCCATCCAGTCTCCCACTAGTGTGGCAGGAACTCAATTACTTGAGCAATTATCACTAACTCCTAGGGTTTGTGTTAGCAGGAGGCTGGAAACTGGAGAAGGAGCTGAGTATCAAACCCAAGAACTCAGATGTGGGAAATGGCATAATAACTAAGCTAAAATGTCTGTTCTGAGGCTAAGTTTTAGGTGAAAAAGCCCTGATTTGTATTTACCAATTTCCAGATGGCAAATACTCTCTCTGGTTGATTTCAAACTATCACTAAAATGGCACTGAATGTGAAACAGGCAGAAAATGTGAAAGCACAAGATTCTATAATATTTCCAACACACAGATAAAAAAGACTAAAGAGTATAGATAACCTATTAAAATAATTTGGAAGTTATTCAGTATGACCTTTGTTTTAAATATAATTTAATGTTTATATAATTTGTAATGACTCTTTAATAATAATTGATTTGTAAGTTTCCCCAAATTCAACAATCAGCTCTTATAAATAGCTATCACTTTATAGGGCATACATATCACTGATGCACAGAAAGAGAACAAATATTAAGGGCACTAAATACTTGGTAATAAATGCTTTTGCATAATTAATCACTCTATAGGTACTCTAAAGTGGAGAACTAGAAGGATTTTGGAGCTCAAACTACTGTGTAGGGGTGTGTGTGTGTGTATGTGCAGCCAATTTCTAAAAGGAGTTATCTAAAAGGAGTGTTTTCATAATTAAAATATTTCATGATGTATTTAATAATAAATTGGTGAGAAATTAACGCTATCTCCTCTCACCCAAGATAATTTAAACAGGCAAATTTTAACATGTAACCCTAGTCCTACTTAAAACTTCATTTTGCATAGCATAAAAACTAAAATCCTTGATATGATCTACATTGTTGCTTGCCTGACTCTCTAGTCTTATCTTTTATTGCTCTTCCATCAGCTTTCAGTATTCTGTGGCCTTCTTTCAATATTTCTAAATATGCCCTCTTCCTACTTACACATATTCTGTTCTACCTAAAATTCAGTCATCTTGAATCTTCGGTATAAGTTGATTTCTACCAGGAGTGTCATTGCTTTATGTTGTTCATAACAAAGAGACATCATATGTAATTCGGTGGGTAGTAGGAAAAGGTAATGGCAAGGAAAGATTTTGGGAGTGAGGTGACACATGAGTGAAGTTTCTCCTTCTCTCCATTTTAGGTAAATCTGGGATCCAGGTGATGCTGTGGACTGCCTGACTGCATAAGAACTATGAGAAAGGAGAAAAGAAAGAAACTGTGAGGTATCCTCCACTGCTTCTGAGTGTTAGAAGTTATCTCCCAGAATGCTCAACCCAGACTTGGAGAGCTTCTAATTGAATTATGTTTGTTGTGCCTCAATGCCCACTTTCAGATTTCTACCAGTTTTGAGTCTAGCTCAGGAAATACCCAAACAAAAAGTTGGAAATTCACTGCTAATTTGGTGGTACTTAAAATTCCAACATTCTCTAATAAGTTGACAAAAAGCTGTTTCATGCATTCTGTCCAGGTTTATAGTCACATAGTAAAAAGAGTGATGTGTGCTTATTCTACCTCATTGGGAACTGGAATCTGCACTCCAGGCAATTTTAAATTTCCTTAGATGATCTGAATGTATCATAAAGGTTAAAGAGCTTTATTGTAAGAAAATGGTGGGAGATATAGCAGAAAGGGATAATCAAAATCATATGCTCTCAAAGTAAGGCAGAGGAGTATTTATTTAATTTGAATATTCATAAGAACGCAACAACGGGGCTAGCACTGTGGCGTAGTGAAGTAAGTTTCAGCCTCTGACTCCAGCATCCCATAGTGGAGACCTTGCCATCCACATGGATTCTGGGCTTCTGGCTTCACCCTGGACCAGTCCTTGCCATTGCACCATTTAGGGAATGAGTCAGAAACAGATTTCTTTCTCTGTTTCTCCCTCTCTCTGTTCACTCTACATTTCAGTAAGTAAAATAAATCTTTAAAAAATGCAGCAAAGACTTCTGATCTATTAGGATTACAGCCATCCACTAAGATTAATCTAGGGATATATAATACAGATTATACAAAAAGAAGAAACCAGAAATACAAGACTATTTCTGGGACTGGGGCCGGCACTGTGGCATACCGGGTGAAGCTATGTCAACATCCCATATGGGCACCGGTTTGAGTCCCAGCTGCTACACTTCCTATCCAGCACTCTGGTTTGGCCTGGGAAAGCAGAAGAGGATGGCCTAAGTGCTTGGGGCCCTGCACCCACGTGGGAGACTCAGAAGAAGCTCCTGGCTCCTGGCTTCAGATCGGCTCAGCTCTGGCTACTACAGCCATTTGCAGAGTGAACCCATGGATGGAAGACACCCCTCCCTCTCTCTTTCTCTCTCTGCCTCTGGCTCTCTATAACTCTGCCTTTCAAAGAAATGAATAAATCTTTAAAAAATGACTATTTCCATAATTCACGCAAAAGGCATCAAAGGTCTGAAAAGAAGCAGTATTAAGAAAAGAGACTGCAGGTAGAATGACTCATTTGGTAACTAATAGGATTTAAAGAAATAAAATCATAGTGACAGAGTTTAAGCCTCTTTGACAGAAGGATTACATTTACAGAAATAGAAATGTCAGCCAAAGTGGGTAGGCATGCAGTTTGTTTTCTGATATATCATGTCAGACTTGTAGGTGAGGTTTATACAGTGACATTCAGCAGGCAAAGGGAAATACAAATCTAAATACAGGAATTCAGGGTGAGAGATTTTTTTTTTAAAAAAAGATTCATTTATTTATTTGAAAGGCAGAGTTACAGAAAGAGAGACAGAAAAAATCTTCCATCTGTTTCTTTACTCCCCAAAGGCTGCCACAGCCAGGGATGCCTAGGCCAAAGCCAGGGACCAGGAGCTTTTTCTGGGTCTCCTAAGCGGGTGCAGTGGCCTAAGTACTTAGACCATCTTCTGCTGCTTTCCCAGGCATATTACCAGGGCGCTAGGTTGGAAGGGAAGCAGACATGACACATATGCTCCTGTGGGATGCTGGCACTGCAAGCAGTGACTTAACCCACTATTTCCAATGTTGCATGGATAGATAGAGATAAACACTTCCTTATCTAGCTTCCTCCTAATGCATTGTGAAAGCAGTGGAAGACAGCACAAGTCTTTGGGCCTCTGCATCCATGTAGGACACCTGGAAGATGCTCCTGGCTTCTAGTTCACCTTAGCACAGACACACTTGACTGTTGTGATCATTTGGGAAGTCACCTAGTAGATGGAAGATCTCTGCCTTTCAAATAAATAATTAAAAAAAAAAAAAAGGCAACTATAGAAATAGGAGAGATTGGGGCGGGCGCTGTGGCATAGTGGGTAAAGCCACCACCTGCGGTGTCAGCATCCCATATGAGTGCCGGTTCAGGTCCTGGCTGCTCCACTTCCGACCCAGCTCTCTGCTATGGCCTGGGAAAGCAGTACAAGATGGTCTGAGTCCTTGGGCCCCTGCACCCACGTGGGAGATCCAGAAGAAGCTCCTGGCTCCTGGCTTTGGATCGGCGCAGCTCCAGCCGTTATGGCCAACTGGGGAGTGAACCAGCAAATGGAAGACCTCTCTCTCTCTGCCTCTCCTTCTCTGTGTAACTCTTTCAAATAAATAAATAAATCTTAAAAAAATAAGAAAATTGTTGCTTCAAATATTAAAAAAAAGAAATAGGAGAGATTAAAATTTGAAGAGTAAAAAGAATACCAAGAGGGGTCAGTGTTGTAGAGCAGTAGGCTAAGTCTCAGACTCTGGCACTGGCATCCCAGATGGATGCTGGTTCAAGTCCCAGGTGCTCCCCTTCCAATCTAGCTCTCTGCTATGGCTTGGGAAAGCAGAGGAAGACGGTCCAAGTGCTCGGGCCCTGGCACTCACATGGGATTCCTGGAAGAAGCTCCTGGCTCCTTGCTTCAGATCGGCCCAGCTCTGGCTGCTGCAGCCATCTGAGGAGTTAACCAGCAGATGGAAGACCTCACCCTGTCTCTCTGTAACTCTGCCTCTCAAATAAATAATTCTTTAAAAGAAAAAAAAAAAAAAAAAAAAAAAAAACACCTCCTTTAAAGCTTTCAGGAAATTGAAAAAAAATCCTATGTCATATTCTCTCCTTTTCAATTACATTTAATAGATCAGTTATACCTACACTAATTCATTTCATCAGTTTATCACCACAGTCTGGCATCAGTCATTTTACAAACAAACATGTAAATAACCAAACATCTCATATATCCACACTCCTTTCTATAACTTCTGTATTTTTTTATTTCCCATCTTTGACAAATTTCTTGTCTTGACCTCCTAGGGTAGTCTTTATCTCTCTACCCTTCCATTTACTATTCATCACTCAACTATGATCTGGTGTCTAATACTACACATACTACTGAAGCTGCTTGTTAAGACTAGTAGCCAATTCCATTTTTTATACTTGATTTAGCAGCAGCAGCAGACTTAGCAAATCATTCCCACACTTTGGAAAAACTCTATGGCATCATTATAGTATCAATAGTCAGAAGTCATTAAATCAGTCCCTTAATGTTTTTATGTCTTTAACTGTTTCGTGGCTGCTCTGTATATTTTTCATGGTCAACTCTAACTACTTACCAATGAAGTTTATGTAATTCGTTCTCATTCCATTCTTCATCTTGAATTGAACCAGTTAAACATTCCAAGGGATATCTTTTAGTCTTCTCAGATCCTGCTGCCTCAATAATTGGAAGCTCATTCCTAACATTGGATTTCTGAAGAGTTTCTTGAGCAGAAGATCTAGCTTTCTTTTTTTTAATAAAAAATTCATTGTCACTTTCATCAGTTTCAGATTCCATAGTTCTTGTGGTGTTGCTTGAGCTTTTTCTAAGGTGAACCACTGTTCCCGTGGTATTTCTTGCTCTGGTTTTATTAACCCCAGCTTTCCTTTTAATTTTGTTTTCTATTTTACTCTCTTCACCTGTCAAATCTGAAAAGGACTGATGCTTGTCAAATGGCATAGCTACTTGATTTTCGGTTTTCTCTAATTTTGATAACAATCTTGTATTCTTCAAGTCCAAGGAGGCCATTTGTTTGCTTTTAGGGCTAGGTATTTTTATTTGCTGGTTGACAGTGAGAAAATCACACTCAATGGACTCTTCCTTGTTATTTTTATGACCCATACTATACTCAAAGATATTTTCTAGAGTCACCGTGGACTTAGTAACAGGACTTACAGTTTCATTTAAGTCTGATTCACTTTCTTTTTGATGCTTTGGCATTGCAAAGTCTGATACTGCTGTAATGGTGGCAGAGGATAGATTATACTTCTTGCATCTTTGTTCTATGGCACTCTTAGATTTAAGTGGTGTTACTAAAATATAAGCTTCTTTCTGATGAACAGTCATGTATTTTCTTTCTTCATTTGAGAAAAACTGTTCCCTTGAGGTTAGAATATCAATGGGTACATTCCATTCTTCAGTTCTTTCTTTAATTTCATGAAATAAAAACAAAGACCAAAATATCAAATTAGCTATGTTAGAGAAAATATTTTCACAAATAAAATATTTTTTCACAAGCTCCACTGTATACATTACTGTCATTAATTTTACCAAAGTACAAGTCTACAAGAAACTGCCACTTCATTGTAAGCCTACTATTTTTTATAAAAACCTGCCAATGACTTCATCAGTCTACTGGTAAACATGTAAGTCCCTCTGCCTGGCCTTTGATACAGTTCCAAACATTCACTGTTCTCAAATCTGAACTATATTTTTGTATCTAGTAACACTACTTGTTGTTTCTCAAATTTTCCTGATTCGCAACTATTCTGTTTACATTACTCTACTTGTGAAATTTTCTACACTCATCTACAAAACCAAATCACTACCTGCTTTGATTCTATTCTCTAACACAAGTAGTCTACAAACTTTGTCCTGATTCCCTCAACTGAATGAAAGCCCTTCTTCAAATTTCTTCCAAAACACTTGGAAATAATGCTGTATTATGATAATGTCATGCATTATAATTGCACACTTGTCTTATCATTCAACTAGATAAGAAAAAAAATCACTATTAGTAAAAATTTATCTTCATGTTTGGTTTTTATGTTGTAGTTATTAGAGCCTTTCGCATATACAGTACCAATAACTATTAAATCAATTCTCTGGTGGTGAACATTTAGGAAAGCTAAGATAACAATTAGGGTCCCTAAAACCTTACTAGGCAAGTAATATATGAAATAAAAGCTGTGCCAAGTAAGAAAACACGGAAATTCTATTTGCATGGTCTACTCTGATTACCCATAGTGGCCATGGAGCCATCATTCTTGCTAAGTCACCCCAAACTCCATGAACCATCATGGGAAAACAGTCACAATAGTACCTAGGATTCTTTATTATACCATGTTGCTAGTTAAATAAAGCAAATCAAATAAACAGAGTTCTCTAATTTGAAACTTCAGAAAGCAGAAGCTAAACTAACATAAATTGTAACTTCAGATAACCTAATTGTAAGTATAATATACGTAAATTGTAAATCATCAAACCAATCATCAAATCATCAGAGTGAAACACTACAACAACGTACAAATATGCCATTGTTTTTAAGACTAGCAAAATGAAAAGACTAATGGATAATACTGAATGTTAGGGAAAAGAGTGTTTCTAAATTACAATTCAAGGAAATGTAATACCAATCAAAGTAAACTAGAAAATTTTACAAGATTTTCACTGGCATTCTTCAAATTATGAGTAAAGTGTTTTCTTTAATTTCTCATGCAAATCCAATTTAGGTTTCAATTAGGAATTTCAAAATTTTATACATTCCAATTTGAAATTTCTATTGGGAATGTTTGTATTCCTACTAGGAATATTTTTAATGAGTTAATTAAGTAATTTGAATAAGGATTCAGTCTACACTGAACCTAATCTATAGGAACTTAGCAGCAGTCTAAGCAATAACACTATCACTTCTAACATCTGATATTCATTTTTACTTCTTTTCATTTATAAGAATTAAAATGGGAAAAAGTGCTACAGAACTGATGGATTTAACTCAACATGAAGTTTTAAATTTGTTAGTATTTAGTGAAGAGGTGGCTTTAATTTTGGTAGGCAGGATTTCAAATAAATCACTGAAAATCTACACACAAAACTAAATTATGGAATTAATTTACCAAAGGAATTCAGTCTAATCATTCTTGTAAGCATATTTAAAATGATGTATTATTTTGTAATCTAAACAAAATTCCTAAGCACTCAGATAAAAGGAGGAAAAATTGTAAGGAATATCCTACTTAAAGTAGATTATTCTGCAAATAATCTTATGTAAAAATAACAAAATCAAACATCTAAAACTACTCAAATAGTTTACCACTAGATAAGAAAATCTACAAAGTAACTTTTATCATATTAAAAACATTCCAAATAGTAACTTCCTATGCATTATTATAAAACTATTAAAGATAATATTACCTTGCTTCTGACTTTCAATTATCCTTTCACGATTTTTCAGTTTCTTTGAAGGCAACTTTTTATTTTTTTTTCCAGCTAATTCCTTCAAAACAAAAGACAGCTTGCTTATAACTAACTAAACATGACCAGAAGCATTTTTACAGTATTTATCAAGCATACAAACTTCAAGATCCTTATAGTTCTAATTTCATTAGTTAGAGGCATTCAGAAACTCATTTGCCAGAGCTTAAGCTTTAGAAGCACATCTGTATATCTATTATCCTACATTATTTCCCTAATTTAATATTTTTCGATTTTTAAAAAAAGATTCATTTATTCCAAAGGCAGAATGACAGAGAGAGAGGGAGAGAAAGAGCTCTTTCCTCTGCAGGTTCACTCCCCGAATGGCCACAAAAGCCAGGAGCCAGGCTGCTTTCCCAGACGAGTTAGCAAGGAGCTGGATTGGAAGTGGAGCAGCTGGGACTTGAACCTGTGCTGTGATATGGCTGGCATAGCGAGCAGCAGCTTAACCCACTGCACCACAATGCTGGTCATGATTCTTTGTGATTTTTAAAGTACTTTTTATATAGTTTATCTAATAAAGTTTTACTCTAAGAGTTAAAACTTTCGTTACTGTTGCTTGTGCTTTTTTCAATGACTGGGAAATACCAAGACATTTTTCTACAGTCTCAAAGATGATGAAAAGTTAATACTTAACAAACAGAATCCATGTCTCGTGATACAGTTCTGAACCTTTTCAGTAGTGCCACATCACCTTACTTACTGTAGACAGTATACAGTAATATCTTACCTGATTAAGTAAGTCATATCCTCCCCCATTTTGAATAGTATTATTTTTTTGGTCATCTTGTATTCTTAATGGTGGTTTATTTTGGCAATTACCATGGCAAATGTTTAATTCTGTAGTTCCTGGCAAACAACTGTGCTTATTATTCTTTAGTTCTGTGATCATAAAAATAGAGATTTTTAATAAATGAAGGAAAGTACTTTTCCAAATTAAAGATTAAATTAGAAAAAATTTGTGTAATCCAATATCATATTTATTCTAATTTGAATATGATATAAAGCAGTTTTATTTGGACAGGATCACTTTGAATAGGACTCTGTTCTGTTCAATTAAAAAATCTCTTTTGTCACATCTAAAGACAGATCAGTAAAGTTAATCTACTTTGTAAATACAAACTTTTCATTCTAACTTTACACCAACTAAATAGAAAGCTAGTAACTATTTCTCTGTATTTCCTCATGCATATGGAATTAAGATTGTTAATTTATGTACTAAAAGGCATAATTAAATTCATGCTAATTAAAAATTTGAACAAAATCAAACTACACAGTACAACAAAAGGTTTATGGAGGGGCTGGCGCTGTGGCACAGTGGGTTAATGCCCTGGCCTGAAGAGCCTGCATCCCATATGGGCACAGGTTCGAGACCCGGCTGTTCCATTTCCAATCTAGCTCTCAGCTCTGGCCTGGGAAAGCAGGTAGAAGATGGCCCAAGTCCTTGGGCCCCTGCACCCACCTGGGAGACTTGGAAGAAGCTCCTGGCTCCTGGCTTTGGATTGGCACAGCTCCGGCTGTTGTGGCCAGTTGGGAAATGAAACAGCAGATGGAAGACCTCTCTCTCACTCTCTCTCTTTGTGTAACTCTTTCAAATAAATAAATCTTTAAAAAAAAAAAAAAAAAAAGGTTTGTGGAAACTAACTATACATTACGAAAAAACTATAGATTTCAAAAATGTTTTTGCAAAAATAATCTTAATTCCATTTTCCATGGACTTTTTGTAGTTTCCTGTACATTGCAGGAAGTATTGTTTTATTTTTTCTAATGTTTTTATTTTTTTTTTTTTTAAAGAGTTAGAGAAGGAAGAGACAGAGATATTGCATTGGCTGGTTGACTCCTCAGATGGTCCCAACAGCCAGTGCTGGACCAAGCTGAAGTCAGGAGCCAGGAACTACATCCAGGTCTGCCATATGGGTGGCAGAGACCCAGACACTTGGGCCATTGACTGCTGCTGCTTTCCCTAGGCCATCAACAGGGAGATGGATTGGAAGCAGAGCAGCCAGGACAGGAACCAGTGCTCATATGAGATATCAGCATTGTAGACAGTAGGCTTTACCCACTTTACAACACTGGGCCCTGGGGAAGTTTAAATTTACTCTTCCCTCTGAAGATTCAGTAAGTTCCCCCCCTGAAATCAATTGACAATAGGTTAACAGAAAAAAACTGTTATTAAATGGCTAAACGCAGAAGCCATTGTCATACAGTATGAGACTCAAAAGGAGGGATAGACAGTTGAAACTTACACAGAGCTGAACAAAGTTAGGATAAGGGCATGGAGGCTTGAGTTTCTGTGGGGAAGGATGTGGCAGCATGGGTTGTTTTGTCTTGTTATATGCTCAACAAATGATTATTGAGCTGAAATTTAAGAAGACTCACAACCAGCCTAAAGACTATTTTGTTATTCTTTTTTCTGTATTTATCTGAGGACCCAGCCAACTTTAAATTTCTGTGCTTTTTACTGTTTAAATTACGTTTGATTTTTTTTTTCAAGATTTATTTATTTATCTGAAAGCAGAGTTACAGAGGCAGAGAGAGAGAAAGTTCTTCCATCCACTGGTTCACTCTCCAGGTGACTCCAATAGCCGGAGCTGTACTGATCCAAAGCCAAGAACCAGGAGCTTTTTCTGGGTCTCCCATGCAGGTGCAGGGGCACAAGCACTTGTACTGCTTAGCACTTTTTGTTGTTGTTGTTGTTTAAAGACTTATTTATTTATTTGAAAGTGAGAGTTACACAGAGAGAGAAGGTGAGACAGAGAGGGAGAGAGAGGTCTTCTATCCGCTGGGTCACTCCCCAATTGGCTGTAATGGCTGGAGCTGTGCCGATCCAAAGCCGGGAGCCAAGAGCTTCCTCTGGATCTCCCATATGGGTGCAGGGGCCCAAGGACTTGGGCCATCTTGTACTGCTTTCCGAGGCCATAGCAGAGAGTTGCATCGTAAATGGAGCAGCTGGGACTTGAACCGGAACCCATATGGGATGCCAGCACTGCAGACTGGGGCTTCAACCCGCTGTGCCACAGTGCTGGTCCCCTTGTTATCCTTCTTAGAAGATATACAATGGACAGTCCTGATCTTGAGAATATTATTGTATACTGAAGGAAGTTGATATTATAATAAATTATTTATAACATACTCTGATAAGGTTAGTAACACACACACAGCAATATAATGATATACAGGATATAATGCTAAATATAGACAACTATCTTTTAGGTAAATCATTAACACACACACACACACACACACACACCATCTTCAACTGTCATGCCCTGGAATCTTTATAAGAGTTTAGTGTTAAGATGTAGTTTTCTTTAAAAAAAAAAAAAAAAGATTTATTTATTTATTTATTTTTGACAGACAGAGTGGACAGTGAGAGAGAGAGACAGAGAGAAAGGTCTTCCTTTGCCATTGGTTCACCCTCCAATGGCCGCCGTGCTGTGGCCAGCGCACCGCGCTGATCCGAAGCCAGGAGCCAGGTACTTCTCCTGGTCTCCCATGGGGTGCAGGGCCCAAGCACTTGGGCCATCCTCCACTGCACTCCCAGGCCACAACAGAGAGCTGGCCTGGAAGAGGAGCAACCGGGACAGAATCCGGCGCCCCGACCGGGACTAGAACCCGGTGTGCCGGTGCCGCAAGGCAGAGGATTAGCCTAGTGAGCTGCGGCGCCGGCCTAAGATGTAGTTTTCTTTCATTTTAACTGTCTCCGTGGAATCTGCAATGATAATAAAAATAACAGCACCAACTACCTCCACTCAAAATAACTCATGATAGGAAGATACTCACTAACAATATAAAATTAAGATGTGGAGCAGCAATTTGGCCTAACAGGTAAGACACCAGCTAGGATGCCAGCATCCCATAAAGAATGCCTGGATTTGGGGTTAGTGCTGTGATGTAATCTTAGGCCTCCACCTGCGGTGCTGGCATCCTATATGGGTGCCAGTTTGTGTCCTGGCTGCTCCTCTTCAGATCCAGCTCTCTGCTAATGGCCTGGGAAAGCACTGGAAAATGGGTCAAGTGCTTGGACCCCTGAACCTACATGGGAGACCCAGAAGAAGTGGCACCAGATTGCCCTGGTTCCAGCTGTTGTAGCCATTTGGGGAGTGAACCAGCGTAAGATAAGTCTTAAAAAAAAAAAAAAATGCCTGGGTTTGAGTCCAGGCTTCATTTTGCATTCCAACTTCCTGTAAATAAGTACCCTGGAAGATAGCAGCAGGTAATTGCTTAAGTAGTTGGGTTCTTGCTGCTCACATATGAGATCTGGATTGAGTTCAGCTCGAATCCCTAAAAAATGCTGCTGTAAATGAAGGCAGGAGGTAGGGGTTGGGTTTAGATCTAAGACTAAAGAAGAATAACAAATGACTGAGATTACTTTCAGGAATTCATTGATTTAGGAATAAAGAAGTAGACAGCATATGCTACAGACCTTGGATTCCAGGATATTCAAGGTGGTCTGGCAACGACAATAAGCAATCTGGTCAATTTAGGGGGAATAGGATGACTTTTGATGAAATAAGGATAGATTCAAAACAAATAGGGCCTAAGTGAATTTTTGTTAACTCTGGGCAAGCAGTCTTTACATACTAAGTTATTTCTCTGTACCAGAAGAAATAAGCAAAAAATTTTTTATTGGGATTGGAGGGGGCTTCAAATGGGGTCTGGGAGAAGTTACAGTGAGATATAGATAAACTTACATCCAGTAAGGTTTCCTGTTTCTGGCAGAAACAATTCTGAGTTCTTTATTAAGTTCTGTAAAGCTTTTAGTTACAAAGTCAGAGTAAAATTGACAGAAATGCAGATAACAGATTATAATAACTTTTACTTACCTATGTTACTTAGGTTTGTAAATTAATGTTCATACATTTTAGGAGTAGAGGTAGTACATGAGGCAGAATACAGTGCTAGCATCTGACACAGGACAGTTCTGTCAGCTACCTTTATAACAACTGTCATTCAAAACAACATGCTATCTCCTCAATGAATGAAAACTAGTTTTGTCTATTATGAGGAATGAAATTTGGTACAGAAATATATGTATGGTTTACTAAGGATTTTAGGTAGGTTAGCAGCGTAAATACCTTGGGACTAGGAAATTCAAAGAATAATCTTTTACTGACACATTTATCAGTGTTCTTTAGTATTACAAAACAAAGTACTCTGATGTGGGACGTGGACATCCTAACCACGAGGTTGAATGTCTGCTTCTAAAAGGCTTATTATTTTTTAAAACTTATTATTGTTTTTTGGGAAGCAGATACACACAGAGACAGAGAGAAGGAATTGCCCCTAACAGCTAAGGCTGGGCCAGGGCCAGAGTCAGGAGCCGGGAATGCAACCCAGGTCTCCAACATGGATGCCAAGAATTCAGTTACTTGAGACATCCCCACTACTTTCCTGGGTCTGCACTGATGGGAAGCTGGAGTCAGGTGCCATAGCTAGGATTTTTTTTTAAAAGCTTTTATTTAATGAATGCAAATTTTATAGGTACAACTTTAGGAATATAGTAGTTCTTCTCCCCATACTCCTCTGCCACCCCCACTCCCATCCCACTTCCTACTAACTCTCCCATCCCATTCTTCATTAAGATTCATTTTTAATTAACTTTATGTACCGAAGACCAACTCTATACTAAGTAAAGATTTCAACAGTTTGCACCCACATACACACACAACGTACAAAGTACTGTTTGAGAACAAGTTTTGCAGTTAATTCTCATAGTGTAACTCATTAAGGGCAGAGGTCCTACATGGGGAGTAAGTACAGTGATTTCTATTGTTAATTTAACAATTAACACTCTAATTTATGATGTCAATGATCACCCAAGGCTCTTGCCATGAGCTGCCAAGGCTATGGAAGCCTTTTGTGACCACAAACTCCATCACCATTTAGACAAGGCCATAAGCAAAGTGGAAGTTCTCTCCTCCCTTCAGAGAAAAGTACATCCTTCTTCGATGGCTCCTTCTTTCCACTGGGGTCTCACTCACAGAGATCCTTCATATAGGATATTTTTTGCCAGTGTCTTGGCTTTCCCTGCCTGAAATGCTCTCATGGGCTTTTCAGCTACATCCAAATGCCTTAAGGACTGATTCTGAGGTCAGAGTGTTACTTAAAGCAATTGTCACTCTATGAGTCTGCTGTGTGGACTGCTTCCCATGTTGGACATTCCTTCCTTTATAATTCTATTATTATTACCAGGCATTTGATACTATTTATATGATCTCTTTAACACTTAATCCTATCTATATGTTCACTTTAACACTTAATATGATCACTTTAACAATTAAGATGGCATTTTTACCACCAATTTTAATGGGATTTGGAGACCCGTGACAACTTTTTAAACTGTACCCTTAGAAGTAAGTCCATGGGAATGTATGCAGAACTACAGCTTTACAGTTACGAACTTCCTTCTCCCTCTTATTCTCCCTCTCGTTTTTTACGGAGATCTATTTTCAATTGACTTTATATACATATGATTAACTTTATGTTAAGTAAAGAGTTCAACATATAGTATGAAAAAGAGAAAAAATATTAAAAAAAAATAAAAACCTGTTCTTCAACAGTCAAGACGAGGGCTATTCAAGTCATTGCTTCTCAAAAGTGTCAATTTCACTTCTACAGCTTTCGTTTAGGTGCACTATTAGTTCTCACAGATCAGGGAGAACATATAGTATTTGTCCCTTTAGGATTGGCTTATTTCACTAAGTATGAAGTTTTTCAGATTGCTCTATTTTGTTGCAAATGACTGGATTTCATTTCCTTACTGCTATGTAGAATTCTATAGTGTACATATCCCATAATTTCTTTATCCAGTCAGAGCTAGGACTTAAACCTAAGTACTCCTTTATGGGACATGGGTACCTTAACTGCTAAACATCTGTTCCCAAAAAGTATATTTAATGAAATAAACTTAATTTTGATCTCAATTAATCTATAATGCAATTAGTTTTCCTTAGTACTGAAAAATCAAGAATTCTAAGATTATATAAAGTCAAAGAACACAATAAATTATAAATAATAAATAATGTAAAACATATGTCAAAACTTACCTCTATACCAACAAAGAAGAAAAGACTAAACATACCTGAGTTACCACAATCAAGGTTGTAAGTGTTGCTGGCCCTTTGGAGGACAGATGTTTGTTTTTCTCCTCTATCATTTTTCACTGATTTTCTTATGTCAGAAACAAATCTTCCAATTTTCTGTTTTTGTCTGGCCTTTTCCCTGTTCTTTTCACCAGCCCTAAAAACAACTATTATTATTTTCCCTCTAATATTTGTTCTTAAAAGCCAAAAACCTAAATCCACAAATAAACAAATAAAACTATTTTAGGCAAAGAGTGGCTTTAACATTACATTTTTGTTGTATTTGAATGACAGAGAGAGAGAGAAAGAGAGAGAGAGAGAAACAAAAAACAGTGATCTCCCTTCTGCCCACAAAAGCCAGGGCTGGGCCAAGCAGCTGGGAACTCAGTATGGGTCTCTACATATGTGGCAGGGACCCAACTACTCGAGCCATCACCTGCTGTTTCTCAGGATGTGCATGAGCAGGAAGTTGGGATGGGAAGCAGATCCAACTTGAACCCAGGCACTGCAACATAGGATGCAGACATCCTAAGAGGTGAACTACCAGGCTGAATACTTGCCCCTAATCTTACATTTTTAAGCCCTCATGGTTTCCAACCCCTCTTCCATGAACTCAAGTATAAAATATTAAGTCAAAGGACTCAAATATAAACTCCTAAGTGCTTTCTACTCTATGCTATTATAATTACTACTTAAACTGATATTATTAGAAAACTACAGGACAAATTCTGCCATTTGCCTGTTTTGTAAATAAAATGTATTCAATCATAGCCATGCTCATTCAATTACATACCATCCATGGCTGCTTTTATACTATAAAAGCAAAGACAGCAGAGACAACACACCCAAAAAAATACTTATTATCCGACCCTTTACAAAAAACATTGAAAACCATCATTATAGATTATATCATTGCAGTGATTAACTTTAAAAGTCTCTTATCAACTCCTTCAGGGCAAGAATTAATCAAATTCTTTGTTTTTCCCAAAATTGCTTATAATATCTGCTACGTAGCCTATACTCAATAACTACTGACAACGAATGACCATGAAAAAGGATAAAGAACTTTAGCAAATTAACACTACACGTCTCTTAAATGGTGGGTAATTGAGCATGACTTCTTGAAACATCTCAAGTTTCATTTGCCTTCTATTCTTACTTAAGATGACAGAAATTCTAGTCAAGTGTTATTGCTTCTGAAATTATTTAAAGATAAATGACACCATCAAAACTGCTACTTCCAAAAATAAGTATCAGAAAATAAAAGCACTTTAAATAAGTACATAATTGTAAAAGCTCATTACATTTTATAACTAAAATAGATGCATTTTATTGAAATGTAAATCATACTTCAATAGTTAATTTTAAAAATTTAATACTTCACCTTAACTGTTTCAGAAAATTGTCAATATGCTCTTTCCAATTTTGTGGAAATCCAAACATAAATTTTCTTATGAGATAATTTGGATACCCTGTTTCAAGATAAATAAGCAAACAAAAATTATCAAAAAGCTCAGAATTTTAAGAGATGTAATTTATTAAATCATTCAAGAAACATGTACTTTTTGCTTACTAACTGCCAGGCACTGTTATTGATAATGACAATTCAACAGTTAATAAAGCAGACAAATTCCCTTACAGTATAAAAGAAAAAGCAAATCAATAAATATCTTATTTATCAGATGGTA